>NC_081415.1:142624948-142949948 GCF_030272615.1 Cryptomeria japonica
CTAGAATACCAATATAACAGTGTAACAAATTTGAAACTCATATACCATTTAACCAAAACATCAAACCATTTTACTATCATTAGTAATAGCACATTTCAGATCACTTCCAGTCATCTAAACACATCTAAGTGGCTTTACTAGTTAAATAGATTAACCATATCAAAACATAACCAAAAAAACCATTCACCACTTGACACAATGATTTTTGACATGGAAACCCAAATGGAAAAAACCACAGTGGGGATGAATACACCCAAGTATTATTAACTCTTTGTAAGTTCACCCTAATAGGATCCAAGCCTTCTTAGAAGCTTTACAAAAATGCCTTGTTAGGAACAAATCTAATTAAGGACCACCTGGTTAAGGGATTGACTACAATACCCTATTAAAGGCAATACCCTGTTAGGAGTAACATCGATAGAGGATTTCAAATCCAATCTAATGGATCACTTGGTTAGAGGATTTAGGAAACACCAAGCCTGTTAAAGTTTACCAGGTTAAGGGATTTAACTATTGCAATTGTTAGAGAACAACAGGGTTTTTGCTGATCTGCTAATAGCACTACTCTTCTTGATCAAATTATTTTTATGCTCCTATTTTCCTTCACACATTCTATAGATACTCCTTCTAGTTTAGAAATCAATCACACTAACACACTTAACCAAAATTGCCAACACTATTACATAACAACTCATCGAGCTTATAGACAAAACAATAGGTTGGTAACACATTACAAAACCTAAGATCTCATAAAGGTTACAAACAAATCAGTTCAAACATGGCCATTGAATTACATAGCAATCAACTGCATATTGTTCTAGACAACCTTGACCGCTCCTAGATCAGCACACATTAAATCTTGTAGCTCATCACGTAGTTTCCACTTCATGCAATACACTCACTCATTCCCAAGATAAAACAGTTATCTCTACATGCCAAAACCACTTTGAAACTCATCACTGACATCATGCATGCATGGCATAATCATCTCTGATCACCATTCGATCATAGACCAACACAACCGATTCACCAAGCTCCATCGGTTAGGGTTCGGTATAGGGCAAGTGCAAGGTAATGAGTCACAAATTCGTGGAAGTCCACACATTGGAAAATGTGCTCTTATAAACGGGGGCCCGTTTTCAAAAAATGGGGGCTCGTTTATGCTTTGAGCTCCCGAGCCGAAAGGTAACGGGGGTCCGAAGCAAAAAAAAAAGGGCCCCCATTTTGTTCTAAAACGGGGGCCTGCTTTTAAACAAAACGGGGGCCCGTTTTGTTTAAAAGCGGGCCCCCATTTCTAAATGGCATTTTTCCTTTTTTTTTCCACAAGCCGCCCTTGTTTGAAAACGGGGGCCCGTTTTGTGGAAGTTGATTCCACAACCGGCCACTTGGCTCGAGATTAGGCCCGGGATAGGCCTGGGATGGCCACACCTGAGACATGGACCTGCAAATTCAAATCTCCATGAATGAAAGCACAAATATGAACTTCAGAAATAGTTTATGTGCCTCTAATCAGGGAATTTTTATATGAAATTAAAACCCATTTCAGATTATACTATCTAGATTCTAAATATGTAAATTTATTTAAAAATTGATTATTTTAACTATTTTTCATTTAATTTATACTAAATCGGGTCCATAAATTTGAAATATTAACTAATTTTGTTAATTTAATAAGTTTTTTATTTTAAAGAATTTTGGAAAAAAAATTATATGTGATCAATCTACACAAAATTCTTTTGTATTTTAAAAAATAAAAATAAAAAAATGTTAAGTTTACATCAAATTATGTGGGTCGTACACGTCAAAGTTTTAAAAAGATAACTACGGCCATTAAAAAATTAATTAAAAAAAAAATATTAGAAAAAAAAATACAGAAAAATATGCTCATCAATCTTCAGTGTGTTACAAACCATTTCCCAAAATAGTTTGAGAAAATAATTTTAATTGTGTCAAAAAGTGTGGGTCGTACACATGCATGGTATGGCCCTGAAACAGGCATTTTTAAAACATAGTTTTTAGAACTCCATTCAAAAAGTTATTTTTTATTATGTGGGTATTAAAATAAATTATATATTTGGAAAGTACACTTAGAGGGATATCTTTTATATTGCTGACTTTTTCCAAGATTCAATCTCTAAGTGTTTCAAAATTTAAGCTCAAATGAGACAAAATCTAAAAATCAGGGAAAACACTTCCACTTTTTGGCCAAAAAGTGGACTCATCTTCTTGCACTGACCCTATACCAATAGGTTAGGGTTACCAGTTGATCTCTCTGCTTCAATAGTAATACTGATTTCCTTCACTTCTTAACTATCGATCGCAATACAACTCCATTACTGGTTACAATTGACATCAATGACAACACTTATACTTCATCAATGCAATCTTCATGCAATTCCAACAATCTCCCCCTTTGGCATTGATGGCAATACAAATATCAACACCCTTTGATTGTGATGAATGAGATTACACACAAGTTTAGGAATCTTGGTTTACATTTTTCCATGTACTCTCCTTCAACTAAGTCTCCGTGTCTTCAGTTGGTAACTGGCTACAATTCTTCTCTCTATCAATCATACAGTTCTTTTCCCCCTTTGACAACAATTCCAAAGTGAATACCAATATAAGTTGGTAAACCACTCCAAGCTTCACCTATCTATAACTAGTTGCTCCCCCTATGGAGTAGCTCCACTCTACACAAATCATCATTTAAGATCTTCAATAAGCTCTGGGACTGATGTCTTCCACATTGGCTTAATTGATCTCATGTAGGGGCACAACCCTTAGCTAACCTCTAAGATACTCAAAAGTAGCCTTAGGAAGAGGTTTATTAAAGATATCCACTAGTTGTTCCTTAGTAGATACATGCTCTAGTAACACATCTTTACTCTGCACTTTCTCTCTCAAGAAATGATATTTCAGCTCTATATGCTTGGTTCTAGCATGCAACACTGGGTTCTTTGAAATGTTTATTGCACTGGTGTTATCACAGAAAATCCTTACCGGTTCTGATATTTTCAACTTGGAACCTTCTAAAATGTGTTTCATCCAGACTGTCTGGGTACAATTCATATACACTACAACATATTCAGCTATAGCAATTGATTGTGATATACAACTTTTCTTCTTGCTTCTCCAAGATACAAGCCTTCCTCCAAGAAATAATGCACCCTTGGTTGTACTCTTCCTATTATCAACATTTCTTACCCAGTCTGCACCTATATAGACTTTCAAATCAAAGTTACCTTCATATAGATACCATAATCCATAATCAATAGTATCTTTTAGATATCTGAATATCCTTTTAGTTTCTACCATGTGTGTCTCCTTTGGGTTCTTCTAAAATATGGCGACTAATCCAACAACATGAGCAATATCTGGTCTGTTGTGAACAACATGATGCAGTTTCCCTATCATAGACCTATACTCCTTTTCATCCACAGATACAACATCATCCTCCTTAGAGAGTTTACAGCCTATAACCATTGGTGTTCCAACTGGTTTACAATCTCCCATTCCAAATGTCTTCAATACCTCTTTCATATAGTTGGACTGGGTGATAAAGATACCATTCTTCATCTATTGAATTTGCAAACCTATGAAGAATTTTATTTGTCCTACCAGAGACATCTCAGATTAACTTTTCATCTCATTTGCAAAGTCATCACATGTTGGTATTATGGATGAGTTGCATTGGTTTTGTCATTGATGTCAACACTTATCAACACTTATCCTTCAAGAGATCTATGGTTACATTGGTTATGTTGAACCGACACATTATATTCAATGACATGTTCAATGACTTATGCATAGTCACCGGTATACTGTTCACCAAAAAGTTATATTGTTCACCAGCAATGAGGATGATCTGTTATCATCTGGAGATTACTTGGTTATGTCGAAAACATGGTTTGGATACTTTGTTTCAATATTATGGTTATTGGTCTAATCGAGTTGGCATATTTGTTGTTACTGGCAAATTGGTCTAGGTTATAGATCGACATGCATTATCTATTCCAGATCAGCACGACATGTTATGGAGATGATTTATTGATTGGTTATTACTGTAAATGTATTGAGCTGACATGATGCATCGCATCTTGATTCATTTGTAATTGATTTAATTGTAATATTCTTAGTGAGCTGATCTACACATTTGGTCTTAGGTTTTGGTATATATGTAAGGTCTCATTTGTGAGATGTAATATGACGAAAGGTATGCGAATTGTATGAGCAAAGAAGAAAAGGTTATGGTATGTGCGAATATTGAAGATCATATGAGAAGACCATAGAGAAGGTTCAAGGAAGGTATAAAGGTGATTATTTGAGCTTAACCGGTACTGAATCCAACATAGAAAAAGCTATTTTGAGCAATAAATTATCATTAGATTTAACCATCCAATTGTAGTCAGTGTGTCTCCTATCTTGTGATTGAGCAGTGAGATCTAGGAAATTGGTCTTTCTCCATGTGCAAACCCCATTTTTATACACATACTATCTACAATAGTATCATCTGATTGTGGGTATGGTTTCCCACCATGGTTTTTCCCCTTACAGGGTTTCCATGTACAAATCTATGTGTTATGTGTTGTGTGTTGGTCACCAAATCTGGTTAACCCAAGTTCACCTGAAAATCAATCTATGAGAAAGACAATCTCAATCAGTGAAACACTTCAGGGCTTGGACAACATAACATAGGATCAAAATGATCCTCCAACACTTCAAGTTCTGCTAGACCTAGTGGGGGACACCCTTTGATGCATTGAATCTGACTCATCTACCCACATATGACAACATCAATAAAAGCAGAGAGATCTCATAAAAGGTTCAAAAAACAAGGAGGGTATTGTAGATGGGCTAAATCTACACTTACAGTTCAACAATGTTTGGAGATGGAAGGACACTACCATAGAACAAAAAATGAAAGATATAATGATTTCGGATTTTAAAATGATTTTTTGACAATCCTTCAACATTGTAAAAGACCAGTGCCTAATACTGGCCAACAATCATGCATAAGACTAGAAGAGAGATCCCAATTACAAGTTACTTTCCACATTAAATTCCCATGTATCAATGCCTTACATTAATACAATCCTCTGCTCTATCACAAAATCATACTCATATCTATATCCAGTATACACACTCAAAATCATTAATGTTGGGTTTCAAGATTTTAAATCCTTCCTTGAAGAATACCCAAAAGACAAACATTACACTATCAGAGAAGACTGAAAGAGACAAATCCAAATTACCCTTGATAAAATGAAATTGTATAAATTCAAATGGTATCTTGGAGATAATTTTTGTGGAAATTCACACATGCCTTGCATATGTGTAAACCTGCAAATTGAAACAAAACCTATAGCAAATACAACACTGAAAACTTAGAAGAAACACACTATCATTTGCAAAAATTGAAAAATGTCATCACTGGAACCTACAATTTCAGATTTCTCCCTTGGAGAAAATCTCTCAAAAATTGGAACCCATACAATTGACAAGAATTGAGAAAAAGGAGAGGGAAAAAGATCAGAATCCATCAAAATCTGCCTCATCACTACCACATGAACTACCTTCTTGTATGCCACCTCATTGCCACCTCAGCACCATGTCATTGCCATGTCATTGGGACCCGCGAGATGGACCTCCACCTGGATGGCTCATCATCTTTCGTTGCTTCACAATGGGTAACGTGCATGCATGTTTCCTTCGCAAATCCACGCTCACTATTAGATCTCACTGAACTTGCATGGTCTTTAACCTCTATTTTTCCACTTGAGCTTTTCAACATTTCGTGAAAGGTATTCTTCGAGCATCTTCCCTTCATGAATCAACATGCACCATAGATCTTCAATGAACTTGCTAGCCAGTTAAGGCACCTTTTCTCTGCAAAACTCGCTTGCCTCGAGATCCATGCCTAAGTGGGGTCTACCTAGTCAAAACTCGGCCTCCTTGGTCACCTCAAGAAGTGCACCCATGCACTTGGGGTCTGCATGGTCGCCCAACTAGTACCTTGTCAAAACACTTTGAGGCTTTGACACTATGAATGTGTGAAGTCTTACTTATATATATCAAAAATTTTGCTCTCACCACCAATGTGGGATATATGCATTTAGCCTAGGACTACATTTGTGAGCTTTTCCTAAGTTTTAATGGCGGCCTTTCTATCATTTGCATTGCTTGGAAGTTTCAATTTAACCTTGCCCACTCTCCACGCAGGGAAGATGCTAGCAAAGGTCATGGAACCAGTTTTACACCTAAAATATTTGCTTGGAGATTTAAAACCTCTTTTACGAATCACATAGGAGGCAATTCGAAGATTAGGTTTTGAACCTGTCACATGGGAGGGGGTTTGCTGGCAGCATTTGCTTGAAGTTTAATATCCCAACAACCATCACGTAGGGAGGAGAGGACTATTGTTTGCATTGGCTTGAGACTTCAACTCTGCCTCATCCACCACGCAGGGGCTTCGACATCATCCTTCCAACTTCTACATAGGGGATTTCAATATCAAACACCTGCCATAATGCATTTGCTAAGAAATTTTTCATATTGTCTGCTTGTAACACATGGGGCTAGGAGTGATTGGCATTTCACCTTGCTTAAGAGTTCCCATAGCTGTTTCATATTCCACGCTAAAGAAAGAGATACCATGCTATGGTTGAAAGCTTCTTTCTTTTCAAACTCCACATTTTCCTCTGTGCATTGCGGAAGATTCACCCAAGCTCCTCCTTTATCATGCCATGCAGGAGCATATTTCTTTGAACTTGTTTTAATGCCTTTTCAACAAGATCACGCAGAGGGTGAGGATGGACCTGTTGTTTGCTATTGCTGAAGGGTTTCAATGGCCTTTTCACTAGCCAATCTTCAATTGCTACTGAATACATTGGTTCTAAAAGTTCTAATCCCTTTATCATGCATGGGAGGATGGAACATTTACAGATTGTATGTGTTTTAAACTCCTTCGTGCCCTCCTCACATTACACTTGCTAACTATAGCTATGAAAAGCTTCTTCTAGCTATCATGCAGAGGGTGAAGGCTGCTCCATCTGCTAATAACATTTTCTTGGGGGTTTCTAATTCCATTCATATTATAATAAACACTCCCGTGCTACTGTCCACTTCTAGATATTGCCTTGAATTTATCAAACTTAAAATCTGCCTTCTTTAATTTGTTAAGAATGAAATCAAGAGCTTCTACACACATCACGGGTGACGATACAACTCGTCCACTACCTGGAAGATCTCTGTATACTCCATCCTTAGTTCTGTCTTGTCTTGTACCAGGAAATTCAAATCTTCAACTTATGACGAGACCATTTTCGCTAAAAAATTAATGCACAGGCATTCATCCAGGTCAGGCCCTAAAGTGGGTCCGACTAAAAACAATTTTGTTCTTATGCAACTAACCTTTGAAATACTTGAGGAACACTAAACATACCTCTAGAATCGATTGACATCATTTTCAGATCATCAAACTAAGTTTTGCAACTTTCAGGTGCCTACACCACATTTTTGCATTTAATCGTGAAGACGTAATTTTCAAACCGGTCAAAACACCTTTTTGGACCTTGCCATCTAACAGGCGTGTACTTTGATATACAAGAATGAACTCTACCAAATAGTTTATCAAGATGAATCTCGAGCAAAGAAATATTAATGGTCAAAGGTGACCAACTGGCTTTGTCGGCACTGTGGACCTGATGAAGTCAATGCTTAGGCAACTCATGATGCCTTTCTTAACAATATCAAACGATCTCTGTAGACCCTCAAATTTGAGGCATAGGTACCTTGAAATACATATCAAATATTTGAATACTCATTTGGACCAAAATTCTAACTGAGTACAAATGTTGCGCTCATTAATATAGCTACTTTAACTGATGTGGCAATGAAAGTATGGATCACTGAAAAAGATGGCTCAAGAAACCCTTTTGAAAACCGATCAAACGGATTGGCAAGAGATTGAAATTTGAAAAAAAAGTTCTTCATTTATATCAACAATAGCTTAGAACAAAAATTCTGACATGAGATTCACTGAGGCAACTTTTACACTTATGCAAAACAGGGCTCCGACTAGGTCCTGAAATAGGGGCTTGTCAAACCATACAAACTGCAAACAGATCGAGCTTGGTAAACTGAGCAAATGGATTCATGAAGACTTGAAATTTTTCACAAAGGCACACTTTTATGCATAAAATTCAATCCATTTTGAATTTCACCATGACTATCAATAGGGAAAAAGATATAAGCACTCAAAGTAGGTGACTCAATAAAATATGCATTTATGCCTAAAATGGACTTTCAACTTACCCCTCGAAATGGGTACCTGATAAATTGATCCAAACTGAATTTTGAAAGTTTCACATCACTTCATAGGTCAAATGAAAGGTGTACAACAAGTTTCCAAAGCCTCACCCATTGAAAATCGCCTGCCTCCATTTTACCCTCTCTAACTAGGCCACCTGAATGAGATTAGGTGCCTTTCTGAAAATGCAATATCAAAATTTGGAAATGGGGCTCAAAACTTGACTCAAATTTAATGAGTCCCAACAATGACTCTGACTAGGGATGGTTGATTTCAAGATCAACATAAGAATCTAGAATCTATGGTTAAGCAGACCACCCAAAAATGGAATACATCTCTTCTCTTCTCAAAAGAAGGGATTCCCTATTCTACCCAAGTAGTAGGGTACTTTATTGAAAACCAAATAACTAAAAGCAAAGCAACTGTACAAAAATACAACTTATTTAGAAAATGGCTCCCAGCCACCAAAGTTGAAACCAACTCTTTCCCTTATCAAAAATTTGATTCTGATCACTTAATAATGTAAACAATCTGAAGCAAACACTGATCATTAGAGAAATGTTTCTATTACGACACACATCTTTCAGCATGATTTTCCAATCAGCATTATATGCATACCCATCATTAACATAATTTTGAACCTTACTTTTGTTGGTGCCCAAAACCGCAGATTGGAAAACCCAAAGACTTGCCAACTCCTAAGGAAATCCAATCAGCCTTGGCCAACGAACAAGGATGGTCGAAGACCAAATCCCTCTGCACTTTAGGCTCCACAAGACCTAGGTGGGTGTACCCTTCCCTCTCAAGCACAAAAGAGTTATTTAAATTTGGATTTAAGCATCTAAGCAAGTTTACACAACTGGCAAATTAGTGTTCTGCAACTATGCTATATCATGTGCTTTAGCTGAATACTTTGAAAACTGAAAAATGAATATGAATAAAAGTGTATGTTAAAGATATTGTATATTGAAAATGAAATGCTTTCAGGACTTGAATGAAATCTGCAAGGATTAGTTCAAATAGGATATGGAAGAATGTTTCTCTGTAAGGACCTTATGCATACAAATCAAAATCTTAGAAATAAATAACAGGCTAGTGCCTCTATCCAGGAATATGCACGATACTTTGTGGACAAATAATTTGATTAAACTCTTGAGACAGTTTTCAGGCAACTTGTAACACAAGACTATCAATACAGAGGTTCCATTAAGTGCTATAAGAACATGAAGAAGCAAATCTTATATTCAATTATAACAACTTGTGGTGGCACACTATATTAAACCCTTTATTAGATTTATCAAGAGGACAAAATGAAATTCATCAACACAAAAGTATACACGATTTTTGGAATTGAAACAATGAATCTTGTATATTAATTTTTGGAGAGTGAATGCACACAATAGCTACACTTACAGATACTCCATTACATAGTGATTGCTCAAAATGATACTTCCATTCCTACAGACTTCTCCAATACAGACATCCCATAGTCCCTATTGGCAACCTCACAGATTGTGAATTATTGTTTTTTTTAATTGAAAAAGACTCCCTATAAATACTTGATCCAAAAGATATATGTGAAAGTACACTCCCTTTCACATATAGGAGGGAGTTACAGATAGTTGTTTTTCCAAAAGACACACCCTTTAGTTTATAGAGATAATTACATTTGAATCCCTAAAATACACACTAAATAAAGCTTTATTAATATTCTTTATAATCTTTCACTTTGATAAAATTTCACTTCTGCTCTTGCTTAAGCTCCTCATTTAAAAACTTTGATAAAAGTTCCTACATATAAATTGAACCAATCAAAATCCTTAAATAGAAAATAGATCATGACTTACCTTTGATTAAGTTTTGCATTAAAAACTATATCTTTTCAGATACGTAAAATTGTTAGGATGAAGAATCGAACTGAAAACAATAGATAAACACAATTAAATATACACAACACAAACAACAAGAACACACAGATTTATCATGGTTCGGCAATTGCCTACATCCACACTTGAAGCAGGGGAATCACTATATTATTCACCAATCTGGTTTACATCTACACAGCTGCAATCAGTTCTGGCAATTAACTTTAGAAAATGAATTACAATCATGTCTTAAAGAGCTTCTAGGAAGAATATGAATAGCCAAGAGTTTTGGTGGCAAACATGGAAGGAGTCCATTGGACTTCAACTTCCAACAATCTCCCACTGAAGGCCAATGAACTGTTGCAACAAGTAAATTCCCCCACTTAGTTCTTCTATCAGTTATTGGAAAGGCCGAGAGAAGCTTGGCAAAAATCAAACTTCTCCCACTTAACTACTTTAGTGAGTATATTAGTTGGATTCAGATCAGTATGAACCTTGTCTACATGAAACTTGCCTTCTTCAACCATATGGCGAACATAATGACTGTGAACATCAACATGTTTTGACCGCAGCTAAGATGTCTGATGTTTATTCATAAAAATGGCACTACTGTTATCACAAAACAAAGCAAAATCTGATTGCTTCAAACCCAACTCGCTGAACAAGAGTTGCAGCCATACCATCTCTTTTGATCCTTAATAAAGAGCTATATATTCAGCCTCCATGGTTGATTGAGCAACTGTATGTTGCAATTTAGAAGCCCAACTAATCACTGCCCTGAAAAATGTGAAAGCATAACCAGAAGTAGAATTTCTTTTGTCTAAGTCACCAGCAAAATCTGAATCGGTAAACCCTCGCAAAACTACCTTGTCCTTTCCAAACCATAAAGAAAAATTAGAAGTACCTTTGAGATACCTCAAGATATACTTAACTGCCCCCCAATGTGATTTGCCCAGATTAGCCATAAATCTACTCACCAATCCGACGACATGAGCAATGTCCGATCGAGTAGACACCATAGCATACATGAGGCTTCCAACTGTAGATTTGTATGGAATTTTATCCATAAACTCCTTATCTTCTTGTGTTTTAGGACACAAATGAGAAGACAACTGAAAATGAGAGGCTAAAGGTACACAAATAGATTTAGCATCTACCATACCAAATCTGTCCAAGACTTTTTAAATGTAGTCTTGCTGAGATAGTTTGAGTTCTCTCTTTTTTCTATCCCGAAAAACAGTCATTCCTAAGATCTTCTTTGCTGCCCCTAAATCTTTCATGGCAAATTCCTTTGCTAAATGAGTCTTAAGTTCACTCACAATCCTCATGCTTGTGTCGGCTATGAGCATATCATCCACATAAAGGAGAAGAATGACAAATTCACCATTAGGAAGCTTCTTGTAATAGATACAACGATCAGACTCGCTGCGAGTAAACTTGTGATCAATCATGCATTTGTCAAATTTAAGATACCGCTACTGGGGGGCTTGCTTAAGCCCATACAAACTGCATTTCAATCTGCAATAAAGGTGTTCCTACCCCTTTTTACTGAACCCTTCCAGTTGATGCATAAATAATTCCTCATAAGGGTCACCATGGAGAAATGACATCTTCACATCCAGCTGTTCAAGTTCAAGATCCCACGCTGCAACTAATCCCAATACTGCTCGGATGGTAGTCATTTTAACTACTGGCGAGAAAATTTATTTGAAGTCGAGGTCTTGCTACTGAGCATATCCCTTTACAACCAGTCTTGCTCGAAATATTTAGTGACCATTGGCTTCATCTTTTAGTTTGTACACCCATTTATTTCTAAATGCCTTTCTGTCAGGCGGAAGTGGCACCAAATCCCATGTTTGATTTCTCATTAGTGCATCCATTTCTTTGCACATTCCAGCATGCCAGTTACCATGGTTTGCATTTTTACAAGCCTTTTTGTACATTGCAGGCTTTGTTTGATCAAAGATGAGCAAAGAAGGTTAAGCCTCTTCACAAAATAGTAAGTCATAATCAGAGAACTTCGCAGGAGGTCGCCTCTGTCTGGTTGATTTTCTCAATTGACTCTCTATTTCAGTAGTAGAGTCATTCAATTTTTGTGTTCCCTGTTTAATCACATTAACATCACTCCCTCTGTTTTTGAGTCTGTTAGTTTTACTGGTCTATGGATTTTTATCCTCATTTGATTCAGGCAATTCATGGGAATGTAAACCTTTCTCTGCCTACGTTTTGGGCTTGTGAAGAAGGCTGGGAGCCGTGGCAACATTTTTCACTATAGGGGGTTGTCGAATGTGTAGGGAGTGGGGAGTCATGGTGGCATCCTCCACGGTCTGTGTTGGAGGATGACCCCATGGTGGGGCTGCAGAGGAAAAGTCTGTAGGGTCCCCATGGACTGGTCTACAAATTTGATCATAATTCACTTTGATCCAAATATTTAACCCTCCTGGAAAATATTTTTGCAAAAATTCATACTTTGATTCTGCATAAAATCAACCCTAATACATGCATGTATCATTTATTCACTTAGGGTGAAAATATTTACAAGCAAATAATAATAACATAATGTTAAAATATATTAGGTCATCATGAGTTAAAAACATTATTCATGGTAAGAGCACTTGCAAAATGTAATTTTCCTTATGATAAAATATATCCCTTTATAATTTCTCAAAAGGATAATGTCAAAATACTATCATGTCAAATGTTATAAACAAGTCTTTATTTACCAAAGTGCTTTTGCAAATGATGAATGGCAATATCAAAATATTAAAAAAATTTAAGTAAAGGATACATCCTGTCTCCGTGTAAGCTAAAGAATAAAATATCCCACACAAAACATAAGAAAATCAAATAACTTGATAACTCATATTTTTTACTTTCTAGTGATATATTTTAAATCATTGATAAAATCTTCCCTATGCAAATAAGAATACTTTCCCCTAAAGAGATATATAACCTTTGCACATAATTAGGGTAAAGTGTTCCTAAAAAATATGATATCATAATAATTAATATAAAGCTCCAGAAATAAATGAAATTTCCTTTGAATAACCTTTTTAGAATAAAACATCCCAATGAAGATATTAGATTAATAATGTTTTGAAATTTTTTTACTCTCGCTTTAACCATTTACAACAGCAAGAATATTATTCTAATTACCTCTTTTCCAAAAAAGTAAAAAATTAACTATTGAATGCTAATAATCACTTATCCTTGATATAATAATCTTTTTCATCAATAATACTTTAAAGATGATTCAAGATAAAAACGTTAGATTTTCACCATCAAACATTATAAAAAAGGCTATTCTTTATCAAAGTATTTTTACCCTTTATAATAATTAAAATGAAAAATTATTTAAAGCCTATAGGTAAAAAATACTTCCTTAATATGCACCTAGTAGAAATAATTTGTCATCCTATCCTGCACACATAAGGCACATAATAAGGAATTTGAATAATAAAAATAATATCCTCGTTAGCTAGGGAAATTTCAAAGTATTCATCTTTAAAAAACTATTCCCTATGCAAAAAATGTTAGAATATTTTTCCCTAAGAAAATATGTTCAATTAACCTTCATAAGGATATAATAAAATAAGGAATTTATTAGGTCATAATATTTGAAAAATCCTAGAATGATATTGCATAAATAACATTTGAGATCATTTATTTTTAGGAAAAAATAAATTCAAAGGCAAAATATTAACTAATAATCTTTTTAAATCACTTTTACCTTTAAAATAATAAAAAGCAAATGATTAAAACATACCTACCTCTGCTTGATAAAAATACATTACCTTGGGAATTGTGGAAATATTTGCAAATTATTATCCATACCAATTTACCCTAACAAACATTTTCAAATAATACAATAGAGCAATTGGTAAAGGGGGAGGGTAGGTATTGGTAGTTAGGAAGGTCGGGTTGAGAGGTTGAGTGTTCAACTCCCTCTCCCTGCCCTTTTGTAAAAATATATTTTAAAATCATTTATATGCAAAATGTAATCTTATTGTAAATAAAAAATATACATGTCTGTTGTTGGTGATACTTCTCATCATAGCCTCTCCACTTCTCTAATATTTGTTGAGCTTCTCATCATAGCCTCTCCACTTCTCTAATATTTGTTGAGCTTACTTGATTATGTATGAAGATCACATATACTTAACAGTTCATTGTTGCTTGTCATCACCCCAATCATTTTCTTGCTGAGGTGTTGTAAAAGCTCACAACATTTTGTATATATAATACTTCAGCTTGAGCACTCAATGGGTTATTAAGGAAACATGTATATGTTGTTTATTAATGAATATATTGTTCATTGTCAACCCGTTGTACAACAATGGCTGCCCTATCGGGGATTAGGAGGGCTCTCAAATGCCTATGCCGATACTCAATGGCTTTTACTCCTCGGGCCCTAATGTATCCCAATTATTTATTTAAAAAAAATGATTTAATATTTCACCTTTTGAGATAAAAACTTTTTACTTCCTTCTACCAACTATAAAGTATTTGATCATTTGATTTGCTCAAACGTAAAATCTTTTATTTCTTTTTTGTAATAATCTTGCATATTATACAAGCTCAAAAATTGTGTTAGTTTTAAAAGCATCATATAATTTCATGTAACACAAATAATTTAAATACTATAATATTAATTGGAGGAAAAATATAATATTCAAAATTAAACATTTCCTAATTAATATTATACTCCAGAAAAATAATTATAAAATATAAATAAAATGGCTTTCATAATTCATTTAGCGTGATACTCCTGCAAAAGGAAATTTATTAGTATTCTACTATAATCATTTTGACAAAATTTTGAAATTGTATTTAGATTAGCCTCATAAAACATATCAAATGATATCATATGAATTCAAAATTTGAAACATAGGTCCTCATATATACATAAAATATAGAGGAATAATTAATTTGACATAACAGAGTTTAGATGAGAAGAAGTTATGGTTCAAAAAGATGTACCTGGCTTGATTCCATATTTGCAACCATATACATACCTAGAAATCGACCACCTTGTTCATGCATCAAAGTAAGTTGCAAGGAACTTGAAGTGGAATAGATACTCGATCTAAATAATTGCAGAAAGAGATTTGCTTCCTAGTATGAAATCTGGAACCTTAAAAATTTTAATTTTTAAGGGTCCAACAACTTTCATGATCAACTATTGAAACATATCCAATCTTTTCGTCATCTACTAAGTGCAATAAATCAACATCTGCAATATCCCACTCTTGAAAAAGTGAACATACCTCTGGCTCAAGCATATGAACTGAAGTAAGATTTGCACATTCACTCATCTTTGCATGAAAAACTTCAAGATGGGGTTCAGACACACTAGCAAGCAACCCATTACAAAAATCTCCATCCTACACATGTCACTGCTGCATGGAGTGGTATAAGCATCATGGACTGGTTCATCATTTACAACATTTGGCTGATCAATTATTTCTTCATACAAATTGTTAGAAACCAAATGAAGAATCCCCTTATGAACATTATGACAATGAAATGGCTGGTCCATATCTATATCAACATTGAATAAAACATTAGAAAAATTGCTAAAGATACCATCCATTCGATCATCATAATCATCTTCATCAGACAAAGAAGAAATTGAAACTTGGCTGGAACTATCCTTAGTGTTCCATGTTTGACAACCATAAAATTTTATCCTATGACCTTCATTTTGAGAATCAAGATAGTCATACTTATCTTGCCACAATTGATCCCTTTTACCAATAGAACCCTCATTACCAGTCAAAGAACAAAGATGAATACCACTGCCATTTACTTCATTTGATGAATATCCAACATGTTCACTTAAATTTTCTATCATAAAACCATCTATTAGAGCATGTTGTTCATCAATTGTATAAGCATTCAGTTCATAGTCCTTTTTTGAAGAATCCCCTTCACCATATTGCAGAAGGTCTTCATTAATAACTCTAAGGCTCTCCAACATTTGAACTTTCTTATCCACAACTTCAAGAGATTTTCTAAGTTTTGCAATCTTCTAAAATTGCATTGCACTTGGTTGTTCCATGTGACATTATTTTAAAAATTGTTCATCGATGTGTGCTATATTTTCATTGCAATCATGTGTACCATTGAGATTTTCTGAATTAACTTTGTGCATAACTTTCATATTAGAAAGATCATCAACATGATTATAAGAAGTGAAATCTGAAAATACTTTTACTTCATCTTCAACACAATTGACATTATTAATATCTAAGTGAGGATCAACCATTGTTTGCACCAAACAACTCTGATTTTCAAAGGGAATTAAATTATCATGGTTGCCAACACAAGTATGAACACCAAAACTCTAAACATTATTCCTCACTTCACACTTAGTTGCAGCATTACAAACACTATAACAACAGACATCGACAGATACAAGTATTTTAGGAATACCATATTTTAAATTTTTCTCTATGTCCATGGCTATCACAAATGCCTGATGTAATGTCTTTGTCTCTTTATCCCTCAAACTGTAACTCATCTTACTTCCAAAGGCATCCAAATAAATCACTAAAGACATTTTGTTATTTAGTTTATACCCTTGTGGGATCTCAGCTAGTGCTTTGGAAAATCTGACATTGAAGGTCAGCACTAACTCACCTTCCTCAATTTTGATCTCCATCAACTTCCTTAGTGCATCATTAAAATTTATTCTCTCAGCGAATTTCTCAAGAAAAGAGGCAACTAATTCTTCCCATGAGGGAATAGAATCTTCCTGCGAAAATGAGAACCAAATCCTGGCATCCCCTTTCAAGCTCTGCACAAACAACTTCATCCAAACATCCTCATGACAAATTTCATAGTCATTCATTAAATCAACAAAGTTTTCCACATGCATTCTTGCTGATTGTAACTAGTCCCCATTAAACAATGGTAAATGCTTCCTAATGTCACTTGAAATCTGATTCGGGTAACCAGTTATGCCATCAAAACAAAATGGCACATAACCTTTAATAGAGAAATTTCTATAACAATCCATTACTAGCTGCAATCTCTATTACTCAAAATACTTCACCCATGCTTTAACTAAAAATTTTTAAAATAGGAAATATGTGAAGTATGAATTTCTTTTCCTTTTTATGGTGACCTTTTCACCTAATAAGGAACAAATAATTACCTCAACAATGAGGAATACCTGGAGTAAATTTGTTGTTGTTGTTGCTCTGATATTTGGTAAGATCTTTTTGAGATCTTCTAACATTATACACTGATCTTCATACAGAGTCGCCACCTCCTTCACGGAGGAAAATATCTTCAATAATTTCTTTGAGATCTACAATCATAAAACCCCATATAGCTTCTAAATCTTTGATGCAAGTTCACCAAATCTTTTAAATTTTTTACAATAATGCACATTGGTGTAGAGATCTTTCAAAGTTGCCACTCACTACCTGTGAGAATTTATAAAATCATTTGTAGAACATGAACAGATCTGGACTCACACAAAGATAAAAGGATAACAAATTTTCAACACTCGGCACACAACATTACCAGGCAAATAACTATAGATCTGAAAATGGTTTTAGATTTATAACACTTTTATAACTCTTTCCTCAAATTGGATAGGCCCAACTTTGGGATTCGATTCAACATGAGTTATTACAACACCTCCCCAGCAAAGTCGCCATTTTTATTGGTCACCAAATCTAGTTAACTCAAGTTCACCTACAAATCAATATATGAGAAAGCCAATCTCAATCAGTGAAACACTTCAGGGCTTGGACAACATAACATATGATCCTAATGATCCTCCTACACTTCAAATTCTGCTAGACCTAGTGGGGGACATCCTTTGATGCATTGAATAAGACTCATCTACCCACATATGACTGTATCAATAAAAGAAGAGAGATCTCATAAAAGGTTCAAAAAACAAGGAGCGTATTGCAGATGGGATAAATCTACACTTACAATTCAATAATGTTTTGAAACATGAGATGGAAGGACACTACCATAGAACAGAAAATGAAAGATATTATGATTTTGGATTTTAAAATGATGTTCTGACAATCTTTCAACATTGTACAAGACTAGTGCCTAATCCTGGCCATAGAGTCATGCATAAGATTGGAAGAGAGATCCCAATTACAAGTTACTTTCCATATTAAATTCTCATGTATCAATGCCTTACATTAATACAATCCTCTACTCTATCACAAAATCATACTCACACACACACACACACACACACACACACATATATATCCAGTATACACACTCAAAATTATTAATGTTGGGTTTTAGGATTTTAAATCCTTCCTTGAAGAATACCCAGAAGACAAACATTACACTCTCAAAGAAGACTGAAAGAGACAAATCCAAATTACCCTTGATAAAATGAAATTGTATGAATCCAAATGGTATCTTGGAGACATTTTTTGTGGAAATTCGCACATGCCTTGCATATGTGCAAACCTGCAAATTGAAAAAAAACCTACAACAAAGACAACACTGAAAACTCATAAGAAACACACTGTCATTTCCAAAAATTGAAAAATGTCATCACTGGAACCTGCAATTTCAGATTTCTCCCTTGGAGAAAATCTCTCAAAAACTAGAACCCATACAATTGAGAAGAATTGAGAAAAAGAAGGAGAGGGAAAAAGATCAAAATCCATCAGAACATGCCAAGTGTCCTTTTTCCATAACTGCAAGAATATCTCCTTTTCTTCTTGTGGAAACTGCTCTCCAAAAATCTAAAATTTGTTGAAACTAATTCAATAACTACATTCCTCATTCTAAGAGATTTCTGGTGATATATAATACTTTATATTTTGGGCAAAAATGAGCCTCTACGCGAATTAATCCTTCATGTGTGCACATCATTCAAATTTTTCAATTTTCTTATATAGTCTCAACTATATATTAAATTTGATTTTAACTTTGATTTTTCCCTGATTTTGGCCTGACGGCCTGCCACATGGTAGCTTGTGATTCACTAATAGGTCCACTAGGCACCACCTTGGATGACACCTCATCAATCCATCACGTGTCCACCTCGTCACTGCCACTGAACTGCCTACATGTATGCCACCTCGTTGCCACCTCAGCACCACGTCATTGTCATGTCATCAGGACCCATGAGCTAGACCTCCATCTGGATGCCTCGTCATCTTTCACTGCTTCACAATGGGTAACGTACGTGCATGTTTCCTTCATGAATCCACACGCACCGTTGGATCTCGCTGAACTTGCATGGTCTTTAACCTCTATTTTTCTGCCTAAGCTTTCCACCATTTTGCGAAGGGTATTCTGCGAGCATCTTCCCTTCATGAATAAACATGCACCATAAATATTTGACAAACTTGCTCACCGATTAAGTTAGCCTTTCTTTACAAAACTCACCTACCTTAGGATTCATGCCTATGTGGGGTCCACTTGGTCAACACTCAACCTCCTTGGTCACCTCAGGAAATGCACCCACGTGCGTGGGATCCACTTGGTCGCCCATCCAACACCTTGTCAAAAGCCTTTGAGGCTTTGACACTATGAATGTGTGAAGTCTTACTTATAAATATAAAATATTTTGCTCTCACCACCAATGTGGGATATATACATTTAGCCTAGGACTGCATTTTGTGAGCTTTTCTTGAGTTTTAATGGAGGCCTTTCTATCATTTGCATTGCTTGGAAGTTTCAATTTAACCCTCCCCATTCTCCACACAGGGAAGATGCTAGCAAAGGCCATGAAACCGGTTCTACACCTGCTAAAATATTTGCTTGGAGATTTAAAACCTCTTTTACCAATCACGTGGGAGGCAATTCAAAGATTTGTTTTTTAACCTATCACATGGGAGGGAGTTTACTGGCAGCATTTGCTTGAAGTTTAATATCCTCACAACCATCACGTAGGGAGGAGAGGACTATTGTTTGCATTGGCTTGAGACATCAACGCTACCTCATCCACCATGCAGGGGCTTCAACATCAACTTTCCAACTTCTACATAGGGGATTTCAACATCAAACACCTACCATAATGCATTTGCTAAGAAATGTTTTATATTGTCTGCTCATAACACGTGGGGCTTGGAGTGACTGGCATTTCACCTTGCTTAAGAGTTCCTGTAGTTGTTTCATATTCCACGTTGGAGAAAGAGAGACCACACTATGGCTGAAAGCTTCTTTGTTTTCAAGCTCCACATTTTCCTCTATGCATTGCAGAAAATTTACCCAAGCTCCTCCTTTATCATGCCACACAGGAGCATATTTCTTTGAACTTGTTTTAATGCCTTTTCTGCAAGCTCACGCAGAGGGAGAGGATGGACCCACTGTTTGCTTTTGCTGAAGGGTTTCAATGGCCTTTTCACTAGCCAATCTTCAATTGCTACTGAATACATTGGTTCTAAATGTTCTAAGCCCTTTAGCATGCCTAGGAGGATGAAACATTTGCAAATTGTATGTGTTTTAAACTCCTTCATGCCCTCCTCACATTACACTTACTAACTACAGTTGTGAAAAGCTTCTTCTGGCTATCATGCAGAGGGTGAAGGCTGCTCCATCTGCTAAAAACATTTGCTTGGGGGGTTCTAATGCCATTCATATTATAATA
This sequence comes from Cryptomeria japonica, assembly GCF_030272615.1. NCBI lineage: Eukaryota > Viridiplantae > Streptophyta > Pinopsida > Cupressales > Cupressaceae > Cryptomeria > Cryptomeria japonica. Next base: position 142,645,716 of record NC_081415.1, read on the forward strand.
AACACTCTTGTGCTATTGTCCACTTCCAAATATTGCCTTGAATTTATCAAACTTAAAATCCGCCTTCTTTAATTTGTGAAGAATGAAATCAAGAGCTTCTACACACATCACAAGTGACAATACAATTCATCCACTACCTGAAGGATCTCTGTATACTCCATCCTTAGTTTTGTCTTGTCTTGTACAAGGAAATTCAAATCTTCAACTTATGACAAGACCATTTTCATCATAAAATTAATGCACAGGCATTCATCCAGGTCGGGCCCCAAAGTGGGTCAGACTAAAAAAATATTCATTCTCATGCAACTGACCTTCAAAATACTTGAGGAACCTTAAACATACCTCTAGAATCGATCGGCATCGTTTTTAGATCATCAAACTGAGTTTTACAACTTTCAGGTGCCTGCACCACATTTTCGCATTTAATTGTGTAGACGTAATTTTCAAACCAGTCAAAACACCTTTCTAGACCTTGCCATCTGACAGGTGTGTACTTTGATATACAAGCATGAAGTCAATGTTGAGTCAACTCATGATGTCTTTCTTAAAAATATCAAACGATCTCCGTAGACCCTCAAATTTGAGGCATAGGTACCTTGAAATACATATCAAATCTTAGAATACTCATTTCAACCAAAAGTCTGACTAAGTGCAAATGGTGCACTCATGAAAATAGCTACTTTAACTAATGCGGCAATGAATGTACGGATTACTGAAAAATATGGTGCTCAAGAAACCCTTTTGAAAACCGATCAAACGGATTGGTAGGAGCTTGAAATTTGAAACATAGCTCTTCATTTATACCAAAAATAGCCTAGAACAAACATTCTGACATGACATTCACTGAGGCAACTTATACACTTATACAAAACAGGGCTCCGACTAGGTTTCAAAAAAGGGGCTTGGTAAACCATACAAACTACAAATAGATCAAGCTTGGTAAACTGAGCAAATGGATTCATGAAGACTTGAAATTTTGCAGGGAGGCACACTTTTATGCATAGGATACAATCCATTTTTAATTTCACAATGGCTATCAACACAACAAAAGATATAAGCACTCAAAGTAGGCTACTCAATAAAATCTGCATTTGTGCCTAAAATGCACTTTCAGCTCACCCCTCTAAATGGGTACCTGATAAATTGATCCAAACTAAATTTTGAAAGTTGCACATTACTGCATAGGTCAAATGAAAGGTGAACAAAATTTTTCCAAAGCCTTACCCTTTGAAAATCACCTGGCTCCATTTTACCCTCTCTCTAACTAGGCCACCTAAATGAGATTAGGTGCCTTTCTAAAAATGAAATATCAAAATTTTGAAATGGGGCTCAAAACTTGACACAAATTTAATGAGTCCCAACATTGTGGATGTTGTTTCTCTTTCTGTTTCATGCATTAAAGTTCACCAGTATTGTTATTAACTGTTAAACTGTTAACCGACGTAAAGTTTGGTTTACCAGTATTATGCATCAAGTTTTATTAATTTATATTTGGGTTGAAATTAATAGACAACTAATTCACCCCCCCCCCCCCCCTCTTAGTTGCCTCTGGTTCCTAACAATTAGTATCAAAGCTAAGTCCTCTTTTTGTAGAAGTTTAACAACTTGAGGATATTCTATGACAACTAACTTTTTTAGGAAGGACAGTCTAAAACTTGATGGAACTAACTATGGTATATGGAAGATCAGAATGGAGACACATTTGAATTATATTGGAAGAGACATATGAGATGTTACAAATAATGACTATGTTGGTCCTACATCAAATCAACCTAATCCACCAACATTGGGTAAATATTAAGAGAATGATTGCAAAGCAAGAGAAGCACTTTTGAGCGCATTGTCAGATCAGCAAATCATGGGATTATCAGACAGATCTACTGCTAAATCTATTTGGGATAAATTGGAGACATATAATAAAGGAGGTACCACTATCAAAATTGCAAAACCAGAATGCTTCCGGCTCAGGTATGAAAATATGAAAATGGAAGAAGATGAAAGAATTTCCGCTTTTATGGAAAGAGTTAATGAAATTGTTTTGGGTATACAATGTTGTGGAGGATCCTTAACTAAAGATGAGATTGTTTCTGAAGTTTTAAGAGCATTGCCACCAAAATACAAAATGAAAGTAACTTCTATTAATAAGTTTAGAACAATGCCTAATACAACAGTATCTAGAGATACTTTGGTTGGAAAACTTTCAGCATTTGAGCTTGAGGAATTTGGTCCTATTGCTACAATTAAGACAGATTTAGCCTTCAAAGAATCATCATCTATAGCATCATCATCATCATCTGAGAAATCTGATTGGAAAGCACTTTATGCAAAGGAACTTGAAGATATCAGAAGGGAAAATGAAGAACTGGACACAAAACCACTTGACACAATGATTTTTGATGTTGAAACTCAAATAGGAAAAACCACGTTGGGGAAAAATACCCACAAGTATTTTGAACTCTTCTGCATTTTGCCCTGTTAGGAGCCAAACCTTATTAGAAGATTTACAAAAATGTCCTATTAGGAATAGATCTAATTAAGGACCACCTGGTTAAGGGATTGACTACAAAACCCTGTTAGGAGTAACCTCGATAGAAGATATAAAATCCAAGCTAATGGATCACCTGGCTAGAGGATTTAGAAAACACCAAGCCTCTTAAAGCTTACTCGGTTAAGGGATTTAACTATTGTAATTGTTAGAGAACAATAGGGCTTTTGCTGATCTAGTAATAGAACTACTCTGCTTGATCAGATCCTTTTTATGCTCCTATCTGCCTTCACACAATTAGCAGATACTCCTTCTGGTTAGACAATCAATCACACTGACACACTTAACAAAAATTTCCAACACTATTACAAAACAACTCATCGACATTATAAGAAAAATAATAAAGTCAGTAACACATTACAAAACCTAAGATCTCATAGCAATTATTAAAAAAATGGTTCAAACATGACCGTTGAATTACATAGCAATCAGTTGCATATTATTCTAGACAACCTTGACTGCTCTTGGATCACCATTCATTGAATCCTGTAACTCATCAAGCAGTTTCCACTTCATGCAATGCACTTGCTCATTCCCTAGATAAAACAATTATCTCTACACACCAAAACCAATTTGAAACTCATCATGTGCATCATGCATACATGGCTTAATCATCTTTGATCACTATTTGATCGTAGACCAACACAACTGATTCACAAAGTTCCATTCGCTAGGGTTTGACATATGAACAAGTTAGGGTTACCGATTGATCTCTCTGCTTCAATAGTAATACTGGTTTCCTCCACTGCTCAACTATTGGTTGCAATAAAACTCCATTACCTTACAATTGACATCAATGACAATACTTATACTTCATCAATGCAATGTTCATGCAATGCCAACAAAAATTGCATCCGGAACTCAGACCAAAGAAAATATATTTCATTTGAACTTCGGTAAGAGGGCTTGCTTGATTGACCAGATTGATTAAAGTTGGCTATGGCATAAGAGGACGTGTCATGCAAATTTTGATTCCATAGTGAAGATCAGTTCAACGAAGGCTGTCAAAGATTTTCCCAAGATTATCAAGCCCCATAATCTGGTATGTAGAGAATGTTAAATGAGTAAGAAAGTTAGAACTTCTTTCACAAGCATACATGATAGATCTAATGAAATTCTTGATCTTATTCATACTGATCTATGTGGACTGGCAAGGACTAAAAGTTTTCAAGGTGATAGATACTTTATGTTGCTTATTGATGATTATTCTAGAATGATATGGGTTGCATTTTTGAAAGAAAAATAAGAAGCTCTTGATAAATTCAAAATTTCAAAGCTATAGTTGAGACAAAAATAGGATTGGAGATTAAATGTTTAAGATCAGATCAAGGCAGTGAATTTATATTCAGTGCGTTCAACAACATTTGTGAGAAGCACAAAATCAAAACATAATTTTCTGCACCTATAACTCCACAATAGAATGGAATATTGGAAAGGAAGAACATAACTATCTTAGATGTTGCAAGGTCAATGATGATGGAAGCCAAATTGCCTGATATCTATTGGAGAGAAGCTATCAATACTGTAGTATAAACTTTCAATAGAGTACACATAAAAGGGGATACCAGAAAGACTCCTTATGAATTATGGTGCGGTCATACTACTATTGTCATATATTTCAGAATTTTTTGAAGTAAATGCTATATTAGAAGAGATGATGCATTAGCGAAATTTGATCCTAGATGTGATGAAGGAATATATTTGGTTTATTCTACTAAGAGTAAAGCATATAGATGTTATAAAAAAAGATTGAATAGGATAATGAAAAGCATAAATGTCAAAGTGGATGAGCAAGGTAATAACCAGATCAGATCATATGACTGTGGACCAAAAGATGAAATTGTCAGATCAAAATCGATAGTGCAAGAATTAGTTTAGAGCATTAATCTAGTTGCTCTAGTAACATCAAAAAATTCCACAGTGACTGTTGATGATCAAAAATAGTCAGAAAGTCAAGATAATCCTAAGACTCCTAGGTATGTAAAGTTGAATCATTCTGAATATTAGATAATTGGAGATAAGAGGAAAGGTGTGATGACAAGAAGAAGGTTAGAAGTTGAAGAGGTTATGTTTAATTTCTCAAATTGAACTGAAATCATTTATTGAAGCAAGTAAAGATGAAAATTGGATGAGAGTAATGGAAGAAGAATTGAATCAGATAGAAAAGAATAAAACATGGGAATTGGTTCCTAGGCCTAAAGATAAAAATGTTATTGGAACTAAATGGATTTTCAAGAATAAATTAAATGAGGAAGACAAGGTTGTAAGAAAAAAATCTAGATTGGTTTGCAAAGGTTATTCATAGGAAGAAGGAGTTGATTATGATGAAACTTATGCTCTAGTTGCTAGGATTGAAGCGGTAAGACTATTCCTTGCCCATGTTGCACACAAGAACTACAAGGTATATCAAATAGATGTTAAATGTGCATTTTTGAATGGAGATCTTGAAGAAGTCTACATTTAGCAGCCTAATGGATTTTCATTATCAGAGGATAGGGACATGGTTTGCAAATTGAAGAAAGCCCTATATGGATTGAAACAATACCCTAGAGCATAGGTATGCTAGATTTGATAAATATATGTCAAAGCTCATTTTTAGCAAAGGTAATATTGATAGTAACTTATATTATAAAATTGAGAATCATGACATACTAATCATTGAAGTCTTTGTTGATGATATCATTTTTGGAGGAGAAGAAAATCTATGCATGAAATGTTTTGATGATATGAAGAATGAATTTGAAATGTCTATGATTGGAGAGATGAAATTTTTCTTAAGTTTGCAGACTACTTAGACTGATAAAGGTATTTTCATTTGTCAAACTAAGTATGTGAAGGAATTGCTTAAGAAATTTGGTCTTGAAAACTCAAAACCTGTTGGTACTCCTATGATAACCAGTTGCAAATTGTCTAAGGAAGATGAATCTCCTTGAGTGAACCCATCTAGATACAAATCAATGATTGGTGGATTGTTATACTTAACTCAAACTAGACTGGATATAATGAATGGTTCCTATATTGCTTCTAGATTTCATTCAGATCTAAGAGGAAGTCATGATATTGTTGTTAAAAGAATATTCAGATATTTGGCAGGAACAACAAACTATGGGTTATGGTATCCAAAGGATGATGATTTCAGATTATGTGCCTATACAGACTCGAGCTGGGTAGGAGATGTTGATGATAAGAAGAGAACTACAAGTGGTGCATTCTTTCTTGGGAAGAAGTTGGTTTCATGTCCTAGCAAGAAACAATCATGCACTTCATTATCTACTGCTAAAGTTGAATATGTAGTTGTTGCAACAAATTGCACTCAGATCTTATGGATGAGGCAAATGTTGAAGGATATGAGGGTAAGTTATGATGAGCCTATTTTTATTCACTATGATAATATTGATGCTATTGATATGTCAAAGAATCTAGTATTTCATTCCAAATCAAAACACATTTATATAAGGTATAATTTTTTGAAGGAAAAGGTTGAAGCAAAGGAAGTCAAACTAGTTTATTTGCCTACTAAGGAACAAATTGTAGGTATTCTAATAAAACCATTGCCTAAAGATACTTTTGAATATATCTGAGATTAGTTGGGGGTCACCACCCCTCCGATAGAGATTTATATATGAAGGGATGCATCAATCCAGTGAGCTTATCGGAAACATCTTCTGATCCGGGTTGATGGGTTGATACTGTTGCTCAGGGGGAGTAGTCAGCTATTTGGTTTTGCATCAACCCTTTGTCATTGATATCAAAGGGGGAGATAATGTTCATGTGAAAAATAAATAATCTTAGGGGGAGAGATATTTTGTTGGTTCTTGATTGTTTGGGGAGATTGTTGGCATTCCTTGGCACTTAGATGTTTTTCACATTCAGTGTTGCCATCAATGCCAAAGGGGAGATTATTGGCAATAGTGATTATGTGTTGTCATTGATGTCAACACTATGATCTGGTTGGTTACTACTTTCCCAATTAGACCTGTCCCCATTGGCTCCTATTCCGGTCGGACTTGGTTTTGGCATGTTTTTGATCCGTTATGATCAAATCATTGGTCTCAATTTTGGATGGTTATTTAGGATGATTATATGCTTTTCACATTCATTTGGTTCATGATTTGGTGCTCTGAAAGCTATCACTTATGTTTTGGATTACTCGTTGATATTCTTGGTATCAGATGGCTTTACCTATTGGTGATATTTGATGAAATGGTAAAGTTATTTTGGTCTGGCTTGTTGAAATGGTTGCTAACATGTTCAAGGTGTTCTTGATCATGTTATAATTTTTTGGTGGCTTCACATTGGATGGTGTGATGATTTGGTGATCCTATTTAGATACGGTTGGTTATTTTGTGTTATTACACTGAGGGTTTCCACTGATAGGTGAAATGTGTTGATATGAGTCTTAGCAGAATTTTCAACAGATATAATTGATTGGGAATTTGTATTAGGTCCATGATATATAATTTAAATCATAATATTGGTCTAGTGGTATCGTGTCATGTTATTTTTGTAATTATAGTTTATGGGTTTAGGGTTTAGACGACCTTGTTTTCAAGGTTGATGATTTGTATTTATATGAGACTTACTCATATAATTATGGTATGGTTATGTCTGCATTATTAGAGAGAGGTAATTGTATGAACAAAGATATATCATTTAGTGAAGGGTCTGAAGGATTTAGAGTTGCAAGGCAGACATCTTTGCTTAACTAGAATTGTATCAAGCATTGGGAGATGTTATCTTCATTGTTAATTTTCTCCAAATTGTAGTATGATGTTTATGTAAGTCAGTGAGACTTTCTTTTGTGATGAGCAGTGAGCTCTAGGTGGTTGGCCTAATTGCAAGTGTAGTCCCCATTGTAATAATTTCATATACTATTAAAAAAGTATTATTTGAATGTCGGTAGGGTTTCCTACTGTGGTTTTTCCCTTTACTGCATTTTTGTTGGAATCCAATAACACTGAGAGGGGGGGGTGAATCAATGTTATACCAAAAAGATAAATTTTAACCTTATTAAAACAGGCATACACCAATTAGTATACCAGTACATATAAAATTGAAAGAAGTAAAGCAACCAATAAGAACCATAACACACAAAATTATACATAGAAAACCTAAAAGAAGAAAAACCATGGTGGTTTTTGTGACCCACAATATCAATTCACTAGACATATGAAGAGATATTACAAAATATAGGGGCCTACACTTGCAAGAAACCTTACAGCCTAGAGCACACTCTTCAATCATAAAAGGAGCCTCACTAACTACATATAAATCAAGATGACAATCAGAAGTGTTGAACTACAAAAGATAGCATCTTCTATGCTAGAATATAGTTTTGGTTAAGCTCTGTCTATTCTGGTCTGAAACCCTTAACCCTTAACCAGAATAACCCCTACATAAATATCATCATATACATAATCTCTCTGATATATTTCGCATTATATCACATCCACATCTCCATTTCCATTTCAATTACCAAAATGATCTAATCCAACTATCCTACATACCATATACAACTTATCATGCCTTATGTCGGCTTACAAAGATAATTACAATATCAATATACATGTTGGCTAGATAGCATAAATACATGAATATAAAAAAAAATTGTCAATGTGGGATCCAAGAGATATCAGCCTCTAATACCAATAACCTTATTCTAAACCATGTCATCTTGTATGACCGATAACAAAAGAAATCCTTCTATCCTGCCAGTGTTGGTGTCGTTGCTAGTGTAGTGTCTGTGAAGTGCCTGCTGGTATAGAACTGAACCAAAACATGAAGCCAGAACAAGATACCATGTTGTCATCAATGAAAACATAGTGAAACCAACCAATTGAGTGTCAATTGCCAACAATATCCCCCTTTGGCATTGATGGCATCACTCATGTGAAAAATGGTCAAGGTTTCATCTATCGGTTTCATCCTGCCTGCTCCCCCTAAGCTAAATATTCATCAATGAAAAATACTCCATACTCCATGTCTCCCCCTAATGTATACAAATCCCTTTTTTCTTTTTCACATCTATATCACTTCCCCTTTGACATCAATGCCATCAAAAATTCTAAAAAGAATGTCAAAGATCCAAAACTATATAATGATTATCCCAAAAATATCTTACCAATGCTTAACAAAATTGAAATTTTTTGGATAAGCCTTCTCCAAAAGCTGAAGATAAGTATCCCAAACAGATTTGAATGTTCCAGAAATAGATACAAGTCCATTTAGTATATGAGAAAAAGACTCTTTCTCACCCAACTCTCCTAGTGTGGGCTTGCCAACCATATCCATACACTCCTTATGTACACTGAGTGAATCCAATCAGGGACTCACCAAGCCTCTCAGACTTTTGTCTCTTCTTATGATTTTTGTCTTTTTCTTTCTCAAGAATAGAAATTTGGGCTTCCAAAACCAAAATTTGACCATAAATGGATGTAGTCAATTAAGTCAATTTATCAAAAGAATTAGCTATATTTGCAATTTTATCCTAAAATTCCTTTATCTTCTTATCCATATTAACTGTAAGTACATCTGTGTTATAACATACTCTATATATATTTATACACTTCTTCAAAGAATTATCTATCAGTTTTAGCTTTTCATCAATCTTCTTCTTCTTAGATTCAATCACTTGATCAAATGTAACTCTTTTACCTTGTGTGTGTTAGGATTCCCAAAGATATTGAGAGGGGAAGTCTCATTGACTTACAAAAATGGATTATGCAAATCTAATATCATGTACTACTTTGGTTCAACATTTGCTATGCTAGGTTCAATACCAATTTAAGCTCATACAACTTCCATAAACCTTATTCCAAAATCTGCCTTAATATTTGCATGTTCACATTTGCCTATTAAATCCCCTACTTACTTTAAAAATGATCTACAAGATCTCATACTTATATGAGTCCTCTTACAATTCGCCTTGTTAGCTTACAAAAGGATTTTATAATTAAATACAAAATAAAATATTGTGGGTTGAGGTGTCGGTAATCATCTTTACCACTGTCGGTGTCATTGCTTGTGTCAGTGCCTATCTGTGCCATAGGATTGTAAGGTTTCCATCAATGACAATACCTTCAATCACTTACAATTTCTCATTGGAGTGTGCATTTTCCAACAATCTCCCCCTATGGCATTGATGGCAACACTCATGAGAAAAAGTCAAAATTGTATCCAAAAATGTTTTGTCCAAAAAAAACTCTTGCCAAAACTGTGCTCCAAAATTGTGTGCTCCCCCTAAGCAGATGATGTCTTCTGCAAATCATTTTTCTCATTCTAATACTCCCCCTTTGGCATCAATGAAAAAGGTTGTCACTTAATGTCAATTGAGTGTAGTTCTTGTCATGATCTGTGTAACTAGTGGGTTACAATCTAATATAGATTCGCTAATGCAAAATTTAAGTTGTTAGTGAACCTCTCACTATCCTTCAATGCTTCTTCTATCCTTTGGATGGTACTGGTGAGTATGTGCATTTTCTCTTCCAGTGTCTTAAGTCTTGGAACAAGTGCCTCATAAATCTCTTTTCTCAAAGAGATGAGGATGTCTAGTTTCAAACCAAGTCTGCATTTGAGTTCCTTACCCTTGTATTTTCTTGTTTCCTTCTCCTTCTCCCATTTCTCAAGTTTCTCCTCAAAACCAGCTATCTCCTTCTCTATTACCGATATGGGTTCTGATGAACCAATGATATTGTCAGCCATATCATTTATTTCTTTATGTGCTATGCTGATTTCTTTGTCAATATCCACTGTCAGAAGATCAGTCTTGCAGGTGTCTTTGTACAACTCCTTAAATTTTGTTAAAGTTTTGTTTAGTGCAGGTAGGAGGGTGTCAATGTGTTCCGTGCACTTCTTTATTGTCTCTTCAAAGAATTTTTCTTTTTCCTTGTTCATTTTCTCATTGAATGTCTCCTCATTAATCTAATCAATTGTCAAAAGATTGTCAGTGATGTACTTAGACAATGTGTCTAGTTGACTCAAAGAATCTTTATTTTCCATATTACACTTGGGTGCAATCAATTTCAATAAAAAGAATAGTGTCATCAATAGCCTTATATGCTTGTGCATTACACTCTATGATCTTCTTGATGGAATCCAATAGTAACTCTATTACATTTGTCGGTCTGAATTCTGTTAAGGAGGAACTAGATGACTATCCAACTGCCTTAACGATCTACAATCTGCCAGTGTGAGTAACCTCTTTGCTTATGTTGACCTCTGGTAGGTCAATTTGAGTCTGCATTTCTACTAGCAAAGGATTGGGTTTCTCAGCTGTTGTCGGTGGCACTATCTTTGTATGAACCTTTTCCTCTTCATGTTTTTTAATTTGTTGCCAAACCCCCAAAAGATTTATTTTTCAGTTAGGTGAAGAATCTCCTTTCAGTGGAGTGATACTCTGTTCTATCGGTGAGGGAGTAGCTTCATTAGCATTCTGATCTAACTTTCTAATCCATTGTTTTGAAAATTCTTGCTTTACTTCTTCAACCTTCTCTTTACCTTTCAAACTGGGTCCTTTGTTATTTGCTGATGATGCCTTACTTCTACAAAATTTTGCAATATGTCCAATCTTGTTACAAGCATAACAAGTCACATTATTTTTTTGAATAGCTTTTCCATATCCTATGTCAGTATGTGTTCCACATTGATTAGATAAGTGTCCAAATCTTCCACAAACATAACATCTTACATTCATTCTGCAATTTTATGAATTATGACCAACTGTGTTGCATTTAGAACATTGACCAGTGGGTGCATTGGTATTCTGATAGTTTCTAGATCTACACTGATTTTCTCTATGACCATACTTGTTATAGTTAAAGCATTTCCCATTAAATTTGTAGGCATTAGGTTGACTTATCAGTTTGTTGTGATCATGATTGTTTGCAGTACCAGAGCTTTCACCAACTTCAAAGCCAAGACCATTAGTGTCTCCATTAGGTTTCTCATTTTTTAGCATGTCATCAAGTTCTTCTGAGCTTTTCTTGAATTTCTCCTTGTGTTGATTTGTAGTAGCCAACTCATTTTCTAAGAAATATTTTTGTCTCATGAGTTTAGTTTTATCATGCTCCAAGTGAGTCATATATGTCTTCAACATATCATTTTCATGACTGAGTCATAGATTTTCATTTCCAGCATCATTGGTTCTCCTAGTCAAATCATCTTCATTCTTCTTTCAATCTTCAGTGTCTTTACAAAACATAGTCATATCTTGCATCTTATTCCTCAACGTCATGTTTTCTTGCTTCATCTTGCTTACAAGATCATTAATAGTTTCGTTTTCATCATCATCACTTTATATCTTCTCATGAAGTTCTCTTCTTTTGTTCCTATCAATAGTGAGATTTTCTTGAAGTCCTTGAATGATTTCCTATGCAGCCTTTAGATCATCTTCGAGTTTCATATTTTTCAATTTTTCTACATCATAATCTGCAAGAGTTGTTTTCAATTGCTTTCTTAGGTTTTCCATCTGTACCATTGTTAGAATCTTCCTCGAGTTGTTAGGCTTTTGAAAATAGAGGACCAAGCTCTGATACCAATTGTTAGGATTCCCAAAGATACTAAGAGGGGGGGGCGGTGAATCAATATCTTGTCGGTTAACAAATTTTCTTATCTTATTAGACTAATTGCATCTCAAAATAGTATACCAGTAAAGCAGAAATAATGCAATAAATAAGATCAATAACCACAACATAGAAATAACACCATAACACAATATTTTTAATGAGGAAACCCAGTGTGAGAAAAACCTCGGTGGGATTTGTGACCCACAATATTCACTCACTGGCCAATAAATAAATATTACTTACAATAGGGGCTTGCACATGCAGGAAGGCCAATTGCCTAAAGCTCACTGCTTAATTACAAAAGGAAGTCTCACTGACTTACAAAAATGGATTATGCAAATCCAATATCATATGCTGCTTTGGTTTAGCATCTACTATGTTAGGTTCAGTACCGGTTTAAGCTCATACAACTTCCATAAACCTTATTCCAAAATCTGCCTTAATATTCGCATGTTCACATCTACCTATTACATCCCATACTTACTTTACAAATGATCTACAAGATCTCATACTTATATGATTCCTATTATAATTCGCCTTGTTGGCTTACAAAAAGATTTTACAATTAAATACAAAATAAAATCTTGTCAACTAAGGTGTCGATAATCATCTTTGTCACTACTGGTGCCATAGAATTGTAAGGTTGCCATCAATGACAATACCTTCAATCACCTACAATTTCTCATTGGAGTGTTCATTTGCCAACAATGTGAACCTCTCTAGTGCTTGCCTATTTGAAATTTGTTGCAAGGATTGAAAATCCTTTGAAATGTGCTCAGTAATTGTCTTCAGCTTGCCAGATGGGCTCCTTCTCTATCAATCTTGCACTCTAGGACTAGTCTGTGTAAAATAGTGATAGACTGATCAATAATCCCTTTATCCATAGATCCCTCTTTCATCATTTTTTGTGTAGCCATCATCATGAGTTCAATAGGACTCATCTTAGTTATTTTTTTTTTACAACCTGTGAGGTGTCAATTGACAACAATGATGGACCTACTACCAGTTCCCTACCAGATTCCCCTTCTCCTCTGATGATTTATCCTTTAAAGCTTCCTCACTTACACTGGTGGCTTTGCCACTTGGTGTAGTATATGTAATTGTTAGTTCCCTTATAGGAACTATAACCTCAACCTGTACATCTGTATCCGGAGGACTATTATCCTCAACATTAGTATCTTGTACATTAGTAACCTTTTCACTCTTTGTATTTGTCAGTATCTCAACATTTATCTGTACATTTGTATGTACAAGGGGCTTAATTTCCACTATCTTCATATTTTTCAAAATTGAGGGTGAAGTACCCATAATACCCTTTCCTATTCCTTCAACTGGGGTGTCTGCAATGTCTATTTTTTATTCTGGTGAAGTAAAGAAACTTTGGTTCTCTCCAATGAACTTAACCCATACCTTGTGGGTATCCTTTTATTATCTCATTTACCCTTACTAGCATCAAACCAGTTATTCTATGTTTGTTTTTTAAGACTTTTCTATCTACCACCTCAAGTGTCCTATCCATTTCCTCCAGAGTAATAGAAACACAAATAGATAGCAGCTATTGAATTTTTATGTTTTTGGCTTCTTGCATTGTTGATAGTCTCCTAGCATCTAGCATATCATACAATTCTACCAGTATTTGATCTTCAATTTCTATAAGGCTTTCTTATTAATATCCAAGTATAACATTACTACTTCCTCTACCTCTTTGTGTTCATCATTCTCTAAAAGATCATAGTAAAACTGTACATTCTTTAACATGCCATCCTTAGTTATTTCATCTACTAATTATGCACAAGTTTTTGGATATGATGAAGCATTTTAATATATGACCCATACTTGAAGATATTTCTAAGTAAAAAAATTTAACTTCATGGTTTTTACATGCACACAAGTCCATGAAAGATGCAAAGATATTTAGAGCATGTGATCCCTCAGTAAGATGTTTTGTAATTTAATAACATTTAAGGAAGTAATCATTTTAAACTTTTCTGAACACTTCTAATTCTTTCCTCTTCCTAGATGGAGCTGAAGTTGTTACTTTTGGTGCTTGCTTATGTGTCGGTAACTTGAATGTAACTCTCCTAAATGGTTTCTTTTTAGCCTCTAACTTTGTTTCCTCTATTTTCTTCCTTACAACCCTTTTGAATTCTAGGGGTGTATCATCCTTAGATGTAGACTCAGTTGTAATAGACTCAATGAACACTTCTGGTTCTTTCCTCTTCCTGCCTTTCTCTAGGACATCATCAATCAATGCTTTAATATCCTATGAAACCTTTTCTACAAACTTGTTTTCTTTTCCTTCCTACTCTCTCTTCTTTTGGTTGAACTCTATTTCAACCTCTTGTGTTTTCTATTTTGTAGTACCACAGAGCTTCTCAGCCTCATCAACAGATGCATCAATCAACATCTTTGCATAAGCATCAAGGATCTTTGCATCAACTTCATAGCCCATTTCCTCAATCTAGATTTTCTGGGGCTTGACCGCTTCCATGAGTGTTTCATCTTTCTTCACCATGAAGCATATGTCAGTTGAATATTTCTCAATAATATTCTTAGGAACCCTTTCCCTAGATTTTTTAGACTTCTTGAATCCCTTACAATATCCCCATACTTTGTCATCCCTCTGACTACCCAATGTAGCAATTGACTATTTCAATTGTCTCCCTATCGGGATATCAAATGCCCATTGTCTCTTCCAAAATTGGGAGTGTCATTCATGAAAAATAACATTAAGCAGATAATTAAGTTGCCATACCAGAAAGTCCCTTTCTTTTGACCTTTAATATTTCCTAGGTTTATTAATAATTCATCTAAAATCAAACCACATAAGTCCAATTTCTCATTTTCACTCATTATTTTGTAAGATGCAAAAATGTAGGAGGTAGAAACAAAATTCAGTCAGTTTGACTGAGTTACCTTATAACCAATGATCATGCTACCAGATCTAATGTCTATATCGGTAATAGTGTTGATTCTCATAGATGTCCTATCAGATGTTGTGCCAATAATTTTGTTGACATAATCATTAGAGTCCTTCTTAGTTGGATGTTGCCTATGTTGGCATTATGTGAACTGGTAGTATGAAGACTTGATGACATTGTATGTTGTCATTGATGTCAATATGCTGAAGAGTGAACTGGTATATTGAAGTTTGCAATTGGCAAGAGAATTGGTATGATTGTGAACTAGCATATGTGCTAAAGTGAAGCAGTATGTTTGCTCAAGGTGAACCAGTATGTTGGTATGGGAATCGGTACATGAAAGATTTGTATGACTACCAGTTGGTAGTCTCAACTTTAGGGTTTTCAGTTGGTGTGTTCCAAGCCTATGTGACTCAACTCATGATATTATGTGATGAGTTAACATTGTAACGAAGAACTGATCATCTTGCCAAGTCAGCCTTGTGCGCGGGAAGGATCTTGCATGAAGGAGATTGCTCCTCTCTACCTTGGGAATGTGTGAAGTCTGTAAATGGTGAAAACACATGATGGGTTATTAGCCATCATGAATGCGGTGGAGAACGAACGATGGAGAATGTCTTGAGATCGTTTCAAGACTATTGCATTTAATGCAATATGCTTAGTGGTCAGGATTGAACTGTTTGAATTGCTTAACCAAAAAAGGGGTTTAGGGTTTAGGTTTTAAGCTACTGACTTATCTGTATCCTATAAGGTCGATGGTGTGTTTCTTTCTAAGGTTGTTGGAAAATGTTGTGTGTGTATCTAAGTGCAGAGATACGCGAATCTTGCCAGACCAGATAAGAGGATTGATACTTGTAGAGTGTGAGTGTAGAAGGAGAAGAGGAACTAAAGCAGATTTGCGTTGGCATTGAGTGTTGTTACCAGATCATTGTAATACCTGTTGATCTCTAACCACCTCAATAGTTTGAAAATCCCTTAACAGGGTAGCGTTAACCAGCTTGCTATAAATCCTTTAATAGGGTGACTCAAATTCATTGAGTTCTTGAAATACTCTAACAAGGTAACCTCTAATAGGGTTTAACCCTTAACCAGGTATTTAGCCATCCCTTAACTGGGTGATGCCTAGCAAGATCGGTTCCTAACAGAACCTATTGTAATAAGTCTTTAACCGGACTAGGCTCCTAATAGAGTGGACTTCTAAAGAGTTCAAAACAGCCTGTGGGTATTCATCCCCACCATGGTTTTTCCCAGTTGGGTTTCCACGTGAAAAATCTGTGTGTCATGTGTGGTGATTTTCATGTGATGGTCTAAGTGATTTGTGTCTGAAGGTAAATCATGTTGAATTAGTTGTTATTATATTTCTGATGATAGATTACTTGTTCATGCATAAGGGTGAAATGGAAGTATAGTATTAAGTTGAGTGGAAAGCTAAGTTATTAACCAGTTAATGCTTGTTAGAGTCATTCTTATCTTTACCGGTTGTACTCTATTTTAGACTAGTGTTATTGTGTGTCAGTCATTTGCAGTGTCTATTGTCTAACTGGTTTTAGGAAAGTGTTTTTGACTGTACTGATTCACCCCCCCTCTCAGTACTGGTCCGGTAGCAACTGTTCATCATTATTCAATAATTGGTATCATAGTAACCTCCAGGTCCTCTGTGTTGTAAGTTTAACCTCTTGAGGGAAAGATCCTATTCTAATGATGAAGAGGGAAGGTCCAAAGTTCAATAGAGACAATTTCAAAATATGGAAGGATAGAATGAAGATATACATTAGAAGCATGTGTGCTCAACACTAGAGCTATGTTGAGAATTCTTTTATTATTCCTACCAGTACTCTCACTAATGATGAAAAGAGAGAGATACAGGAGAATGGGCAAGTCATGGAAGCCCTAATCACCAGCTTATATGACATTGAATTAATTGATGTTTAGGATAAATATAATCCCAAAGAAGTATGGGATACCCTTGAGAATATCTATGGCAGTGATGAGCATGTGAAACAAGCTAAGGAAGAAATCCTGAGGGGAAGGTTTGAAAACATGTGGATGGTTGAAGGAGAGACCATTCAAAAATATGGAATAAGAATCAAAACTATTGTTGGAGATATCAAGAGTGCAAGTGGTAAAATGGAAGACTCTACTATTATTAGTAAAGTCTTGAGGTCCTTGTTACTAGTCTATGCAATAAGGGTTGCTGCTATTTAGGAGCTGAGGTCAATAGACAAGACCAAGGTATCCTTAGACTCCATCATTGCAAAATTGATAGCCTATGAGCTAAATAGTTTTGATGGCAGTGTTCAAAAGACTGAATCAACTTTTAGAGCTTTTGCTGCATCATCCAGAAAAGGAAAAGAAGCAAGCACCAACGGTGAACCAAGATAGAGTAGAGAAATGGATGATGAGGAGATCCTAATGGAATTTGAAGCTCTTCTTGCCAAGAGACTTCCTAAGGGAACCGGAAAATACAAAGGTAAGCTCCCTCTGAAATACTTTTCTTGTAACTAGATAGGACACATTGTTATAAACTGTCCTCATAGTGACAACAAGGACAAACTGGAAAGGTTCAAAAAATTCAAAGGAGGAAACCAGAGAAAATATTTTGTAGCAGTTGATGAAGGTATCACAGATGAGGAATCAGAAGATGAAGAAAATGAAGATATTGTGTTTGTTGCAGTCAAAGAGGATGTGTCAGACAAGAAAGCTCTTGTCTCCCGCTTTGATAATTCCAATGAGTAGATTATTGATAGTGGTTGCTCTCACCATATGATTGGTGATCGGAGCAAGTTTATATCTTTGGAAGAGTATGATGGTGGTGTGGTTCATTTTGGTAATGATGCACCATGTATGTTCAAAGGTAGAGGGTCCATTTCTCTAAATGGAAAGAGCAATGCTGACAATGTGTATTGGGTGGAAGATCTCAGACACAACTTATTGAGTGTTGCCTAGCTGAATGATAGTGGACTCACTCTAGAAGTCAAAAATTGAGTGTGCAAAATCAAAGGAAAGAATGGTGAACTGATGGCCACCAACATGCAGACCAAAGGCAACCTATTTCAGCTGAATGCAAATGTCAGTACATGTCTTATGGCTTAGTTTGATGATAGCTAGATATGGCATAGGAGACTCTGCCATGTTAGCTTTGATAACATTGTGAAGGCTAGTAATATTAAGGCAGTCATAGGATTGTTGGTGATGAGCAAACCAGAAAATCCTTTGTGCAGAGAGTGTCAACTGGGGAAAATGTATTCCTCAACTTTTAAAGGTAAATCTTTCACTGCAGACAATTTACTTGATCTTGTGCATACTGATTTGTGTGGTCCTATGAAAACTAAGAGTATGTAGGGAGATAGGTATTTTATGATTCTTACAAATGATTGCTCAAGAATGATGTGGGTCACATTCTTTAAGGATAAGTCTGAAGCCTTTGGAAAGTTCAAAGCTTTCAGAGCACTGGTAGAAAAGGAAAGTGGTAGAAGAATAAAATGCCTTAGAAATGATTAAGGATGGGAATTCACTTTCGATGAATTCAACAAATACTGTGAAGAGAATGGCATCAAGAGACAATTATCTACCCCCTAGACTCCTCAACAGAATGGCCTAGTAGAGAGAAACAACCAGACTATGGTTGAGGCAGCTAGAACTATGTCGATCTAAGGGAAGGTCATTCACACCTTTTGGAGAGAAGCAGTGAGCACTGTAGCCTACACAATGAACCGGGTACTCATCAAGAAAGGAAAGGATAAGACTCCTTGTGAGTATTGGACTGGCAAGACACCTATGGTAAGCTACTTTAGAGTGTTTGGTAGAAAATGTTATATCAAGAGGAGTGAACATCAGAGCAAGTTTGATGCAAAATATGATGAAGGAATATTTCTAGGATATTCTACAAAAAGTAAAGCTCTCAAATGTTTCAACAATAGGACTCAGAGAATTTTTGAAATCATCAGTGTTAAGATTGATGAAAACTCTGAGAATCCTGAGGAAACTAGCAGAAAGCAAGTAGGAGATGAACTGGTGATAACTTTCTTGGAACCTGTTACAAATCAGCCTAGTACCAGTAATTGTGCTCTTACACCAGTAGATACTGATGCTGATGAAGATGAGGATGATGAAGAAAAGAAAGAGGAAGTTGTTAAGAACATACCTAGGTATGTCAAACTCAATCATGATCCAAAGTAGATCATAGGAGACAAAGATGCAGGAATTATTACAAGAAGAAAGGTCAGAGAAAACTCATGTATGATCTTTGAATTTGAACCTAAATCATTCAAAGAGGCACATAAAGATGAAGACTAGATCAAGGCTATGGAGAAAGAACTTGATCACAAAGAAAGGAATGGTACATGGTCTTTGGTACCCAGACTAGAGCATAAAAATGTCATTGGAACCAAATGGGTATTCAGAAATAATCTAAATGAGGATGGCATAGTTGTAAGGAACAAAGGTAGACTGGTATGTAAAGGATATGCCCAAGAAGAAGCAGAAGACTATGGAGAAACTTTTTCTCTAGTAGCTAGACTAGAAGCAGTTCGTATGCTTCTTGCTAATGAATACTAAGAGGGGGGGGTGAATTAGTATACCAATAATTGTTGAACTCAAACACTTAAACAGTCTAGCAGTAAATTGGTAAAGCAGTCTTACTAACAAACCGGTTAATATAAATGCAAACCAAACAACAAATAAGGCATTCACCCACAGAAGCACAATCACCATAACATAAGAGATTTTGACGTGGAAACCCAAATGGGAAAAATCATGTTGAGATGAAACTCACAAGTAACTATCTGCAAAATAGTAACCAGACTGGTTAAGATCATACAATGTTCTTTACTAGAACAGATCCTGTTAGCAATCACAATCTTTGTTAGGAGACAAGTCCGATTAAAGACTACCTTGTGAGAGGATTTCAGATCCATGATTGTGAACCACCATGTTAGAGGATTTACAAAGGCTTTGCTAGGTCTACCCGGTTAAGGGTCTTTACACTTATTGAAGATGTAAGTAACCAACAAGTGAGTGTTCTAGATACTAGCATAGTATGCTTGGTTAGATCCTTGATAGCTCATTGTTAATGCACTTTAGCATTACTTCAGTCTTCAGAAAACTCCAGACTCTTTTTACAACACAGAGACTTGATCTTCTCTCCTAAGATCACACATGAAAACTCATCAACCACCAAAAACCCTAACAACTCCTAAAACCCTAGACATGATGCCCTTAAAAAGAATCTGATTTCATGTTAGTCCAATAGGATTACATTCCAAGTTCCTAGGTTCATTGTACCTAGACATATTTTGTAGCACAACATAAAATCACCGTCACACTATCGATGGATGGTAACTCATCACACAAAAAATATACCGGTTGGTAACTCATCATAGAGTATTACCATTTTATACATCTTTACTGATTGCTGGTTTGTTAACTCAGAGTAATATCAATTCAATTATAAAATATATTACTGATTAACAAAGATGAAGACTGGAAAATGATAACTATCACTTCTAGCTCCTTCACATCACTCCGCTTGGGTCTTCATACCGCTTGAGATTGGTAAACATTTTCTGCATGACATCAATAGTCTAAGACTACAACACAATACTGGTTTGGAACAAATTCCAATTGAGCATATTTCATACATTCAAAAAGTGATCTCATAGCAAGTGTGTGTCCATCAATGACAATCACATCATAATCATAAAAAATGCCAACACTTGCATATGCAGCTTTTAAAGGATTCAAAGTATACCAAATGGATGTAAAATATGCATTCCTAAATGGAGTACTTGAAGAGGAGGTGTATATAGAGAAACTAGATGGGTTTGCCCTATCTGAAGACAGTAACATGGTGTGTAGGATACAAAAATCCTTGTATGGTCTAAAGTAGTCACCTAGAGCATGGTATGAACGCCTACACTCCCATCTTGTGAAGATTGGATTTGTGAGAACAAGTGAAGATAGAAATATCTACTTGAGATCAGAAGGAGATCAGATTTTGATTTGCAAAGTATTTGTTGATGACATAATCTTTGGTGGAGTTGACAAAATGAGTCATGAGTTTGCAGATGAGATGAAGAAGGAATTTGAAATGACACTCATAGGAGAGATTAAGTTCTTCATTGGACTACAGATTCAGCAAATGGAAGACGAAATCTTTATTACTCAATCCAAGTATGTCAAAGAGGTGTTGAAGTCCTTTGGCATGGAAGACAACAAACACTTAGGAAAATTTTTGACATCTAAGTGTTTTAAAAAAAAATGCCATATTCAAACGTACTCCCCCTAAGCATGTACACTATCCCTTTGTAGAAAGTACAATGTACACTAGTCCCTTACAAAGATAAACATGAAAGTATACATAGCATGCATCAAAATTTTAAAATACCAGATTACTACTCCCCCTTTCCCAACAATGAAAAAATATAGCTGATAACCCCTATTTCCATTAGCATTAAAATAATAAGTGTTTATGACAATAAAGAATGAAACTTGTCAAAAATAGATTTTAAGTCTTGCATAAATTGCTTCATGGATAAGGACCATGACTCAAGAAATAAGGTAGCAACCTCACTCTCCATTTGCATCTGGGATACTTGTTCCTCCATGGCATCCATGGTACTCATTTCTTGAGTGACCGTTAAGGCATCTAGATTGAGATAGCATTTCTGAAGTATTTACAATCTTGGTAGTATAACCAGTTGAAGTTCCTGCAAATCTTTGGTCAGGTTTCTGATCTTTAACTTTATTCTGGTAGACTGGAGGTGAAATCGGTGAATGGTTTTCCCATATGTGGTGAAGGAATCATAGGGCATCTTGAAAGTGCTAATGAAGGACTGCATATCAGATTGCAGTTTGTCTTTCTGAGAAAGTACATCATCACAAAATAGATGGGGTTGACTTATCTTACTTAGCAGTAACTTCCCCTCATCCATTGCATCTCTGATGTCCTTCTGTGCCTTCTCCAGATTGGACCGGAGCTGATGTAACTTTTTCACCAAGGCAGTGTTCAAAGCCTTTTGATACTCTTTCTTGGCATTCGCTTAAGCAACCTCTTCCAGGCTTTGCACTTGGTCTTTTACAACTATGCATACGAGCTTCAGTTGGGCAAGAGAGGTATTAGTACTAGAGAGGTTGGTACCAGGTATCAAATTGGTGAGTGTTTCCACCACAGTTTGAATTACATCTTCCTCCTTTTTCCTCCTTAGAGCATCCAATCGCTCTTGTGCAAGCTTAATGCTTTGTAGTAGCTCTGTTTCATTTGTAGACAGAAGGTCAATGGGACTTGTGATGTCAATCGATTGGGCTTGACTATCGGTTGCCTTTGGAGTCTCCATTTGAGTTCTTTGTGCCACTTGATCCTTCTCTTTTGCTCTTAGCTTGTCCTCTTCTATCTTCTTTTTTTCCTCTTCTTCTGTCTTTCTTTTCTCTTCTTCCCTCTACTTCTCTTCTTCTTCATCCTTTTTCTTCTCCTCCTCTTCCTACTTCTTCTTCTCCTCTTCTTACTTCCTCTTCTCCTCTTCCTTTCTCTTCTCCTCTTCTTGCTTCCTCTTCTCCTCTTCCTTTCTCTTCTCCTCTTCCTATTTCCTCTTCTCCTTTTCCTTTCTCTTCTCCTCTTCTTATTGTTTCTTATTCTCCTCTTCTTTTCTTTGTTCTTCCTCTTTTCTCTTCTCTTCTATTTTTTGCTTCTTTTCGTCTTATGTCTATTTCCTCTTTTCTTCCTCCTATTTCTCTTGAGCTGTTATTTCAGTTGGTGCATCCGGAGTAACATTTTCATCATTCAGGGCATCAACATCAATAGGGTCCATTTGAGTAGTGACCAATTCTCCTTCATTGTAATATACTTCATCTGGTTTATTGGTCTTTGGTTCTTGCTCAACCTTTTTGTTGGCTTTAGATACATTATGCAATCTCAGAGTAGCCTGGGTATGAGAGTGTGTGTCTTTCACCACTTCAGGAACTTTTCCTTCTAGCAACAAGAGTCTCCTTCTTTGCATAAAGAAGAGCCCCTTGTATCTTTACATAACTTCATCAAGTTCCGAATTAGACACATCAGGAAAGTATTGTGCAAACACTTCCTCTCTTATTTCCTATTATTCCTCTATGACAATGTGTCATTTATTATCTAAAGAATTATACAATGAATTAGGTACCTCAGATCTAATTTTTGAGGGTGACTAGTCATTAATACATAAGTATTGAATGACTTCCTGTTCGACTTCCTCTTTCTCATTGTCATTGAAATCATCAAAATATTCTTTTAAATCACTGAGCAATTTTCTTCTGAGATTCTTGATAGTCCTTTGACAATGTGACAAAGGTTTATAAGAGGAAACATGAATATTTACCGGTGTAGATGTTTCTGGTTCATTGCTAGTTGCTTTTGTCTTCTTGTTCATTTTCTTAGTCTTCTTAGGTGGTTCTTCAGATACAGTGTCTTCTGAGTCTGTTGTAGTGTCTTTTGTCTTCCACTTTCTCTCAAAGACTTTGGTGAGTGTAGCTTTTGGTTTCTTCTTTGTTGGTGACTTCTTGGTCACTTTAGGATTCACTGGAGTAACCGGTGCTGATATAGATGGTACAACCTTCCCTTTCTTCACTGAGGGCTCCTCAACTGGTGTAACCCTTTCCAGATAGGTGTTGGTTCTCTTCTCCTTAGGATCAAGAGGTGAGGCAATAAGGGTAGAGGCATATCCTTCTAGCATATCATTCATTACCTCATAGCCCATAGGCTCCACTTCTTCCTGTCTGGGCTCAATAGCCTCCAGTATGCATTCATCCACTCTGATGGTGAAGCAGATGTCATCTTCATAGTTCTTGACAATATCACCTGATATTCTCACCCTTTGGCTCATTTTGTGTCTGAACTCATCAAAGTATTTGTTTAGAACTTCTGGATAACTGGCTCCAACTGCTTGAAGGCTTTCCTTGATTTTCTTTGTTACCGGTTGTTCAGTAGACCACTGAATATCACCTACTCCTGGAAAGTAACCTTGGAAGTAGAAGAACAACCCAACCAATAGCTGTCCAAACTTAAATCTAGAGGCATTATCTTGTTTAATTGATTTTAGGTTCACCAAAAGTTGTCTTTACATAAAAGTGCACAAATCAAACGATGCATCTTCCTTGATCATCCTATAGGCAGTATTTACCATTGCAGCAAAGACAGAGTTGATTCTGTTGGCATGGAATGTCCGGTATCCTATCACCATACACACATATTTGACCAGATCATCCTCGATGGAATTGACAGCCATTCCCCATGAGTCGCTCACTAAATCGGTGAGCTTGGTCATTTTAGTCTTGCTGATCTTCCTTAGGGCTGGCACTTCATGAATGTTGTAGAAACTGATGACACCATGAATCACTTCTGGTGTGATATCATGTGTGTGCTCTAAGTATATTTTATCACCATGCACTTTTCTAAGTATGATTTAGATGTGATCATCTGAAAACTCTTCAAGGAAATAGACTGCGTTGTGAAGCTTCTTCTTTTCCAGAATGCTAAATTTTGGTTTAATCCTCTTGTCCTTCTTGTAGAACAAACTCAATTGGGAATGGATTACAAGAGACCCTAAGTCTTCAATTTTACAGTCAATGTAATTAGAAATGCCTTCCTCCACTATGACACCAGTGGGTATTTGAGATAGGGCATTGTATTTTGCCTTTTGTTGAATGAAGTCTATTGAATCAATGGGCACACTAGAGGAAGAGTGTGATGTGGAAGCCATTATAAATAGATAAATTTGAGAAATACCTTCGTAATTCAAAATTTAGGGCTTACAAATTACACTTCACCACACACTCCTTCAGTTATTGAAATACCGCTTTGAGTTCTGCGCTTAACTGACTGATATTAGCTTCTGAATCTCCTTCAAGGATTTGAAATTACTTTAAATCACAACACAAATCGTCTTTCATCACTCTGCACTTGAAAAAATTCTTCTCTCAAAAACTGATAAGTGAAAAATGACTTGAAAATTCCTTTTAAGCCAATTCCTCACCTACTGTCATAAATGCTCCACTATTAGGGCGCAAACCCTAATTTGCCTTTTACTGTTTCCAGTCTTTTACCAAATGATAGGTATCATATACTGGTTAATGTCTTTTACCTGTGTTGATCGGGGGTTCGAGACATTTCACCGTTTGCTCCCCCTAAGCTTTTATGATGCTTAGTTTACCGGTTCAGTGACTTCCACACTAGGTGCAGAAACTGGTTCTTCTTGAATTACTTCTTTTGGCTTCTTCTTCCATGTTTTCTTCATATCTACTTGAATAGTTTCAACAACTATCTTACCTTCTAGAGTGACTGGTATATCATCTGATATGTTCTTTCTATTTTTGCAGAATCTTGTTGTATGCACCAGTTTGTTGCAATGATAGCAAACCATTCCAGGTGCTCTCCAAGGTCCATTGTACATGTTTACATTCTTCCTCCTACATGTTGCAGTAGTGTGACCATGACCATGATAGATCAAATAGGTTTCTTTCCATCTGGTTGCCGCTTGATAGCTACCGCTTCCAGATTACTGATTATAGGAATTAAACTAGTTTGGATTCTGGTTCTCGGAGGGCTTAGGAAAAGCTCCTTGACTCCTTTGAGGATACCTTCTAGTGTTGTGCATGATAGACCTGCATTCAAATGCTCTATGCCCAAAATTTTTGCATGCATAGTAATTACCATTGAATTTATTGGGTCTAGGCCTATCGTTTAGAAAATAAGGAAAATTATTGTAAGCCTTACTTCTACATACATTGGCAATGTGTCCTTCCTTGAGATAGTTAAAGAAACTAGGTTTGAACTTTTGCTTACCTTTATCCTTTGGTTCTGGTAGCTTCTTTGATGCTTCATCCTTTGTACAAGAGGTCTCACCTTCCCCATAAATGGAAAAACCAAGTCCAGTCTTATTCTTTGTCGGTTGAATAGATTCAAGCTTTTGTTCAAGCCTAACAGAACTCTTATTATATTTGGAAAGTATTTCCTTTGACTAAGTGAGCTCTTTGGAAATAGCAGCATTGGATTCCTTCAAGGTTGCATTCTCAGAAACAACCATGTGTAGTGCACCTTGTAATTCTTCCTTTTCCATTTTTCTCTCTTGAAGATGAGCGGTAAGTGCACTGATTTCTTGTTTCAGCTTGGAGATCTCATGATCTTTGTCTTTTGCTAGAAATTCAACTTTCATCTGGTTTTCAAGCTCTTGACACATTCGGATAGTCAGTCCTTCCAACTCTTTTCTTAGGTTGGTATTGGATTCATTCATTTTTTCCACTTCTTGAACTAGGGCTTCCATATCCACTTCATCAGAGGAATTGTTTTTAGTTAGTTCCATCAATTTTTCAGCATGCTCTCTTCTTTTTTCCTGAGAGGCCTTATATTTGACTTTATGTTCATCAGAGGCTTTCTTAGTTTGAGTGAGTCGATGAGTAAGTTCCCTCATAGTGTATTCCCCCATATCTCTTTCCAAGTGGTTAGACTTATAGAAAGGTTGGATCCGATACCAATTGATGAATACTAAGAGGGGGGTGAATTAGTATACCAATAACTGTTGAACTCAAACACTTAAATAGTGTAGCAGTAAACTGGTAAAGAATCTTACAAACAAACTAGTTAATATAAGTGGAAACCAAATAGCAAATAAGGCATTCACCCATAGAAGCACAATCACCATAACACAAGAGATTTTGACATGGAAACCCAAATGGGAAAAACCATGGTGAGATGAAACTCATAAGTAACTATCTACAGAATTGTAACTAGATCAGTTAAGGTCATACAATGTTCTTTACCAGAACAGATCCTGTTAGGAATCTCAATTTCTGCTAGGAGATAAGTCTGATTAAAGACTATCTTGTGAGAGGATTTTAGATCCATGATTGTGAACCACCTTGTTGGAGGATTTACAAAGGCTTTGCTAGGCCTACCTGGTTAAGGGTCTTTAGACTTGTCAAAG
Source organism: Cryptomeria japonica (assembly GCF_030272615.1). Classification (NCBI taxonomy): domain Eukaryota; kingdom Viridiplantae; phylum Streptophyta; class Pinopsida; order Cupressales; family Cupressaceae; genus Cryptomeria; species Cryptomeria japonica. Next base: position 142,672,690 of record NC_081415.1, read on the forward strand.
ATGTAAGTAATCAACAAGTGAGTGATCTAGATACTAGCATAGTATGCTTGGTTAGATCCTTGATAGCTCATTATTAATGCACTTTAGCATTAATTCAGTCTTCAGAAAAGTCCACACTCTTTTTACAACACACAGACTTGATCTTCTTTCCTAAGATCGTACATGAAAACTCATCAACCACCAAAAACCCTAACAACTCCTAAAACACTAGACATGATGTCCTTAAAAGGAATCTGATTTTATGTCAGTCCAATAGGATTACATACCAAGTTCCTAGGTTCATTGTGTTAGGTCCCAAAGACAACTGAGAGGGGGGGGTTAATCAATTGTCAAATAATAATAAACCAAAAACAACTTAATCAAATTGTTGCTTAATACCGATGGAATAGTCTATGATACCGGTGGACCAATTTAATAGATAAATGCAATACCGGTAAAGATTAATGCATGAAACAAAAAGACAAAGTCATCCACAACACATAACACCAATATTTGTACGTGGAAACCCTGTAAGCGGAAAAACCACGGTGGGAAACCTTACCCATGATCAGATGATACTACTGCAGATAGTAAGTGTACATAAATGGGGTCTGCACATGCAGAAAGGCCAAGCGCCTAGAGCTCACTGCTCAAACACAAATGGGAGTCACACTGACTACAGTTGGATGGTTAAATCCAATAAGAATGTACTTCTTAAAATAGCATCTTCATATGTTGGATTCAGTATCAGTGTACTTTTTATATGCTTTCACAAAAACCTAGCTTCACCTTCAAATGATGTCTGAGTGTATAGCTCTGCTTAATCTCACATATACCTTCACACAAAACCTTTTTCACATTCCTCCATTGATCTTACAATTAAGACCTTACATTTATACCATAACCTAAGACCAATTTTAGTAGGTTGACTATACAAGATATTACGATAAAATCATTTTACAAACAATACAATATCCAATGCAATAACTGATTGAACATGTCAGCTTAATGCATTTACAATAATAATTAATCATTTTCATAGCGTGCCATGCTGATTTAGAGAAGATAAACCTGCCGGTGTAACCCTAGACCTATTTGTCGGTAATAGCAAATATGTAAATACAAATATTCTAATAAACCAATCTTTAAGACAAAGTGTCCAAAATATGTCTTCAACATAATCATGTGTTTTCCATGCCATTCCAAGTGTTAGTGATCATTATATCATACTAGTGTATCATATACTGGTGACTGTGCATTAGTCACTTCCTTGCCAGTAAGTGTTGTTGGATCTCCAAATTGCTAGAGTTTTAGTAGGTGTTGACATCAATGACAAAACCATACCAAAATACAAAAAATCCCCCTCTTTGGTATTGATGGAAACACAAGATGGAAAAACCATCAAAGTGCCAAAATAGAAATGCCAAATACAAAAAACCAACAATCTCCCAAAAAGATTATTTCAGAGTTCAAAAACCAAAATAGACAATCTCTCCCCCTAGGAGTAACATGTATCTTTCTATGTTTTTCCATACCAATCTCTCCCCCTTTGACATCCAATGCCAAAGCAATATAAAACTATTTTCAGATACCAAATACCAACTATACCAAATACTCCCCATGAGAAGTAGCTTCCTCATCAAAGCCGGAGTAAGAATATATCTCTGTTAGTTCTTTCGGTTGATGACAGACATCAACTCTCTAAGTATCTACCAGTAGGGCTATGACACCAAGCTGTTCTCTTAGATATTCAAAAGTCTCCTTAGGTAGAGATTTAGTGAAAATATCTGCAATCTGCTCTTTAGTGTTCACATAAACCAGTTTGACTTGTTTTGCTTCTACATTTTCTTTTAGAAAGTTCAATTTGATAAAAACATGTTTAGTTTTAAAATGTAGTACCGGATTCTTGGATATATCAATTGGTGTAGTGTTATCACAATAAATAGTTATAGGTTCCTTGCAATTTACCTTTATGTCCTTTAGCATGTGTTTAAGCCATAATACCTATGTACAATTTGTTGCTGCTGCAACATATTCTGATTCTGCTGTTGATAAAGATGTGCAGCTCTGTTTCTTACTTAACCAAGAAATTAATTTGTTTCCAAGGAAAAATGCTACGCCGATGGTGCTTTTTCTGTCATCTATATCTCCTGCCCAATTTGCATTTGTGTATGCACATAATTCAAAGTTGTCATCTTTAGGATACCATAAGCCAATATTTGTAGTGCCTTGTAAGTATCGGAAAATCCTTTTCACTATTGATTCATGATTTTCTCTAAGATTACTTTGAAATCTTGAAACAATAGATACTGCATTCATAATATCTGGTCTTGTTTGTGTTAAATACAGTAAACCTCCTATCATAGATTTGTACCTGGTTGTATTAACAGGCGTTGACTCATCTCTTAGTGATAATTTGTCATTTGTAGTCATAGGTGTACTTACCGGTTTAGAGTTCTCCATCCTAAATTTCTTAAGTAACTCTTTTAAGTACTTAGTTTGACTCATGAATATACTTTTGTCGGTCTATGAAATCTATAATCCTAAAAAGAATTTTACTTCTCCAATCATAGACATTTCAAATTCTTGTTGCATTTTGATAGAGAAATCTTTACATAATCCATCTTCTCCTCCAAAGATTATATCATCAACAAAAACTTCTATAACCAAGATGTCATCATTAGTCACTTTATAGTATAAATTACTGTCTGCATTACCTTTAGAAAAATCAATCTCAAAAAGGTATTTATCTAATCTTGCATACCAAGCTCTTGGAGCTTGCTTCAACCCATACACAACTTTCCTTAACCTACAAACCATATCTTTGTTAATGTCAAGGAAAATCCATCAGGCTGTTCAATGTAAACCTCTTCTTCAAGAATTCCATTCAAAAATGCACATTTAATATCCATCTGATATACTTTGTAGTTCTTTTGAGCTGCAAAAGCCAAGAATAATCTAACTACGTCAATTCTAGCTACCGGTGCAAAGGTTTCATTATAATCAATTCCTTCTTTTCGAGAATATCCCTTACACACTAGTCTTTCTTTATTTCTGATTACTTTACCATCTTCATTAAGTTTGTTTCTAAATACCCATTTGGTTCCAATAACATTATTATCTTTAGGCCAGGGAACTAATGTCCAAGTGTCATTCTTCTCAATCTATTCTAATTCTTCTTCCATACCTTTAATCCAAAATTTATCTTCACATGCCTCATTAACTGATATTGGTTCAATTTGAGAAATAAAACATACCTCTTCATTTGCCAATCTTTCTCTTGTCATAACTCCTCTATATTTGTTTCCAATTATTTGATCTTCAGAATGACTCAATCTTACATACTGGGGTGTCTTCGTTTGTTGTTGTTCCTCGGTTACCGTGGAATTTTCAGATGGTGCCAGTGTAACTGGGTCTTCACACTGTACTAGTGGATTTAGTGTACATTCATTTGTTAGAATTTCTATTTCCAGTTCAAAATCCATATACCTTGAAGTTCCTCTGAATTGTTCATCAATCTTTACATTTGTACTCTCAACAATTTTCTGCAATCTCTTGTTGAAACATCTATATGCTTTACTCTTAGATGAATAACCAAGAAATATTCCTTCATCACTTCTAGGATCAAACTTTCCAATATACTCATCTCTTCTAATATAGAATTTACTTCCAAATATTCTAAAATATTTAAGAGTAGGAGTAATACCAAACCATAGTTCATGAGGGGTCTTATCAGTTTCACCTTTGATTTGAACTTTTTTGAATGTATAGACTACTGTACTTACTACCTCTCTCCAATATACATGTGGTAGATTTGTTTCTGATAACATACTTCTTGCTGCATCTAGGATAGTTCTATTTTTCCTTTCAACAACTCTGTCGAGGTGTCTGAGGTGCTGATAGTTGCCTTCTGATTCCATTCACTTCACATAATGCATTAAATTCCTTAGATGTAAATTCACCTCCTTGTTCTAATCTTAAACATTTGATTTTCTTACTGGTTTCATTTTCAACCATTACTTTGAACAGTTTAAACTTTCCAAGTGCTTCTGATTTTTCTCTAAGAAAAGTAACCCAACACATTCTAGAATAATCATCAATGATTAGCATGAAATATCTATCACCTTGTAAACTTTTAGTTCTAGCTGGACCACATAGATTAGTATGAATTAAATCAAGAGCATTATTTGATTTTTCCGGAATACTTTTGAAACTAGCTCTAACCTGTTTTCCAAATTGACATTCCTTACATACTATGTCGTGAGGTTTGACAATTTTAGGTAAATCTCTAACTACCTTAGTAGTACTGATTTTTACAATACAATCAAAATTTACATGACAGAGTCTCTTATGCCATAACCAACTTTAATCAATGTGTGCAATCAAGCATGTCTTTTCACTGTTATTCAAATGAAAGATATTACCTCTAGTTTGATTACCAGTTGCAATTTCTAAACCACTTCTATTCATGATTTTGCATTTTCCATTCTTAAATTGTAACTGAAATCCTTTCTCAACTAATTGACCAACACTCAAAAGATTATGTTATAAACCTTCAACATAGTAAACATTGTCAGTGTTATGCTTACCATCAAGAGATATTGAACCCTTTCCTTTGATCTGACAAGCTTTGTCATCACCAAATCTTACTAAGCCACCATTATATTCTTGAAAGTTCAAGAATTCGCCTTTGTCTCCTATCATATCATGTGAGCATCCAGAATCAATGACCCATTCATCCTTTACTTCAACTTTAGCTGCCAAGGCCTACTATATCGGTTGAACAATAGGTGTCGATTGATCTTCTGTTATAGCAACAAAAACCCATCCATTGTCTGTCGGATCTTCATCAGAATCATCAGTCACTCCTTCATCAACAACATAACAAGATTTGTCCTTATTCTTCTTGAATCTGTATCTCTGATATTCAGGATTAGGCTTGTATGTCCTTTTAGCTTCTTCTCTTAGTCTTGCATGTCTATCTGGGCATCTTGAAGCCATATGACCTATCTTGTTGCAGTTAAAACATTTAAAGGGTGCTTTACCTTCATACTTACTTCCAACTGGACCTTTAGGCATTTTTCTTGCAAATAGTCCTTCAAGTTCTTCAAGTTCTTCATTTTCTCTCCTGCTTTCCTCAAGTTCTCTTGCATAAAAGGCTTTCCAATCAGACCTATCAAATGATGATGCAGATGATGTTGATGCTTTGAAAGCTAAATCTATCTTTATAGTAGCAATAGGACCAAATTCCTCAATTTTAAAGGCTGAAAGTTTTCAAATCAATGTATCCCTAGTTACTGATGTATTAGGCATTGTTCTAAGTTCATTTATAGTAGTAAATTTCATTTTATATGCTGGTAGCAATCCTCTTAAAACTTTTGAAACAATCTCATCTTCACTTAAGGTTCTTCCACAATATTTAATACCCAAAACAATTTCATTTACTCTTTCCATAAAAGTAGAAATTCTTTCATCTTCTTCCATTTTCAGATTTTCATACCTGACCCAGAAGCTTTCAAGTTTTGCAATTTTGACTATGGAATCTCCTTCATTCAGTGTTTCCAAATGATCCCAAATAGCTTTAGCAATAGACCTATATGATAGTCCCATGATTTTCTCATTTGATAATGTGCTCAGAAGTGCTTCTCTTGCTTTGCAATCATTTTCCTCATCTTTGGCCAGATTAGGAGGATTAGGTTGAGTTTTAGTAGGAGTAGTATATCCATTCTTTGTAACCTCCCAGATATCTTTTCCAATACAGTTTAGATGTGTCTCCATTCTGATCTTCCATATGCCATAGTTTGTTCCATCAAGTTTAGGACTATCCTTTCTGAAATAATTGCTAGACATTGGATCTCCTCAAGTTGTTAAACTTATGCAAAAGAGGACTAGGCTCTGATACCAATTGTTAGGTCCCAGAGACAACTGAGAGGGGGGGGTTAACCAGTTGTCAAATAATATTAAACCAAAAATAACTTAATCAAATTACTACTTAATACTGGTGAAACAGTCTGTGATATCGGTGGACCAAGTTAATAGATAAATGCTATACCGGTAAAGATTAATGCATGAAACAAAAAGACAAAGTCATCCACAACACATAACACCAATATTTGTAGCTGGAAACCCTATAAGGGGAAAAACCACAATGGGAAACCTTACCCACAATCAGATGATACTAATGCAGATAGTAAGTGTACATAAATGGGGTCTACACATGCAAAAAGGCGAAGCACCTAGAGCTCACTGGTCAAACATAAATGGGAGTCACACTGACTACAGTTGGATGGTTAAATCCAATAAGAATGTACTACTTAAAATAGCATCTTCATATGATGGATTCAGTACCTATGTACTTCTAATATGCTTTCACAAAAACCTATCTTCACCTTCAAATGATGTCTATGTGTATAGCTCTGCTTAATCTCGCATATACCTTCACACAAAACCTTTTTCACATTCCTCCATCGATATTACAATCAAGACCTTACATTTATACCATAACCTAAGACTAATTTTAGTAGGTCGGCTCTACAAGATATTACAATAAAATCATTTTACAAACAATACAATATCTGATGCAATACCTAATTGAACATGTCAGCTTAATGCATTTACAATAATAATTAATCATCTTCATAGCGTGTCATGCTGATCTGGAGAAGATAAACCTGCCGGTGTAACCTTGGACCTATTTGTTGGTAATAGAAAATATGCAAATACAAATATTCTAATAAACCAATCTTTAAGACAAAGTGTCCAAAAGATGTCTTCAACATAATCATGTGTTTTCCATGCCATTCTGAGTGTCAGTGATCATTATATCATGCCGGTGTATCATGTACCGATGACTGTGCATTAGTCACTTGCTTGCTAGTGAATGTTGCTGGATCTCCAAAGTGCTAGAGTTTTAGTAGGTGTTGACATCAATGACAAAACCATACCAAAATACCAACACATTGTACCTAGACAAATTTGGCAACATGGTACAAAATCACCATCACAGTGTCCATGGATGGTAACTCATCACACAAAAAATATACTGGTTGGTAACTCATCACAAAGTATTGCTGGTTTGTTAACTCAGATTAATACCGGTTCAATTATAAAATAGATTACCGGTTGACAAAGATGAAGACTGGAAAATGATAACTGCCACTTCTAGCTCCTTCGCATCGCTCCGCTTGAGCTCTTCATGTCGCTTGGGTCTTGATACTGCTTGAGATTGGTAAACACTTTTTGCATGACATCAATAGTCTAAGACTACAACACAATACTGGTTTGGAACAAAAGTTGGTTGAACATATTTCATACATTCAAAAAGTGATCTCATAGCAAGTGTGTGTCCATCAATGACAATCACATCATAATCATAAAAAATGCCAACACTTGCATATGCAGCTTTTAAAGGATTCAAAGTATACCAAATGGATGTAAAATATGCATTCCTAAATGGAGTACTTGAAGAGGAGGTGTATATAGAGCAACTAGATGGGTTTGCCCTATCTGAAGATGGTAACATGGTGTGTAGGCTACCAAAAGCCTTGTATGGTCTAAAGTAGGTACCTAGAGCATGGTATGAATGCCTGCACTCCCATCTTGTGAAGATTGGATTTGAGAGAACAAGTGAAGATAGCAATATCTACTTGAAATCAAAAGGAGATCAGATTTTGAATTGCAAAGTATTTGTTGATGACATAATCTTTGGTGGAGATGACAAAATGAGTCATGAGTTTGCAGATGAGATGAAGAAGGAATTTAAAATGTCACTCATAGGAGAGATTAAGTTCTTCATTGGACTACAAATTCAGCAAATGGAAGATAGAATCTTTATTACTTAGTCCAAGTATGTCAAAGAGGTGTTGAAGACCTTTGGCATGAAAGACAACAAACTGGTTGGTACACCAATGGTGACCGGTTGTAAATTATCCAAAGAATATGACTCGGCCTTGGTTGATGAGAAGGAATACCAATCAATGATTGGTAAGTTGTCTTATGTAGTGCACAACAGACTGGATATTGCACATGCAGTTGGCATTACTGCAAGGTTCTAGAAAAGTCCAAGAGAATCCCACTTGGTTGTAGTCAAGCGAATTCTTAGATATCTAAAGGGAACTGTTGACTATGGATTGTGGTATCCTTATAGCAATGACTTCAACTTGAAAGTATTCACAGATGCTGATTGGGCTAGTAATATGGATGACCGAAAGAGCACAATCGGTGGTGCATTCTTTCTCAGTGGTAGACTAGTCACATGGATGACTAAGAAGCAGAGTTGTATCTCTCAGTCTACAACAAAAGCGGATTATGTTGCAGCTTTTGTGAGGCCCTACCTCGACTCAGTTTGGTATTTCAGTGATTTTCATGTTGAGACTATTTTGGATACTTTATTTTATGCATTTGGATGTTAGAACTTATATGATTCCATGAATTGGGGGATAACATTGATGTATATTAATGTTTCATTTATATGCTTTATGATATAGAATTCTACATGATTCTAGAATAGGATGAATTTGAGGTGATATATGTCAGTATTGGATTTGCAGGACGTTATTAGGCTGATAGAATTAGGATGTATGTTTCATGTGTGGATCAAAATTATGAGGATTAGGATAATTGCTTATGTGGAATTACTTGGATATAAGATATATTAAATTGTTCAAATGTAAATTGTATGCAAGCGTTTGATGTGTATTCATATTAATGTGTTTTATATTATATGAGGTTATTTGAAATTAATAATGTGTAATTGAGATGCGTAGGAAAATTATCCATGTGACCATGGAAATATTATGGAGAACCAAACCTAGACCTATGTACATTCGTTAAACCAGGGTTTGTCTATTTGGAGAGACAACACCCCATTTGTATCATATTTTATTCGTGAAAGTGATTGTTTCATGAATGTTAAATTGAATTCTGTTTATTTGTGTAAATCCAACAAGAAACAAGATTTCATGTACAATTTTGTAAAAGTATTTTCTTTGTGTCACTTGACACGTGTTGATTTATGTTTGAGTTTTAAATTTGTCTCTTGGAGAGAATTGTTTAACTATAAATTTTTCAATTAATTTAATGTGATTCCAAAAATGCCTTAGGTAGAGAATATCTGGAATGGTCAACTTAGGTTTGACCCGAAAATTAACTTCAGAGGGGTTTAAAAGGGGTTAAATGAACACCTAGGGGTAGTTTAAAAGTGTTTCCTAAAGCCCATAAGGTATACCTAGGGGTTAGGAGTAATTTTAGGCATGTTTCTACTCTCATGTGACCATTTAGACACCTTACAAAGTGACCTTTCTAAGTTGTGCGAAAATTGAAATTAGAAGGCTTGAACTAAGTCGTGAACCTTTCTTTTTGAAATGAGAGTTCCCTTTCCCATTTCGCCTTACCTTCCTTTTCAGTTTTTGAAACTTGTGAGAACTCTCATCAGGGTCTTCTTAAGCAAGAATGAGAGATTTTGGGGGTAATCACCCACTCTCCATTTTTGGAGACGAGAAAATTTGAAAGGAAAAGTTAGATTTGGAATTAAGAATTTGGCTAAGTGTTGAAAGGAAAGACTTGTGGAATTGGGCTGCTCATCCTCAACAAAATTAGTATGTCCTTGGGTAGTTAAAGGTTGGTTTCACCTTTCTTGTAATGTTTTCTCATTGCATGTTGTATTGAAAGAAATGCTTGTGTAAAAGGCTAGTTTTTTTTGTTGCATGTATTCCTTGGAAATTTATTTGGTGTTTTGTGCTTATGCAATTTATGTGTTTGGGGAGTATACAAGGCCTCCTACTCTTGGGAGAGAGGATGGTCTTGTGGGTGGTAGAAGTGATAACCCTCGAGTGAGAGGCTCTCATTATGAGAGTGATCATGAGGGATTTTATGTGACCCTTGTTGCATGGCTTGTTTATGCATTTGGGGTCATAAGGAGGGAAATAAGGCATGAATGCGTTGGGGGCATAAGGCTTGTGGGGTTGTTATACTTGATGTATTTGGTTTGCCATGAGGTGGCTATATGTTTTTTTCATACTTACAGTCTCCTCAGGGTACTTGGTCCACTACCACCCTTGAAAAGACATCACAAATGTGTGGTGCAGTGTAGCCTGGATTGAGATTGTGTTTGAGATTGTGTATTCCCTTGTCTTTTGTGTTTGCATGTGTGTTACCTGTCTAGGGCTTGGTTCTTTGAGCTTAGGGGTGGCTACTACTTAGCCTAGGCTGGGAGGTGAGCACTCTATGGTCATCTCTTTGATTATAATTGCAGGTTGTTGAAAAGAATGGATTGGGATAGTGGAAATTCAATGGAGTTATTTGTTGCAAAAATCTAATTGGAAATATTTTTATTATTTTGTTTTAAAAGTCCTCATTTTTAATAATGAGAGACCCATTTGTAAAATGATGATACTATCTTGAAATGTAATTTAAAGAAATGAAATATGTTATTGCTATATTGCAAGAAAATGAAATGAATAAATCTGGATTTAGTTCCTAAAGCTTTTCTGAATTTTAATATTTGTTGAGTAGATAATATGTTGGGAAAAGCAATAAATTTATTTTGTGCTTTAATGCATATGAAATAAAACAAGGGAAAAAAAAAGAAAAAGGAAATAATTTAAAGATTGCATGCATGTTGCTTTGAAAATAAATGATTCAGTTTAAATCCTTATTGCATGGTTAAAATTTAAGGAATTCTAGTTAAATAAAGTGTTGTTGAAATTTTATTTTAAATTTTGTCATTTGTTTGCATGAAGAAAATAAAATCTAAGGTTAAACAAATTAATTGGAAATAAATAATTTCTAGATCTAAATAGTAGCATTTTAAGTTTATATATTACTATCAATTTTAATTTCTTGTGGAAAGCAAATCTGAGAAATCAACAAACTATCTTATTTAAATTTTAGCTGCTTGGCATTCAAATTTAAGAGATGTTTATACCATTATTTAAATCTAATGCCTTTGATTTATCTGTTAAAATGGTTTTAAAATATACAGAATAACAGCATAGGTGTTCAAGGATGCTCTGAATTTAATACATTGTTAAAATAAAGGGATTGCATCTTTTAATTGCAAAGGAAATGCCCTAGATCTAAAACTCAATTAAAATAGATTTATACCTATAGAAATAAATTTAGTTACATTTAATAATGATAAAATAAGCCTTTTTCAAAAGAAAAACATTCAAATTTAGATATATAATTATATATACGTATTTACATATATATATATATATATATATATATATTAAATAACAACACAAAAAAAAAGAAAAAATCAAATAATAAAGGGGGGCCAAACACTGTACAATGCACAGTGGATAGCAGTCGAACACTATGCACTGTACAGTGCATGATGGGCCGAACATTGTGCACTGCACAGTGGATGACAAATAGTGGACGGTGGGCTGAACACTATGCAATGCATAGTGGATGATGGGCCGAACACTGTGCACTGCATAGTGGATGACGGGGCCGAACACTATGCAATGCACAGTGGGCAGCCTTGGCCGGCGCCGCTCACGAAGTCGCTGTCATCTCCCCAAAACGCCCGAACCTACAAACATGGCCACCACTCCACCTCGAGCACAATTCGACCCCTGCATAATTCTTTAAACAAAAAAATATATAAAACCCTAGCCCGGGTAGGGCTAGGGTAGTATAAAGAACTGGTAAATTATAAAATAGGGGGTATTTTATAATGCAAATTCCTAGTTAGGGTTGCATGGTTTTGTTTTTTATAAATTTGGAGAAATGGTTATATTATATATATATATATATATATATATATATAGAAAGTTGTGAATATAAAAGAATAAGGCAAATTTTTAGATTTTAACATTTTATTTAGTGTTTGTAAAAATCTTATGAGTATATATAATCAAGTGGACAAACATTGATTTTTAATCAACCTACGGGTATTTCTTTTAAGAAAATGGGAGAATGAAGTTGAGATTTAATTATCATACTTGGATATAGGTTTTTGGAATTAAACCTTATAGGACGATTTTTGTCATGGGCTTAATTGAACCTTAGTTAATTTAATTTTAAGTACAATTTAATTATGAATTAAAATGAATGCTAGAAGAATAATTATAACTATATGCCAGGACTATTTTAATTAGTTTCTAAAATCAATTAATGGCTATCAGAGATTAATTTTGCCTATGCCAATTAAATGTCTAATTTAGTTGATTGAGTAAATTCGAGTAGACAATAAAACTATTCTTTTAGTAGTCTACTCTTTTTTTTTTTAATTTTTAATTTTTAAATTATTTTAATTACTTGAGCTAGTAGATTAAAGTTAACTCTAAACATAGTTAAGACTAAACATGTTATCGCATTTTATTTTTGTCAATTTAATGTTTAAATTGCGATTTAAAAAAAATAAAAATCATCCCGTTCTTGCCCTAAATTTTGGGCATGACATTTTGGTATCAGAGCAAGGTTTCCAACACTAGGAACCTTTCTCCATTACGTTTCACTTTAAATTAATTTAATTAATTTTATTATATTAATTTTCTAGGGTATTTAAATTTAAATTAATTAAATAATTTTCAAAAAAACAAATTTTAGTTATTTAATTTAATTTGATGTTTCTCTTAGGATGCCTCTGACTATGTGACAAGCTCGCAAGCACAGAAGGGGTCCTAGGCATGTGCACACAACACGCGAAGAGGTAGCTAGGGAGGAATCGGTTCCGAAAGTGAACCCATAGGCTCCTCCCAAACAACTAGTTGATCCAAACTGAAACCTTGTAGAAGCAATCCAGAACCTAATTGGTATAGTCCAGGAAAGGCTTCCAACCAGGGATCATCATGTTAGAAATCAGGACTCAGGGAGTCATAGATCAGCTGATAGGGAATGGAGCAGGAGTCCACCTCCTATTCCCATAGACAATCAGGGTGGAAATGAGCTAGAGTCTATGCACCTACCAGGACCACCTCCAGTGGCAGGGCCAGTGTATTATGAGAGAGCTTGTCAGGAGCCTGGGGATCTTATCAGGGAGGTTATGTGCCTTCAGCCACCATCTTTTGAGGGATCTACTGATGAGGTAGAAGCTGAGGCATGGCTTTTGAGCCTGGAGAGGTGTTTTGCATTGCGCTCTTATGAGAGCAATCTAAAAGCACGTGTAGCAGTCCATTTGTTGATAGGAACGACCTCAACATGGTGAAGACAAGAGGAGTACAAGTGCGGTTTAGTTCCTGATACTCTCACTTGGGAGATATTTATAGAGAGGTTTAGGGAGAGGTACCTATCAGAACATTATAGACATCATCAGATAGATGAGTTTCATGACCTCTAGCAAAAGGGTCTCTCAGTGACCCAATACGAGAGCAAATTCTTTGATCTCTTGCCATACGTGGACTACCTAAAGGATGAGAAACTTCTCGTCAACCGTTTCATTAGAGGGCTGAATGCTGGCATAGCAGGACTAGTGAGGATGTCTACTCTAGGGAGCCTTTGGGTGGCCATGGAGAAGGCACTGATAGCAGAGGAGATTTAGGTTAGGCCACAGGATACTAGGGATCGGTTCCAGAACTGAAACCCTACACCCCAGACATATGGATTTCAGAAACCACACTAGAGGGGAAATAATAGAAACTCACAGGGGTTCTCCAAACCCCCTCTTCTACCACAGTCACAACAGAACTAGAGGAAAAAGCCTCCACAACATCAGCAAGGCACAAAGCCCAAGCAGTGGTAGTCTCAGGGTCAAAGGTGAGATCAGGGGGCTTAGGTGCCTTACACACTTTTGGTGAGGACTCAGCAGTCCTCTAGGGGTGGGTACAGTGGATCTAGTAGGACAGGGGGACAGGCTTTCTCTAGGCCTTAGGGTGCCCAGTTTCAGGCATGCAGTGGTTTCTTTACATGTGGGGCCATGGGGCATATGGCGAGGGATTGTCCCTAGGGTTAGATGGAAGGAAATCAAAGGATGGCTGCTTCAGAGCCTATAGTTGTTGATATGGGTAGGTCCCATATAGTATTCGTAGTGGTTGACAACCACCAAGCTAAGCATCAGGCCACGGTCATCGAGGCTGCGGGTATAATCAAAGGTAACAGTATATCTATTTTATTTGATTCAGGAGCTACTAACTCCTTTATATCTCTATTGGTTGTGGAGCATTGCGGGCTAGTGGCAACTAGACAGGGTGTCAGTTGGGAAGTGGAGTTAGCTTCAGGGGCTAGAGTGTTAGTGGAATTAGAGGTTAGGGCATGTTAGCTATAGATTGGCAATACCACCACCTTAGTAGACCTTAGAGTTACTCCACTTGGATCTTATGGTATCATACTTAGCATGGATTGGCTTTATGCCCATAGAGCCAAGATGGATTACCGCCTAAAAAGGATCGAGTGTGAGGATGATCATCGTTTGCCCATAGTTATCGTAGGGATTCAAAGACCCATGTCTCTTTGTATGATCTCCACCATGTAGCTTAAGTGGAGCATGTGAAAGGGATGTCAGCTTTTTGCCATCACCATCAGTGACAGAGGAGAAGAGGATGAAAAGGAAACATTGATTGATGACCATCCTATCCTTAAGGGATTTTCAGATGTGTTTCCTTTAGAGTTACCTGGTATGCTGCCCCATAGAGAGATTGAATTTCATATAGACCTTGTACTAGGAGCTGAGCTAGTTTCCAGAGCACCTTATAGGATGACCAAAAATGAGCTTAATGAGCTCAAGATGCAGCTTGAGGAACTCCTTGAGAAGGGTCATATTCATCCTAGCGTATCCCCTTGGGGTGCACCAGTCATCTTTGTGAAGAAGAAGGATGAATCTCTCTGATTGTGCATGGATTATCGTCAGTTAAACAAAGTAACCATCAAGAACCGGTATCCTTTTCCCAGAATTGATGATTTATTTGACCAACTTCAGAGTGCCAATGTATTTTCCAAAATTAATCTAAAGTCGGGATACCATCAGTTGAGGATAGTGGAAAGTGATATTCACAAGACCACATTTTGCACTAGATATGGCCACTATGAGTTCACCGTGGTCCCATTCAGTCTTATGAATGCTCCTACTATATTCATGAGCCTCATGAATGGGGTATTTCACACATTTCTGGACCATTTTGTGATTGTGTTCCTTGATGCTATATTGATATATTCTGGGAATAAGAAGGAGCATGAGGAGCACCTGAGATAGGTTTTGCAGTGTTTACGGGACAATCAGTTGTATGGTAGTTTGTCGAAGTGTGCTTTCTTCCATTTAGAGGTCAAGTACCTTGGGCACATTATTTCTAGTTATGGGATCTCAGTTGACCCATCAAAGATTAGAGCCATTATGGATTGGCCAATGCCAACTAGTGTGATAGAGGTTAGGAGCTTCATGGGCTTAGCAGGTTATTACCGACACTTTGTTGAGGGATTTTTCAGAGTCGCACATCCTATTCTCTTCAGCATAAAGGGAAGAAGTTTGAGTGGACAGAGAAGTGCAAGAAGGCCTTTCAGGAACTCAAGAAGGCACTTAATAGTGCACCTATCATTGTAGTACTGGATCCCTCTGCTGACTTCATGGTTTGTACAGATGCTTCTCTAGAGGGGTTAGGAGCAGTTCTTATGCAGGATGGTAGGGCTATAGCTTTCAAGTCTAGGAAACTTAAGACTCATGAACTTAATTATCCTCTCATGACCTTGAGCTTGTAGTAGTAGTGCATGCACTTGTGAGGTGGAGACACTTCCTTTTAGGTCACCATTTTGAGCTTCATTCAAACCATCAGAGTCTTCAATACATATTCACTAAGCCAAACATTAATGCACGACAAAGGAGATGGATGGAGTTCTTGTGCAAATATGATTTTGACATTCACTACATCAAAGGAAAGGAAAACGTAGTTGCAGATGCTTTGAGTAGGAGATGTCACAAGGTATACACCATATCTATGGGCACTGATTTGAGAGATCGTATACTATAGTAGTTGCTAGAGGATGGATGGTATTTAGAGGTTTGTCAAGTAATACGATCTCAGGATACTCTAGAGGGGAAATATGTGGATTATTCTTTGGAGTCTGATGGACTATTATGCCATAGAGGACGCATTTATGTACCCTCTTCTGGGAGATTGCGAGAGTTCATTATCACGAAGGCTCATAGAGCTCCTTATGCAGTGTATCCCAGAGTTAAGAAGATTCATGCTAACTTGAGACAATTATATCATTGTCCAGGAATGCGGTAGCTCATTGCTGAGTTAGTAGCCTAATGCCTCAAGTGGCAGAGAGTAAAGGTGGAGCACCACCATCTAGGTGGGTTGCTCCAGTCTCATGCTATACTAGAGTGGAAGTGGGATACTATATCCATGGATTTCATCATTGGTCTTCCTATGTCATCTCAATGCCATGATGCCATCTTGGTGATAGTTGACAAGCTGACCAAAGTGGCCCACTTTTCACCAGTGCGAACTACCTTGACAACACCAGCAGTAGCATAGGTGTTCTTATGAGACATTGTTAGACTTCATGGCATTCCATGCAAGATCATTTATGACAGGGATTCTCTCTTCACTTCTTCCTTTTGGAAGGCATTATAGGCATCTATGGGCACTAAGCTCAATTTCAGTACAGCCTATCATTCAGAAATGGATGGTCAGACAGAGAGGGTTAATCAGGTGTTAGAGGATATGCTTCACATGTACGTCATGGTTCACCAGACTAGATGGGAAGAGTACCTTCCCTTAGTGGGGTTTTCCAATAACAATGGGCATCACACTTCTTTAGGGATGTCACCCTATTAGGCATTATACAGCAGGCCTTGCAGGACACCGTTGAGTTGGGACCGCATAGAGGACATAGTTGCTATTGGTCCTGAGATAGTTCAGGATATGGAGCAGCAGGTGGATTTGATTAGGCAACCTTTGAGAGAGGCATAGGATAGACAAAAGAAATATGCAGATGCAAAGAGGATAGATCATAGCTACTTGGTTGGGGACAGAGTCTTCTTGAGAGTGCAGCCCCATAAGAGTCCAATCCGTTACGAAGAGGGTTCTAAGCTCGCACCTCACTTTGTAGGACCATGTGAGATCCTTGAGAGGATAGGACCAGTTGCCTACCATTTAGCATTGCCACCTAGCCTATCATGCATCCACGATGTGTTTCATGTATCAGTATTGAGGAGGTATATCTATGATGAGTCTCACATTTTAGATTGGGATGCCTTGCAGGTGGAGTCGGATGGGAAGCTAGCCTTGGAGCCCATTTGCATTTTGGCATGCCAAATGCTAGCCCTTCAAGGTTGAGAGCTGGACCAGGTTAGGGTCTAGTGGGATTGTTATGATGAGGTTATAGCTTCATGGGAGGACGCAACACATATGAGATTAGAGTATCCCCATCTTTTTGATGAACTCCAAGAGGAAGTTCATGCCTAGAGGGCGAGGGTGTGAGGCCCTACCCTGACTCAGTCTGGCATTTTAGTGATTTTCATGTTAAGACTATTTTGGATACTTTATTTTATGCATTTGGATGTTAGAACTTATATGATTCCATGATTTGGGCGATAACATTGATGTATGTTGATGCTTCATTTATATGCTTTATGATATAGAACTCTACATGATTCTAGAATAGGATGAATTTGAGGTGATATATGTCAGTATTGGATTTGTAGGACTTTATTAGGATGATAGAATTAGGATGTATGTTTTATGTGTGGATCAAAATTATGAGAATTAGGATAATTGCTTATGTGGAATTACCTGGATATAAGATATATTAAATTGTTCAAATGTAAATTGTACGCAAGTGTTTGATGTGTATTCATATTCATGTGTTTTGTATTATATGAGGTTATTTGAAATTACTAATGTGTAATTGAGATGCGTAGGAAAATTATCCATGTGACCATGGAAATATTATGGAGAACCAAACCTAGACCTATTTACATTCATTAAACAAAGGTTTGTCTATTTGGAGAGACAACACCCCATTTGTATCATATTTTATTCGTGAAAGTGATTGTTGCATGAATGTTAAATTGAATTCTGTTTATTTGTGTAAATCCAACAAGAGACAAGATTTCATGTACAATTTTGTAAAAGTATTTTCTTTGTGTCACTTGACACATGTGTTGATTTATGTTTGAGTTTTAAATTTGTCTCTTGGAGGGAATTGTTTAACTATAACTTTTTCAATTAATTTAATGTGATTCCAAAAATGCCTAAGCTAGAGAATCTTTGGGATGGTCAACTTAGGTTTGACCCGAAAATTAACTTCAGAGGGATTTAAAAGGGGTTAAATGGACACCTAGGGGCAGTTTAAAAGTGTTTCCTAAAGCCCATAAGGTATACCTAGGGGTTAGGAGTAATTTTAGGCATGTTTCTACTCTCATGTGACCATTTAGACACCTTACAAAGTGACCTTTCTAAGTTGTGCGAAAATTGAAATTAGAAGACTTGAACTAAGTTGTGAACCTTCCTTTTTGAAATGAGAGTTCCCTTTCCCATTTTGCCTTACCTTCCTTTTCAGTTTTAAAAACTTGTGGGAAATCTCACTAGGGTCTTCTTAAGCAAGAATGAGAGATTTTGGGGGTAATCACCCACTCTGCATTTTTGGAGACAAGAAAATTTGAAAGGAAAAGTTAGATTTGGAATTAAGAATTTGGCTAAGTGTGGAAAGGAAAGACTTGTGGAATTAGGCTGCTCATCCTCAACAAAACTAGTATACCCTTGGGCAGTTAAAGGTTGGTTTCACCTTTCTTGTAATGTTTTCTCATTGCATATTGTATTGAAAGAAATGCTTGTGTAAAAGGCTAGTTTTGTTTTCTTGCATGTATTCCTTGGAAATTTATTTGGTGTTTTGTGCTTATGCAATTTATGTGTTTGGGGGGTAAACAAGGCCTCCTACTCTTGGGAGAGAGGATGGTCTTGTGGGTGGTAGAAGTGATAGCCCTCTAGTGAGAGGCTCTCATTATGAGAGTGATCACAAGGGATTTTATGTAACCCTTTCTGCATGGCTTGTTTATGCATTGGGGGTCATAAGGAGGGAAATAAGGCATGAATTCCTTGGGGGGCATAAGGCTTGTGGGGTTGTTATACATGTATTTATTTTGCCATGGGGTGGCTATATGTTTTTTCCCATACTTACAGTCTCCTCAGGGTACTTGGTCCACTACCACCCTTGAAAAGACATCACAAATGTGTGGTGCAGTGTAGTCTAGGTTGGGATTATGTTTGAGATTATGTATTCCCTTGTCTTTTGTGTTTGCATGTGTGTTACTTGTCTAGGGCTTGGTTCTCCAAGCTCGGGGATGGCCACTAGCTAGCCTAGGCTGGGAGGTGAGCACTCCATGGTCATCTCTTTGATTATAATTGCAAGTTGTTGAAAAGAAAGGATTGGGACAGTGGAAATTCAATGGAGTTATTTGTTGCAGAAATCTGATTGGAAATATTTTTATTATTTTGTTTTAAAAGTCCTCATTTTTAATAATGAGAGACCCATTTGTAAAATGACGATACTGTCTTGAAATGTAATTTAAAGAAATGAAATATGTTATTGCTATATTGCAAGAAAATGAAATGAATAAATCTGGATTTAGTTCCTAAAGCCTTTCTTAATTTTAATATTTGTTGAGTAGATAATATTTTGGGAAAAACAATAAATTTAGTTTGTCCTTTAATGCATATGAAATAAAACAAGGAAAAAAAAAAAGGAAATTTTTTAAAGATTGCATGCATGTTGCTTTGAAAATAAATGATTCAGTTTATATCCTTATTGCATGGTTAAAATTTAAGGAATTCTAGTTAAATAAAGTGCTGTTGAAATTTTATTTTAAATTCTGTCATTTGTTTGCATGTAGAAAATAAAATCTAAGGTTAACCAGATTAATTGGAAATAAATAATTTCTAGATCTAAATAGTAGCATTTTAAGTTTATATATTACTGTCAATTTTAATTACTTGTGGAAAGCAAATCTGAGAAATCAACAAACTATCTTATTTAAATTTTAGCTGCTTGGCTTTCAAATTTAAGAGATGTTTATACCGTTATTTAAATCTGATGCCTTTGATTTATTTGTTAAAATGGTTTTAAAATATACAGAATAATAGCATAGGTGTTCAAGCATGCTCTGAATTTAATACGTAGCTAAAATAAAGCTATTTCATCTTTTAATTGCAAAGGAAATGCCCTAGGTCTAAAACTCAATTAAAATAGATTTATACCTATAGAAATAAATTTAGTTACATTAAATAATGATAAAATAAGCCTTTTCAAAAGAAAAACATTCAGATTTAGATATATAATATATATATATATATATTTCTTAAATAACAACACACAAAATAATAATAATAATAATAATAATAAAGGCGGGGCCATGTGCAATGCACAGTGTATGGCGGGCCGAATGGCAGAGCTAAACACTGTGCACTGCACAGTGGATGGTGGGCCAAACACTATGCAATGCACAGTGGACGGAGGGGCCGAACACTATGCAATGCATAGTGGGTGGCCTTGGCCGGTGCCGCTCACGAAGTCACCGCCGTCTCCCCAAAATGTTTGAACCTGCAAACATGGATGCCGCTCCACCCCGAGCATGATTCATAGTATAAAGAAATGGTAAATTATAAAATTGGGGGTATTTAATAATGCAAATTCCTAGTTAGGGCTGCATGGTTTTGTTTTTTTATAAATTTGAGGAAATGGTTATATTAGTTAAATATATAGCTATATATATATATATATATATGTATATATATATATATATATATATATATATATATATATATATATATATATATATATATATGAAAATATATATAGAAAGTTGTGAATATAAAAGAATAAGGCAAATTTTTAGATTTTAACATTTTATTTAGTGTTTGTAAAAATCTTATGAGTATGTATAATCAAGTGGACAAACATTGATTTTTAATCAACCTAGGGGTATTTCTTTTTTAAAAAAAGGGAGAATGAAGTTGAGATTTAATTATCATACTTGTATATAGGTTTTTGGAATTAAACCTTATAGGACGATTTTCGTCATGGACTTAATTGAACCTTAGCTAATTTAATTTTAAGTATAATTTAATTATGAATTAAAATGAATGCTAGAAGAATAATTATAACTATATGCCAGGACTAATTTTAATTAGTTTCTAAAATCAATTAATGGCTATCAGAGATTAATTTTGCCTACGCCAATTAATTGTCTAATTTAGTTGATTGAGTAAATTCGAGTAGACAATAAAACTATTCTTTTAGTAGTCCACTTTCTTTTTTTTTTTTTTAATTTTTAATTTTTAAATTATTTAAATTACTTGAGCTAGTAGATTAAAGTTAACTCTAAACATAGTTAAGACAAAACATGTTATCGCATTTTATTTTTGTCAATTGAATGTTTAAAGTGTGATTTTAAAAAAAAAAATTTATCCCCTTCTTGCCCTAAATTTTGGGCATGACAGCTTTCATGAACTACACTCAAACAATCTGGATGAAGCATGTACTAAATGGCTTCAAAGTTCCTGTATCTAAACCAATAAGCATATTTTGTGATAACACAAGTGCTATCAATATTTCCAAGAATCCGGTTTTGCATTGTAGAACCAAGCACTTTGAGCTTAAGTATCATTTCTTGAGGGAAAAGGTTTAGAACAAAGAGATTGCACTAGAACATGTTTCTAGCAAGGAGCAATTAGCAGACATATTCACCAAGCCTCTCCCAAAGGCTACATTTACCTACTTAAGAGGTGAATTAGGGGTATTACCCCTTGAGGAGGTGAACTAAGGTATGTGCTCCACATCAGTCAAGTATTGCATTGTCAAAATATCTTTAGGATTGATGTGTTGAAGGATGCCACTCCTCAGGGGGAGCAACATAATGGATCGGGGAAGATTGTACCTCCCCTTTGGCATTGTTGTCAAAGGGGGAGAAGATATCTACAAAAACTAGGAGAGAAGATGTGAAGTAGAGAGGCATCTTTGTATATTGCCCTCAATGCCAAAGGGGGAGATTGTTGGCATTATGTGAACTGGTAGTATGAAGACATGATCACATTGTATGTTGTCATTGATGTCAATATGCTAAAGAGTGAACCGGTATATTGAAGGTTTCAATTGGCAAGAGAACCGGTATGATTATAAATCAACATATTTGCTAAAGTGAAGCGGTATGTTTGATCAAGGTGAACAAGTATGTTGGTATGGGAACTGGTACATGAAAGCTTTGTATCACTACCAGTTGGTAGTCTCAACTTTAGGGTTTTCGGTTGGTGTGTTCCAAGCCTATGTGACTCAACTGATGATATTATGTGATGAGTTATCATTGTAATGAAGAACTGATCATGTTGCCAAATCAGCCTTGTGTGCATGAAGCATCTTGCATGAAGGAGATTTCTCCTATCTACCTCGGGAATGTGCAAAGTCTATAAATGGTGATAACGCATGATGGGTTATCAACCGCTATGAATGCAATGGAGAATGAACGATGGAGAATGTCTTGAGATCGGTTCAAGACTATTGCATTTAATGTAATATGCTCAGCGATCAGGATTGAATTGTTTGAATTGCTTAACCTAAAAAGGGGTTTAGAGTTTAGGGTTTATGCTACTAACCTATTTATTTCCTATAAGGTTGATGGTGTGTTTGTTTCTGAGGTTGTTGGAAAATTTTGTGTGTGTATCTAAGTGCAGAGATATGCGATTCTTTCTAAATTGGATAAGAGGATTGATACCTGTAGAGTGTGAGTGCAGAAGGAGAAGAAGAACTAAAGCGGATCTACATTGGCATTGAGTGTTGTTACCAGATCATTGTAATACTTGTTGATCTCTAACCACCTCAATAGTTTGAAAATCCCTTAACAGGGTAGCTTTAACCAGCTTGTTGTAAATCCTTTAACAGGGAGACTCAAATTCATTGAGTTCTTGAAATCCTCTAACAAGGTAACCTCTAACAGGGTTTAACCCTTAACTGGGTATTTAGCCATCTGTTAACCAGCTGATCCCTAGCAGGATCGGTTCCTAACAAAACCTGTTGTAATAAGTCTTTAATCGGACTAGGCTCCTAACAAAGCGGACTTCTAAAGAGTTCAAAATAGCTTGTGGGTATTCATCCCCACCGTTACTTTTCCTAGTTGGGTTTCCACGTGAAAAATCTATGTCATGTGTGGTGTTTTTCATGTGATGTGTTATCACTGTTTAAGAAATAGGTTTTGTTTTCCCATAATTGGCTAAGTTTTTGAAATTTTGAGTCAAACACACTATCAATTGCTTCAAGTCTGTGTTAGGTCTTAAGGGTTTAGAGTTTCAAATTTAAATCACTCAATGTTTGATCATAAACCCTCTGATTCTATTCCTGTGTTACTTTATTCACCTAAGTAATGGGTCTTGGGGTCGTAAGAGGTGTTCCCCCTTGTCATTTGCCTAGGCAGTTGTTGAATTAATCATAAAAGTCTATGCCTTATGTCTTTTCTTCCTAATGTTGTCAGGCCCAGTAAGTTGCACACAGCTCTTAGATGGATCTATGGTTTTCACTATTTCATTAGGCAAAGTCATGCATGGTTTAAGACTCATGAAATGGTGAAAGGAAAAAGTGTGTTCAATGGTGTACATTTGGTCTAGTTTAAAAGGGTTCCATCTCATACAAGATCTAACGGCTGGCATTAGTTTGCAGCCGAAACTTGCAAGTGAAATACCTTTCATGAAATGGAGAAAAGGTTTGGTGGGACCCTGCAGCGAAGACTTTTTCAAACAACTAAAAGGTGATCAGGTTCAAGAGAGATCGATAGTTCATGTTGTTTTGTGGCTAATAGATGCTCAAAGGTTATGCCTTGTGAAATAGCGAAAAGGTTTTTTGGTCCGTAAAAAGGGAGTTTTTATAAGAGCATAACAAATGCGCAAGTCTCATTTGATCTGACATTTAGCACAGCTTTGTAGGAGAAAGATGCTCGACAGTTAGCTTTCGCGAAGTAGCGAAATGACATGGCGCTCCAAGCAGGTAGTCCAATTGGTTGAGATGGCAAGTAAGATGATGGCACGTGGCAGAAGGTCAAAATAGTCAGCAAGTTGGATTTAAGGATTAAAAGGTGGGTCTCAGAGGTGAGTCATGCCGTAGGATAAGAAGTGACTTGGCAGATACAAGTGGCAAGGATGAGGTGGAATCTGATGTTTTCTCTCAGCAAATGAAAGGTTGACATGTCAGTTCGAAAGTGACTAGATGACAGGTGGATGGAGTTTAGTCAGAGGGCCCACATCTGCCGAATTTAGTTAAGTTGGTAAGCATCAAGCAAGTCAAATATAATCTAATGGCCCACGTGATTTCGCAATGGTAAAGTGCTCATGTTTTAAATCTAGCAAAATAACGAAAAGGTTTTGGGGCCCCAAGGATAGATAAAAGCATGAAGTTAAAAGAGGATCAACTCCGATTCAATCTGACAGCTCGCGTTGTTTCGTGGCTATGAACCAACCAAGGGATATGCTTCACAAAATAGCAAAAGGAAGGGAAGGTTCATCCAGGTGTAATGCTAGATTGTGACATGTTGATTGACACATGGTTTTAGAAGAAATTGAGGGCCTGCCAAGATGTAACCAGCTGTTATAAGGGAAAGACACGTGGTTGACTTTGAACTAAACTCGAAGAGTTTTCCAAAGCTAATGGTTGGGTACCACGTGGTATTCGGTAACCAGTGAAAGAGTTGCATAAGTGAAGCAAGCATAAAGGTCTCCCTTAAAGGATGGTCATCTCCGATTTGATCCAATGCTTCACATTGTTTTGTGGCCCAAAGTTGAAAGCAGTTTAAGCTATGCGAAATAGCGAAAGATCGTTAGCTGTCAAAATAGAGGCGTGGTTAATGAAGAAGTTGATGGTCCCGGTAAGAGTTAAACACTGAGTAGATAAAGTTCCATCTAATGCCTGGCACAACTTCATGAAAGAAAAGTGCTCGGAGGATAAAGCCAGCAAAATGGTGAAAAGGAGGTAGGGCCCGGTGCTAAGGTAAAGCTGTCAAGTCAGTGTAAAGACTGATCAAGTTTCATTTGATCGAACGGTTGGTATGATTTAATTTAACGAAATTGCTTGAAGGTTATGCTCTGCAAAACAACAAAAGAGTGAAGAGGAAAAATGTGCAGGCGTGTTGTGACCTGTTGGAGCAAAAATTTTGAATTCTCTCATGAAATCAATTCTAAAGGGACGACCGAAACATGCAGTATCAATGTCGTAGTTAAGAGCCTGAGGACCATATATGATCTCATATCAATTGGATGAAGGTATCATTCTAAAGAATTGTTGTAGAGAAGCGGTTGCAGAGCTATTTTCTTCAAATACAGAGCAAATTCATTCAGTTGTAGAGTGGATTCCTTCAAGATAAAAACAAGTTTTCTTGTACTCTTGTGTGGCAATTTCTTCGTAGTGTGTTTTAATTGAGGTCTTGATTTGTCATAGAACCAGTTGGGGGTAATAGTTAAATTGCTTGCATATTTTAAGATGGCACCTAAGAGAGAGTTCTTAGGAAAAGTTAATTACTAGGCAAGGACCATTTGTGATGATTTTCTCGAATAGTTGACATTGTCAACTAATCAGGCAACAAAGGTGAAAGAACTAGTGCCAAGAGCTCCTCGCTTGAAAATAGGAGAGGGGTTATATGATAAGGGTAACTGGTTGAGAGACCCACAGGTCATGTTGTCTGGGTTGGGGTTGCTCAAAGTTGGTTTTGGCATGAGAAATTCCCCAGCCCTATAGAATAGCATCTAGGAATTAGATGTAGGAAAATTGGTAGTTCCAGGAGTGTTCATGGATATGGATCTCCTAACTCAGATTGGACATAATTATGATCCAGTCACAAGGAGCTTTAGGGATATAAATGGGAAAGCCCTCATTAAAATAAATAATGAGGAATTCAAAAGTTCTTTTGGGCTTAATGAGTTTACTAATTTTCTAGAACCTATTAATTTCAAATCATTAGCTAAGGTATACAGTGTATAGAGGAACCACCTTAGAAATGGGCCTCTTAAAGAATTATTTGTGAGGATAGGTGGGTTGATAGTTGCAAGACCCAACACTAAAGAGCCCTTCTCATTGAATCTGTTCACCCTTAGGGCTAAGGGATTGTATTGGTCACTTTGCTAGATTTTAGGAGAGGATGCTGAGGCAAATATGCCCAATCATTACATGCTAATGATTGCTTAGATTTTAAATCCTTCTCTTGCAGTAATGTTTGATTATGCTTTCTTTATTACTGATTCTATCCATGGAGGGTTGATAGGAATAAAGAATGGGAAGGTTGATAGGCCTTTTGGATGGTATTCCTTCCTCATGCATCTATTTTTATTCAAAGGTGGTGATTATTTTGCAAGTGGGATGGATCTTATAAAGGAGAAAGACGGAGAAAAGATGCCAGTGCAATTATGGAGTACAGTGTTGTCATGGGACAGAGATGATGCTAGTTTCTTAAAGTTTGATAAATGTTTTGCATCAAATATTAGGACTCTCCTTTGTTTAGAAAATCCGAGAGTCCCCAAGGTTCTTTTGGAATTTATTAGACCAAAAGAATTTGGAGAAAATATAAAAATTGTCCATAATTGGGGTGATATTTACCTATACCTTGTCTCCATAGTTTTTCAGAGTATTTGGTTTCAGAGGCACTACATTTTTATTGCCCTATTAGGTCCCACTCAAAGTGGGAATTGTAGAAGTCCTTAGACAAATTGGTAGTGTGCAAGAGGCAGAGCTAATAGGTAGGGGTAAAGGGACTATTTTCCCTACAGTTACTATAGCCCACCAATTTTTAATAACCAAGGGAGGTAGGAACTATTTTGAGGATTTTCTTAAACCTTATCATTTGTCAACTATAGTGTCCAGGTGTGCCAATCCTGAAGATTTCTTCAATGGCATGTTTAGAAAGAGAGCAATATGCAGAGGTAGACCCCATCAATTCCAGTTTCCTAAAGACCTCATTAGAAATGAGTTTGATCTAGATGAGCAGGAGCTGAGGAAGGTAAAGTGGATGGCTTATAAAAAGGCCTTATACTTTGTACATCAGTTTGATACTAGCTATGACCTATTGTCTAGCTTTCACCCTTTTGAGGAGAAAATAAAGTTCCTAATTCTTTGTTTTGAGGATGTAATGCAGACTTTGAAAGAAAAGAGGGAGGTTGTGATTAAAAACAACCCTGAAAAGGCAAGAATGGTTCTAAGTAGGTCTGCCTCCACTAGAGCAATTCCTCCTGGTGACTATATGTTGCACAAGAAGTCTAACTATAGTGTGTTGATGCCTACAATAGGGGAGCCCTATACCTCTAAAGGAAAAAGGAAGATAGAAGATGTCATTGACATCTAAGATAGCCCAAAGAAGCAGAGAGTAGGAAAAGAAATACAATCTGATACACCCTTGTACTCTCCATCTCAATCCCCTATTCATATAGGAGATGAAAAAGCAGCAGCTGAGTAACTAATATAGTTAGGTAGTCTGGGAGAAATAGCTTACACATATGATGAAGTAGAAGAGGGAATGCCAGAAGAGCTCCTTGCTGCTAAGATGAACATCACTACCAACGAGTTTAAGGGTCAAGAGTGGGATCCTGAGATCAAGCAGGCTAGTGAGGCCTTCTTGGTTGACAACAACTTTGTTACATCAGAAGCATTCATGCAGTTTATGTGGAAACAGAACATTGACAAATATAATGTAAGGTGTGAAAAGAGAAAAGGTTAGCAGCCTCATAAAGATCCAGCTATGATTAAGGAGGAAATAAAGCAAGAAATGATAGATGAGTTTAAGACTATCACTCCTAAGCAAGGAAGAGATATGGTGGCACAAGTTGGAGTACTCATTCTCCTTGAGTGGGACATAGCAGATGCCTTGGTATTGGAGGCAGTGAGAAAAGAAACCAAACCCATGGAGGGAGTTACTTTTAGCAAAGACAATGCTGCACTAGTCATGTGGTCTCTTAAGAGATGATAATAAGAGAAATAAGGACACCCTAGGGTCAAGCTACCTTGGTGGAATGATAGTGAAAAGAGTGCAGAACATAGGGGTGGTGGAAGCTGCTAGCACTATGCTAGAGACTACAAAGTTTAGTGTTGCAGTAATAGAAAGGGAGGCTAAGGAAACGGTAGACCTCCAAATTAAGTTGGACACAATTTTGAAAGCCTATAACAGTGCTAAGGAAGAGGTAAGGGGTAAAGATAGCATCATTGCTAAGCTGCAAAGCTAGTTGATAGGATAGTACCATCAATGTGAGTCTTTGACACTGATGATCTCCTCTTCTCCTACAAGACCTCCACCTACCAGCCCCATTATTGAGCTCCCACCATTTCTAGCACCTTCTAGTTCTCAAATGGTTGAGATCACTCCCAAAGAATTGGAGAATTTAAAATAGGCTCAGGCCTTGTATGCCAAAAAGTATGAGGAAAGAGTAAGGGCTACCATTTCAAGTTTTGTAGACACCATGGGGGCCTCACTATTGTATAACAACATAAGCAAGATTTTAGATATGTGGAATGAGCTTAATGGAGATAAGACCATTTTGGTGCCAATTTTTGACAAGTGGAAGCCTAAAGAGAAGGATTTGGAGCTTATTTGTGTATCTTATGATGAAGTAGGGGCCAATCCTATCATCAAATCCACTTGTGACACCACAAAGTATCTAATAAAATTAGCAGAAGGGATAGACAATGCTAACAAGAAGATCAACTTGTACAAAAAGGAGTACACTAATCAGGTTTTTGAATTGATTCTAGGAGTTTTTGTCATCCCCAATCAATTAAAGGACAAACAAGTGTGGCTTAAGGAATTAGAGGCCAAACTAATAGCTAGAATAAAAGGAATTGTTGACTTAGATGATGCTTCCTTTTTTGTTGTAACAATTCAAGAGGTAGAGAGAATCAAATCTCATTATGGTTTTCTCAATTCAGAGGTCAACAAGATGAGAAATTCCTGGAAAAGGTTAACCAAGGCAAAGGCAAAAGTGATTAACTTTGCGTGGCCAATTGATGATGTGTACAATGAGTGGACAAGAAAATATGCCATTCAGGATGCATAATAGTTAGAAGAGGTTGCAATGGGACAAGAAGTAGAAGAGGTTGCTAAGGTTGAAAAAGACTTGTAACCATTTTTGAAAAGATCTTTGTAACTTCTTCTTGAGAAGAAATAATTGTAACAAATTCTCCTAGGAAATTCCGAAGCTATGTGCATCCAAATTGTTATAAATGGATACCAGGACTAGTAGAAAAAGGATCGCAAAGAATTGTAAGAAAACGCTGCAGAAATTTATTTGAGCTTTTCCAAGTTTTAGTGGAGAATATTTGAACATTTTTGTAATACTTTCTTGAAGATAATATCAATATACAGACCATCGGTTTTGAGTTTAAACTTTGTGTCATCTTCAAATGTTTTTGCAAGTGTTTACTATTTCATTCTGAATAATCAAGGGTTATTTTGTTTGAATAAGGTTGTAAGGCAACTTTCAGTAGATATTTTTCTTATCTTTTCTCTTCAGGAGGGGAATTAAATATGCAGGAATTATTTCTACCAGTAAATTCTCTATAGGATACTTTGAATCTTGATGAGCATAGTTTGATGTAGTATGAATAAATTCTTATGTGTGTCAGGCATATATAGGGATTTGCAGAAGCCAAGCTAATGGGATGTGTAGAGATATTTTGATTTGGGGAGTATTGTTTGAATTTAGATGACTCTGTAACCTTGGATAAGGCACTGGTATAGATCAAGGTTGTTTATTACATATTTTGTAGGTCAAATACTGAATATGAGTACAATTTTCATTCCTTTGTTTCAGTAAGTTTTAATGTGACTAGATCCACTAGTTTTTTGGACTGGTTTGTTGTGGATTTATCTTTTAAAAGGTGTGAATTTAGTTCACAAAGGTATACCCACCTGGAATTAGAATAGGTTTAAAGTGTAGAAGGTTAAATCAAACCTTGTCATATGTTGTCCTAGAAGTTTCCTTCCCTTTAATATCTCTTCTGCATAGAGTTATCATATTATTATAAGGATGTTGAAGTGAATCAGATTTTGAAGACAACAAAAGTGGTGACTCTGTTGGGGAATAAATGAATAGTTGAAAGTTTCTGGTTAAGAAGGATTTAATTCATATTGTGGTGATCTAGATGGGATAAGTCACATTAAGAATTCAAAAGCAGATTTTGTGCTGAAATTTATAAAGAAAATCAGTGTGTTTGTGGAATTGCAGCCCTTCATTCTAATCTTGTTTTCATAAATCCCATAGTCTTGTGGGTGGCAACTCTATTATCTTGGAGCCAGTCCTTGTAAAATACCAATCATTCTAAAAGGAAAACAAGCATAATGCAAGGAGCAAAAAGAAGCACCCTCATGAAACTTTGCAAGAAGGCTTGTCGGAGTGGTCACGAAGAGTTCAGAAGAGATCAGTGTTACACAAGCCATCAAATGCTACTTGGCTACAAAAGAATAATAATACCGGTAAGATGCCTGATCAACTTGTTTATGAAAAGTCTAATTCTTCTTCCAGAGATTCTAAACATGATATATTATGTTTCCATTCTGGATTGTTTGGAAATATTGATAATGCACATGCTTTAAATCAAGATTTATCCCATGTTAGTGTCTCTGCGAGAGATAGGACTAGTTCAAACACAATTAGACACTCTGTGCCTAGAACAATCGATGGAAACATTAGTTTGATTGACATAGATCAAGTCAATATATCTGATTCTGAAGAAAATTTCCCTGATGAAGATAAAGTGTCCCAAGAGATTGAAGATTTGAATAGGAGAGTTCACTATTTAATCTACCTAAGAGCCCAAAAGGAAGCAAATAAGAAGGAAGTCAAAGATAAATTAATGTAGAGAGATAGGCTTCTTAGACAAATAGTTGATCTTGAAGTGATAGCTAAGGAAAAAGAAAAGAGTGATGAGGAAGGCCCTATGATCAGAGAAATTCTGATCCCTAAAGCCAAGCAAGCATATAGGTCAGTAGTCCAACCAAACAGGGAAGTTCTTAGTGATTCTCAACTTCCTAGGACTAATAGGGATAAAGGAAAATAGAAATGGGTACATGATGGAATCAGATCTAAAAATGCAGAGGAGATTTCTCATAGGTTGTCAGCACATGAGAGGGAAATGGAAAGAATGAGGAAAGAAAAGGAGGATTTGCAAATGGAGTTAGAGAAAGCTGAGTTGGAAGTAGCCAATCAGGAAGTCAAAAGAAAATTAGTTATCTAAAAGCTCCCCCTATCATGTTTCCATCAGAAGACCTTAGTAAGCTTGATCCTTAGCAAATTTCCCTTCCCCCAGTTAAAATTCAACCTACGGTGCCTGGTAATATAGCATCAGTGAGTCAAATCCCTATTAACAGTCAGCATACCCAAATATCTTAGTCTCCAATTCCAAAAGTTAGAATGAATTTGGGAAACAATAATGTTATTACCCCTTTTCAAAGGAGACCTATCAATTTAGAGCAATATAGACAATTGTTCTTTGATGGGATCCTAGGATATCCCAACCATGTTCCTACTGAGCTAAGGGATAGACTCCATAAATTTGCAGCAAACAATGAAATTAGTGCTGAGGAACATCTAAAATCTTTTGGGGACCTAATAAATGATTATGAGATAGTGGATGAAGATGTCATCATGAAATTGTTTGTTCAGTCCCTGGTTGATGGTGCAAGAGATTGGTACATAGGTCTTCCAGTTAATAGCATTGGGTCATGGGAAGATTTTAAAAATTATTTTCAAGAGAAATATGGTGATAAAACAAATGTGAGATTTATGCTCAATGAATTTAATAAAATCAGAAAGTTTGACAATGAAATGGTCACTGATTTTAATGCTAGATTCCAAAAGGCTATGCATAGATTGTATTAGGTGATGAGGTTAGATGATAACATGTGTCTGAATACCTATTACAATGCATTTGATTCTAAGATGGCCTATATCCTGAGGGATAAAAATCCACATAACTTGAGAGATGCTTTTAGGATTGCCATTAATGTAGAAAGTAATAGAAAAGCATCCGGGAAGTTAGGAAGAAGAACAGATGGTAGATTGTGGCAAGAAACAAAATAATAACCTAGCAAAGTAGCTAAGGAGGAAGACAAGGTAGAGAAGTTGGTCATTGCTATGAAGGATTTGACTACCAAGGTAAACAAAAATGATAAACCTCATTATAATTGGCAGGATAGGCCCCCTAGATTGCATGATATGCCTTATAATACCAACTAGAAAGATGGCAAACCCCAGAATGAGAAGCCTAAAATTCCCCAAAACCAGGACACTCTAGATCCCTTGAAAGGGAAAACTATCCATAATATAGAAAATACTCCTTGGTGCATTGCTTGTGATGGGCCACATTCTCCTCATCAATGTGCAGTAGCTCAAGCCCTTGAAGAATCTATGAGACAATAAGCTAAGCCTGACATTAATATTTTTGAAACTATTATAGAAAGTGACGAGGAGTTTATACAAAGTGAATACAGTGATGTGCTGGATAATGAAAGGTTTGTTCAAGGACAACTAACCTTGGATTGACATCCTACATTGAATGTGGTAACAATTGAGGATGAAGAAGTTCATCTTAGAAGGCCTAGTGAGGAAGAAGTTAAAAGCCTCACTAAAGTTGCCATTGCCAAAGCAAAACACAATTATAACTTAAGAGGCACCAAGAAGGACATTGATCAAGGTGAACTTGGTTCCATGTTCATAAAAGAGGTTACTCAAAAGGGGGCAGCAAGTAGTACTACTACTTTCCCTAAGACTGGTCAAGAAAAGATGGAACAGGTTAAGGATGTACCCAAGAGTATAGATGACAAAAATACCAGTTATATACAAGGAGCTACCACAACAAAAAGAGAAAGTCAGCTCAAGGCAGAAAGAGTTAGAACTAATACTGAATTAAGCAATAGTTCTACATTTGACATGGCTCAAGCTCTTACTCAAATGAGGGTTACTGTCCCATCAGTAGAATTACTGAAAATTAAAGAACATAGGGATGCAGCTTTGTCTTTGTTTTCTAGTATATCTGACAGTAACATAGTCCTACCCACTGGTTCAACTAAAAATGGAAAGGATCAGGAACTCCAAACCCCAGAGGTTTATGTTGGAACCACTATCACTCAAGAGCCTTCATAGGTAGATCCTTTCTATGTCACTTTGTTAGTAAACAACTGGTTGATAAAAAATTGCATGATAGATTCAGGAGCTGCTGCTAATGTTATGCCCGATGGTGTTATGAAAGAATTAGGACTATCAGTAACCACTGTATATGGAAAATACTATGCTATGGATAATAGGGAAGTACCTGTGATAGGTACAATGAAAGATGTTGAAGTAAAAATAGCAGCATTCCCTAAGGCAACTTATAAAATAAATGTTATTATTACTGATACCAAGCCCCATTATGGTATGTTACTGTCCAGGGAATGGACAGCAGCAGTAGGAGGAAATGTTCAACTGGATTTATCTTATGCCACCATTCCAATCAATGGAAATTAGGCCAAGCTGTATAGAGAGCCACGTGCTCCTAGGGTAATTGAAAATGTAGAACCTAATATGCTCAATTGTATGAATGATGTAGATCTTGATAACTTTAGACTTCAACCAATTTTTCCTTAGTTGAAGAATGCTGACCCCATTGTGGTCGAATTGGAAGCACAATAGTATGGTTTATGGTAGATGTATTTCGATGGAGCTTGCTCCAAAGAAGGATCCAGAGCAGGGGTTCCTTTTGTATCCCCATCAGGTATAACTTTTAAGTATTCTTTCTTATTGGCTTTGCAATGCACAAATAATACTACAGAATATGAAGCTCTATTGTTGGGGCTTGAAGTTGCAAAAAAGCATGGAATCCAGCTACTGACAGTGTTAGGGGATTCAAAATTGATTGTCTCCCAGGTAAGATCCAAATATGCACCCAAGAATGATAGATTAAAGAGATACAAACATGCATTTTGGGATGCTATTGAGTATTTTAGTGCATTTTCTATTAATTAGATAGAGCGATCAAAGAATATTATGGCAGACTTCCTAGCTAATGTTGCCTTGAAAAATGATGATACAACACTAACCAGTATTTCCACAGTGGAAATAAAATCTAGGCCTGCCATCCCTGATAATGTGTATAATTGGCAAGTTTTTGCTCATGATGAAGATATTCTTAGGTTCATCCAATGTGCTGATGATTATGATGGATAGAAGATTGATTGCAATGCACTGGTGGAGGTGGTTGACAATAGGGAAACAGTGTTTGGAAATGACTTGGTCCAGTTGGAAACTAATGAAATACCTAAAGGGCCGGTAGAGCTAGAAAGCATGTTCAGTTACAATGATAGTCATTTACATCAGCAGTCTACCACCAAGTTGGAAGAATTAGAGCAGGTAAACCTGGGGACTGAATCATCCCCTAAGTTAGTATACATTGGGAAGAAATTACCCCCTCATGCCAGGACTAATCTTATTAATTTATTGAAGAAATATAAACATGTTTTTGCTTGGTCTTATGAAGACCTAAAGGTGTATAGACAAGATCTTTTTCAGCATGAAGTTCCTTTACTTCTAGATGCTAAGCCTTTCAAATAGAAACAGAGACCTATTAATCCCCTATTAGAAACTAAGATGCAACAAGAGTTGACTAAGTTAAGAGAAGGGGGGATTATCAAACCTATAAGGCATTCTTCATGGGTCTCCAATCTGGTCCCAGTAAGAAAGAAAAATGGGGATATTAGATTGTGTGTGGATTTTATAAATTTAAATGTTGCTTCTTTAAAGGACAATTACTCTTCTCCCAATATAGAAGCTATGCTACAGAGAGTAACAGGTTGTGATCTTTTATCCATGATGGATGGTTTTTTAGGATACAATCAAGTGTTAGTGAAGGAATCTGAACAGTTTAAAATTGCTTTCACTACTCCATGGGGGACATATGTTTATGTAAGAATGCCATTCAGATTAAAAAATGATGGAGCTACATTCCAGAGAGCCATGGATGTAGCCTTCAAAGAATTCATTAATATCATCATGGTGGTTTATCAAGATGATATAACTTGTTTCTCCAAAAGGGCTGATGATCATTGTGGACATTTGGAAAAGGTGTTCAATAAAGCCTTGGAATTTGTTGTGTCACTAAATCCCAAGAAATGTCATTTTGGGGTCACTGAAGGAAAACTATTGGGACACATTGTTTCCAAGGAAGGGGTAAGGATAGACCCTGAAAGAATTGAAGCAATAAACAAAGTGTCTAGACCAAAGAATGTTAAAGGTATTCAATCCTTTCTAGGCAAAGTGAATTTTGTTAGGAGATTCATTGCAAACTTTGCAGAGATAGTGAAGCCCATTGTCAAGTTGCTCAAGAAGGATACCAAATTTTGTTGGGATCAAGAAGCCTGAGAGGCTTTTGATGAAATTAAGAAGGCCATCCAGGAAGCACCAGTGTTAAAGTCTCCTAATTACAATAAGCCCTTCTCTCTGTTCTCTTTTTCTTCATATCATACAGTAGCTACAGTGTTGTTACAAAAGGATAATGAGGGATATGAACATCCCATAGCTTTCTATAGCAAGTCTTTGCAAGCAGCAGAATTAAAATATGAAACCATGGAGAAACAAGCTTATGCTTTGGTTAAAGTTGTTAAGGCTTTTAGGCCATATCTAGTAAATCCAAATATCATTGCTTATGTCCCACATGCTGCAGTTAAGGATATCATGTCCTAGTCTGAGGTTAAAGGGAAAAAATGTAGATGGATTAATAGAATCCAAGAATTTGACTTGGAAATAAAGATCACCAAATTGGTAAGAGGTTTGGGTATGGCTAAGCTCATGACTGAGTCTAATCTTCTGAATGTTGAAGTACACAATGTTGAAGTCAAAAGTACTTCAGTCACTAGTATTGAAAGGCAACCTTGGTATTCAGAGGTAGTCCAATTTTTAAGAGATGCTGCATTCCCAGAAGGAATGACACATAATCAGAAAATAACTCTAAAACTCAAGTCACAAAAATATGTTCTCATTCAAGGTGATCTATTTTGGAGAAAAAGAGATGGAGAATTGCTAATGTGTTTGGATGAATTCCAAGCTAAATGAGTATTGATTGAAATGTATGATGGAGTATGTGGGGGTCATTGCTCTGCTAAGACAACTACTGGTAAGATAATCTGGGTTGGATACTATTGGCCTACCTTATTCAAAGATGCTCATGCACATGTCTGAAAATGTGACCCATGTCAAAAGTTTTCATCCAAGTTGAAGTATGAAGGAGCTTTGCCCCTAAATCTAGTCATAGTGGAAGCCCCTTTTGTCCAGTGGGGCATTGATTTTATTGGAGAAATTATTGAGAGATCAGGAAGAGGTCATAGATGGATCATAGTAGCCACTGACTATTTTACTAAATGGATTGAAGCTATTCCTACAAGAAGAGCTACAAGTAAGGTTGTCATTGATTTCCTGATGAATAATGTAATAACTAGATTTGGAATACCTACAAAATTGGTGATGGATAATGCCATGAGTTTCAGGTCAGAAAAGTTTGTATGATTTTGTACCAGTCATGGAATAATCATGTCTTACTCTTCACACTATCACCCTCAGGGGAATGGGCAAGCAGAATCCAGCAATAAAAGCCTTTTGAACATCATCAAGAAAATCCTGGAAGAAAACAAGATATCTTAGGACCAAAAATTTAAATTAGCTTTGTGGGCAGATAGAATAAGAGTCAAGAAGGCCATTGGAATGTCACCTTTTGAACTAGTTTATGGTACACAAGTCAGATTGCCAGTGAATAATCTTCTTCTAGTTTATAAATTCTTCCAAGATGAGGACATGGAGCTATCTGAACCAATGGAAAATAGAATGATCCAAATTGTGGAGGTGGAAGAGCTCAGAACTTTAGCTCATAAGAGAAATCAGAAGATCCAATTGTAGTCCAAATACCTTTTTGATAAAAGGACATCATTAAGGAAGTTTCAAATTGATGATATTGTTCTCCAGTGGAATGCAAGAGGATAGGACAAAGGGAAGCATAAAAAATTTGAATCATTATGGATTGGCCCTTTTGTGGTCTATGATTTAAATGGAAAGGATTCTTATTTTGTGAAAAATATTTATGATGAAGTATAGGAATTTCCAGTGCATGGACAATTCGTGAAACATTATTTCTCTTGATGTCCATGCATAGTAGGTCCTTTGTTTGTATATATTTTGTTTCCTTCTTGTTGTTTTGTTTGGGTCTATGTTTTGGTCTGTTTCTCCTAAGTTTCTGAGTTTTCTTGTATTGACCTTGTGATCAACCATCCCCAGTCAAAGCTGTTGTTATCACTGTTTAAGAAATGGGTTTTCTTTTCCCATAATTGGCTAAGTTTTTGAAATTTTGAGTCAGACACACTATCAATTGCTTCAAGTCTGTGTGAGGTCTTAAGGGTATAGTGTTTCAATTTTAAATTGCTCAATGTTTGATCATAAACCCTTTGATTCTATTCCTGCATTACTTTATCCACTTAAGTAATGGGTCTTGGGGTCGTAAGAGGTGTTCCTCCTTGTCATTTGCCTAGGCGGTTGTTGAATTAATCGTAAAAATCTATGCCTTATGTCTTTTCTTCCTAATGTTGTCAGGCCCAGTAAGTTGCATGCAACTCTCAGATGGATCTATGGTTTTCACTATTTCATTAGGTGAAGTTGTGCATGGTTTAAGACTCACAAAATGGTGAAAGAGAAAAGCATGTTCAATGGTGCACATTTGGTCTGGTTTAAAAGGGCTCCATCTCATTCAAGATCTAATGACTGGCGTTAGTTCACAGCCGAAACATGGAAGTGAAATACCTTTCATAAAATGGTGAAAAGGTTTGGTGGGACCCTGCAGTGAAGACTTTTTCAAATGGCTAAAAGGTGATTAGGTTCAAGAGAGATCGATGGTTCACACTGTTTCATGGCTGATAGATGCTTGAAGGTTATGCCCTACAAAATAGCAAAAAGGAAGTTTTTATAAGAGCATAACAGATGCGCAAGTCTCATTTGATCTGATAGTTAGTGCAACTTTGCAGGAGGAAGATGCTCGATAGTTAGCTTTCGCAAATTATCAAAATGACATGGTGCTCCAAGTAGGAAGTCCAGTTGGTTGAGATGGCGAGTAAGATGATGGCACGTGGCAGAAGGTCAAAATAGTCAGTAAGTTAGATTTAAGGATTAAAAGGTGGGTCTCAGAGGTGAGTCATGCCATGGGATAAGAAGTGACTTGGCAAATATATGTGGCAAGGATGAGGTGGAATCCAATGTTTTCTCTCAGCAAATGAAAGGTTGACATGTCAGTTCAAAAGTGACTAGATGCCAGGTGGATGAAGTTTAGTCAGAGGGCCCACGTGTACTGAATTCAATTAAGTTGGTAAGCATCGAGTAAGTCAAATATAATCTAATGGCCCACATGAGTTCACAATGGTAAAGTGCTCAAGTTTTAAATCCAGTGAAATAGCGAAAAGGATTTGGGGCCCCAAGGATAGATAAAAGCATGAAGTTAAAAGAGGATCAACTCTAATTCAATCTGATGACTCGTGTTGTTTCATGGCTATGAACCAACCGAGGGATATGCTTCATGAAATAGAGAAAGGAAGAGAAGGTTCTTCCAGGTGTAATGCTAGATGGTGGCATGTTGATTGACACATGGTTTCAGAATAAATTGAGGGCCCACCAAGGTGTAACCGGCAGTTATAAGGGAAAGACACGTGGCTGACTTTGAACTAAACTCGAAGAGTTTTCCAAAGCTAATGGTTGAGTGCCACATGGTATTTGGTAACCAGTGAAAGAGTTGCATAAGTGAAGCAAGCAAAAAGGTCTCCCTTAAAGGATGGTCATCTCCAATTTGATCCAATGCTTCGCGTTGTTTCATGGCCCGAAGTTGAAAGTGGTTTAAGCTATGTGAAATAGCGAAAGACTATTAATTGTCAAGATAGAGGCGTGGTTAATGAAGAAGTTGACGGTCCTGGTAAGAGTTAAATGCCGAGTAGTTAAAGTTCCATCTAATGCATGGTGCAGCTTTGTGAAAGAAAAGTGCTCGGAGGATAAAGCCCACGAAATGGCGAAAAGGAGGTAGGGCCCAGTGCTAAGGCAAAGCTGTTAAGTCAGTGTAAAGACCGATCAAGTTTCATTTGATTAGACGGTTGGTGTGATTTCATTTAACAAAATTGCTTGAAGGTTATGCTCTGTGAAATAGTGAAAGAGAGAAGAGGAAAAACGTGCAAGCGTGTTGTGACCCATTGGAGCGAAAATTTTGAATTCTTTGATGAATTCAATTCTGAAGGGACGGTCGAAGCATGCGGTATCAATGTCGCAGTTAAGAGCTTGAGTACCATACATGTTCTCATATCAATCAGATGAAGGTATCATTCTAAAGAATTGTTGCAAAGAAGTGGTTGCAGAGCTATTTTCTTCAAATACAGAGAAAATTCATTGAGTTGTAGAGTAGATTCCTTCAAGCTAAAATCAAGTTTTCTTGTACTCTTGTGTGGCAATTTCTTAGTAGTGTGTTTTAATTGAGGTCTTGATTTGTCATAGAACCAGTTGGGGGTAATAGTTAAATTTTTTTCATATTTTAAGATGGCACCTGAGAGAGAGTTCTTAGGAAAAGTTAATTACCAGAAACGAGCCATTTGTGATGATTTTCTCAAATAGTTGACATTGTCAACTAATCAGGCATCAAAGGTGAAAGAACTAGTGCCAAGAGCTCCTTGCTTGAAAATAAGAGAGGGGTTATATGATAAGGGTAACTGGTTGAGAGACCCATAGTTTAGGTTGTCTGGGTTGGGGTTGTTCAAAGTTGGATTTGGCATGAGAAATTCCCCAGCCCCGCAGAATAGCATCTGGGAGTTAGATGTGGGAAAATTGGTAGTTCCAGGAGTGTTCATGGATATGGATCTCCTAACTTAGATTGCAGGTAATTATGATCCAGTCACAAGGAGCATTAGGGACATAAATGGGAAAGCCCCCATTGAAATAAATAATGAGGAATTCAGAAGTGCTTTTGGGCTTAATGAGTTTACTAATTTTCTAGAACCTATTAATTTCAAATCATTAGCTAAGGTATACAGTGCACTGAGGAACCACCTTAGAAATGGGCCTCTTAAAGAATTCTTTGTGAAGATAGGTGGGTTGACAGTTGTAGGACCCAACATTGAAGAGCCCTTCTCATTGAATCTATTCACCCTTAGGGCTAAGGGATTGTATTGGTCACTTTGCCAGATTTTAGGAGAGGATGCTGAGTCAAATATGCCCAATCATTACATGCTAATGATTGCTCAGATTTTAAATCCTTCTCTTGTAGTAACCTTTGATTATGCTTCCTTTAATACTGATGCTATCCATGGAGGGTTGATAGGAATAAAGAATGGGTAGGTTGATAGGCCTTGTGGATGGTATTCCCTCCTCATGCATCTATTTTTATTCAAAGGTGGTGATTATTTTGCAAGTGGGATGCATCTTATAAAAGAGAAAGATGGAGAAAAGATGCCAGTGCAATTATGGAGTACATTGCTGTCATGGGACAGAGATGATGCTAGTTTCTTAAAGTTTGGTAAATGTTTTGCATTAAAGATTAGGACTCTCCTCTGTTCAAAATATCTGAGAGTCCCGAAGGTTCTTTTGGAATTTATAAGACCAAAAGAATTTGCAGAAAATATAAAAATTGTCCATAATTGGGGTGATATTTACTTATACCCTGTCTCCATAGTTTTCAAAGTATTTGGTTTCAGAGGCACTCCATTTTTATTTCCCTATCAAGTCCCTCTCAAAGTGGGAATTGCAGAAGTCCTCAGACAAATTGGTAGTATGCAAGAGGCAGAGCTAACAAGCAGGGGTAAAGGGACTTTTTTCCCTACGGTTACTATAGCCCACCAATTTTTAATAACCAAGGGAGGTAGGAACTATTTTTAGGATTTTATTAAACCTTATCATTTGTGAATTGCAGTATCCAAGTGTGTCGATCCTGGAGATTTCTTCAATGGCATGTTTAGAAAGAGAGCAATATGTAGAGGTAGACCCCATCAATTCCAGTTTCCTAAAGACCTCATTAGAAATGAGTTTGATCTAGATGAGCAGGAGCTGAGGAAGGTAAAGTGGGTGGCTTATAAAAAGGCCTTAGACTTTGTACATCAGTTTGATACTAGCTATGACCCATTATCTAGCTTTCACCCTTTTGAGGAGAAAATAAAGTTCCTAATTCTTTGTTTTGAGGATGTAATGCAGACTCTGAAAGAAAAGAGGGAGGTTGTGATTAAAGACAACCCTGAAAAGGAAAAAATGGTTCTAAGTAGGTATGCCTCCACTACAAAAATCCCTCCTGGTGACTATATGTTGCACAAGAAGTCTAATTATAGTGTGCTAAAACCTACAACATGCGAGCCCTCTACCTCTAAAGGAAAGAGGAAGATACAAGATGTCATTGACATCCAAAATAACCCAAAGAAGTAGAGAGTAGGAAAATATATACAATATGATACACCCTTGTACTCTCCATCTCAATCCCCTATTCATATAGGAGATGAACAGGCAGCAGCTGAGTAATTGATATAGTTAGACAATCTGGGAGAAATAGCTTACACATATGATGAAGTAGAAGAGGGAATGCCAGAAGAGCCCCTTGCTACTGAGATGACCATCACTACCAATGAGTTTAAGGGTCAGGAGTGGGATCTTGAGATCAAGTAGGCCAGTGAGGACTTCTTCGCTGACAACAACTTTGTTACATTAGGAGCATTCATGCAATTTGTGTGGAAGCAGAACATTGAAAAATACAATGCAAGGTGTGAAAAGAGAAAAGGTTAGTAGCCTCATAAAGATCCAACTGTGACTGAGAAGGAAATAAAGCAAGAAATGATAGATGAGTTTAAGACTATCACTCCTGAGCAAGAAAGAGATATGGTGGCACAAGCTGGAGTACTCATTCTCCCTAAGTGGGACATAGCAGATGCCTTGGTATTGGAGGTAGTGAGAAAAGAAACCAAACCCATGGAGGGAGTTACTTTTAGCGAAGACAATGCTGCACTAGTCATGTGGTCTCTTAAGAGAGATGAGAATAAGAGAAATAAGGACACCCTAGGGTCAAGCTACCTTGGTGGAATGATAGTGAAAAGAGTGCAGAACACAGGGGTGGTGGAAGCTGTTAGCACTGTGCTAGAGACTACAAATTTTAGTGTTGCAATAGCAGAAAGGGAGGCTAAGGAAAAGGTAGACCTCCAAGTTAAGTTTGACACAATTTTGAAAGCCTATAACAGTGCTAAGGAAGAGGTAAGGGGTAAAGATAGCATCATTGCTAAGTTGCAAAGCCAGTTGATATGACAGTACCATCAATGTAAGTCTTCAACACTAATGATCTCCTCTTCTCGTACAAGACCTCCACCTACCAGCCCCATTATTGAGTTCCCACCATCTCTAGCACCATCTAGTTCTCAAATGGTTGAGATCACTCCCCAAGAATTGGAGAATTTAAAATAGGCTCAGGCCTTGTATGCCAAAAAGTATGAGGAAAGAGTAAGGGCTACCATTTCAAGTTTTGCAGACACCATGGGGGCCTCACTATTGTATAACAACATAAGCAAGATTTTAGATATG
This sequence comes from Cryptomeria japonica, assembly GCF_030272615.1. Lineage (NCBI taxonomy): Eukaryota > Viridiplantae > Streptophyta > Pinopsida > Cupressales > Cupressaceae > Cryptomeria > Cryptomeria japonica. Next base: position 142,715,157 of record NC_081415.1, read on the forward strand.
TGGAATGAGCTTAATGGAGATAAGGCCATTTTGATGCCTATTTTTGACAAGTGGAAGCCTAGAGAGTAGGATTTGGAGCTTATTTGTGTATCTTATGATGAAGTAGGGGTTGATCCTATCATCAAATCCACTTGTGACACCACAAAGGATCTAATAAAATTAGCAAAAGGGATAGACAATGCTGATGGGAAGATCAACTTGTACAAAAAGGAGTACACTGATTAGGTTTTTGAATTGATTCCAGGAGTTTTTGTTAGCCCAAATCAATTAAAGGACAAACAAGTGTGGCTTAAGGAATTAGAGGCCAAACTGTCAGCTAGAATAAAAGGAATTGTTGACTTAGATGATGCTTCCTTTTTTGTTGTAACAATTCAGGAGATAGAGAGAATCAAATCTCATTATGCTTTTCTCAATTCAGAGGTCAACAAGATGAGAAATTCCCAGAAAAGGTTAACCAAGGAAAAGGCAAAAGTGACTAACTTTGGGTGGCCAATTGATGATGTGTACAATAAGTGGACAAGAAAATATGCCATTCAGGATGCAGAACAATTAAAAGAGGTTGTAATGGGACAACAAGTAGAAGAAGCCGCTGAGGTTGAAAAAGACTTGTAACCATTTTTGTAAAAGATCTTTGTAACTTCTTCTTGAGAAGAAATAATTGTAACAAATTCTCCTAGGAAATTCCGAAGCTATGTGCATCCATATTGTTATAAATGGACACCAGGACTAGTAGAAAAAGGATCGCAAAGAATTGTAAGAAAATGCTATAGAAATTTATCTGAGCTTTTCCAAGTTTTAATGGAGAATATTTGAACGTTTTTGTAATACTTTCTTGAAGATAATATCAATATACAGACCATCGGTTTTGATTTTAAACTTTGTGTCATCTTCAAATGTTTTTGCAAGTGTTTATTGTTCCATTCTGAATAATCAAGGGTTATTTTGTTTGAATAAGGTTGTAAGGCAACTTTCAGTAGATATTTTTCTTATCTTTTCTCTTCAGGAGGGGAATTAAATATGCAGAAATTATTTCTACCAGTAAATTCTCTGTAGGATACTTTGAATCTTGATGAGCGTAATTCGATGTAGTATGAATAAATTCTTATGCATGTCAGGCATATATAGGGATTTGCAAAAGCCAAGCTAATGGGATGTGTAGAGAAATTTTGATTGGGGGAGTATTGTTTGAATTTAGATGACTCTGTAACCTTGGATAAGGCACTTATATAGATCATGGCTGTTTATTACATATTTTTTAGGTAAAATATTAAATATGAGTACAATTTTCATTCCTTTGTTTCAGTAAGTTTTAAGGTGATTAGATCCACTGGTTTTCTAGATTGGTTTGTTGTGGGTTTATCTTTTAAAAGGTGTGAATTTAGTTCACAAAGGTATACCAGCCTAGACTTAGAATAGGTCCAAAGTGTAGAAGGTTAATCAAACCTTGTCATATGTTGTCCTAGAAGTTTCCTTCTCTTTAATATCTCTTCTGCACAGAGTTATCATATTATTATAAGGATGTTGAAGTGAATCAAATTTTAAAGACAACATGATGGTCTAAGTGATTTGTGTTTGAAGGTAAATCATGTTGAATTAGCTGTTATTATATTTATGATGAAAGATTACCCTTTCATGGATAAGGGTGACATGGAAGTATAGTATTATGTTGAGTGGAAAGCTAAGTGATTAACTGGTTAATGCTTGTAACAATCATTCTTAGCTTTACCGGTTGTACTCTGTTTCAAATTGGTGTTACTGTGTGCCAATGATTTGCAGTGTCTGCTATCTAACTAGTTTTAGGAAAGTTTTTTTGATTGTACTGATTCACCCCCCCTCTCAGCATTGATCTGGTACTAAGTGTTCATCATTATCCAACAGCCTAACTTGTGGTAAACTAATGATTGCCTTGATGTCTTCCTTGGTGATCTTATAAGGTCTATCCAACTAGATAAACTCTCTATGTACTCCTAAAAAATACCTAATGATTTCATCTTCAAATTCTGGAATGTCCAGAATATCGGTAAACCCTAACTCTTCAATGTGCTTGTATGCAGGTTTGATCTTTCCAAAATATCCCATAAGCTTGCTCATGTACATCCTCTTTATATCACATGCCCCCTAATCCTCAATGTGATAGTGTATGTATGCCCTAACATCTTCTACATAAACAACTCCCTCCGGAACACAGGAAAATGCTCCAACCGAATTTTCTAGGTTAGCCACGTGGATACCACTTGAAAACTAGCATAGGATGGTCCTCGACCTCAACAACAATTGGATTGGAAACAAAGATAGGAATAGATGATGATCCCGCTTCCATGATTAAATAAAAATACTTGATGATTGCTTCAAGTGAAATGCTTAACAAATTCTTCCAGTCACCGATGAAATCACTCAAGAAAACATTTGATCGCACTAAATATCCTTTGATCGCTCTGAATAGCTCTGAATCACTCTAAATACAAGGTGATAAAAATAAAGTGAATTCAACCTTATATCCTCCAAGAAAAACCCCAATCTTTCACTGACATCAATGACTTCCGGTGAAAGATACTGGATCTTGAACAAAACATATCCATGCCAAATAAGCATCTCTAATGTCTTCAACATCTTCTAGAACCTCTTCCCAAAGCATATGTAGCATCTTCATTAGTTTTGCCTACCCCTAAGGCATCTACCTCATTTATTAGATGAGCTACCTGTCGGTGCAGGAGAAAGTTCCTCTATTAGATAAGTAACCTGTTGAACAATATATTTGAACTTAAAAATCTTCCCAAAGGTGTGAAAGCTAAAAGATCATTGGCCAAAAATATCATGTCGAGCATCTCAAAATGAGTTTCACCAAAAGAATAGTTTCATCGAAATAAAACATAAAGTGTAAAACACTAAGTTAAGATGTCTTTAGCAAAATATCTCTTTCGGTAAATGAAGGAAGCCACTCATCAATATTCCAGTTTCATTGAAAAGTGAAAGGCTAACAAAAGGTGAAGTCGAGGAAATAAAATTGCCGAGGAAACTTAAAAAGCATTCACCAAAAAACAAATCTTATCGATAACAATATGTCGATAAAAACAGAGGGATTTCATTGATAAAAGAAGGACATCAAAGAAAAAAGGATTTCAGAGGGCTCGTGTGAACTTTCACCAAAGTATAAAACTCATCGAAATATGATTTCGATGAGATTCACGAGTAACTCATCAAAAAAGATTTCATCGAGAAGAGGATGATTTCGAGGAGACTAGAAGATGGTTTTTCGACAAGGGCCATTCACCAATGAGGTGATATCGAGGAAAATGAACTTTCGATGAAAGATTAAAGCTTTCAACCGAAGACAAGGGTTTCATCGAAAACTCGATTCACAATCATTTCAGTTGAACAGTACTTACCACGAAGGAATTAAAAGCTCAAGTTGAGGATGTCACATCTACAATTAAGTTTAAACATTTGAGTAGCCCTTATAAACACAGGCACATTAACTATTGCACAAGTTGCCCATATAGTTACAGTTGAATTGATCGAATTTTCATAAAAACCAGATTGTTGCCAAAAGATGGAAAGTTACAAGGAGTCAGCTGAAGTTCGTAAACAACAGTCAGAAGAGCCCGACAATTCTCCAAGTAAGTGTGATATCTCACATTGATTGAAATTATGGAACCACCTTCTTCTTCTAAAAAGAGTAGGAAAGGAAAGGAATTGAACCTTGAAGAGAAACCCAAATGACAGAAAAAGGAGAGTAGAGCTTTAGCTCAGGATCTGCTAGACCAGTGCCCGACATCCAGTGTGAGGTCCAAAAAATCCAAAAGTGAAGAGGAAGGGTTGGAAGATAGATTTGAACATCTAGGAGACATATGGACTGAAATCAGAGGACATGAGTTGTTCTTATTTGGTTACAAGAGAAGGGATGCTCCTGAGCCCATGAGTAACCTATGGAAGAAAAATTTAGGGAAATTGGTAGTTCCAAATGTATTTGTGGATGTCGAATTAATGAAAGCCCTAGTAGATTGTTATGATCCAAAAACCAAAACCATATGTGACTACCGAGGGAATCATATGGTGGTAATTAACAAACAGACCATTGATATGGTGTTTCATCTAGACTGGGATGTAGAAGAGAAAATTGACATACAAAAACTATCGCAAGAGTTCTTCAATTTAGAGGACATCTATAGGACATGGAGACTACCCATTCACCGGCCAAAAGTGGTAAAGTCCTTAGTTCCTTTCAGTAAAGATGACAAGGTGCCTTTTGATGTCAACCAATTCCATCCATATTTCAAGTATACATACTATGCTGCAGCCCAAGTATTAGGCTTAGAAGCTCATCCTCTCATGGATATTGGAGTTATGGTTCTCTGTGCTGATCTACAATCAAAAGACCCTAGGCCATTTGACCATGCCACTTATGTTGCAGAAGCCCTAAATCATGGGTTGGAGAAGTTAAAAGGAGACCTTGTAAATGTTCATTTCTCATTGTATTCCTTATTAATGCACATTATTCTTTATTGTGGACAAGAAGTCAATTTCTGGTCAGACGATTTTAGCATCAGAGCTTATGATAAAAATGGTTTGAAGAAACCAGTCCAGTTGTGGGTTTCTGCATGGGATCAAAGATTTATAAACAACCAATATTGGCACTTTTAGGAATATTTTGTAAAACCACTTAGTGCAACCTTCGGGCAACATAGAAATTATACTTTGTCTCCTGAAATCAAAAGATTCCTCAGGCCAAAAGACTTCTCTCCAGAGTCTCAGATTGATGACAACTGGGGTGACTGGTATTGCTACCTTAATCATACAAAAATTAGGGTATTCGGGTATGAAGGAAAGCCATACATGCTTCCAATTATAGTGCCAAATAGGGTGGCTAGTCTGGAGATTGTAAGACAACTGTCTACTATCAGTGCCAAACATCTCACAGATTTTGGTAAACAATCTATTATGCTAGGCTTACTGGTGTTTTCTGATTTCATTGTTAAAAGTTCTAAAAGTTATCATTTACTTCAAAATAAGTTATATTATTATGGCATGACTCTGGGTGATCCTAGAGAGAACTTTGATCCTGAGGGATATCTAAGAGCTGCAAGGGCATCATAGAAGCTAAAGGCTGGAATACATGTGGCTCAAATACCAGATAATTTAATCAGGAACCTTGAAAGGGAAGAGGCCAAGGTTTTGAGAGAAAGAAGCAAGATGACTTGGGAAGCTTTCAAGTGGAAAAGAGCAAGGGGGATGGTGGATGGAGACCTACTTGGAAACCTCCAAGATCCTTTGGAGATAGCCAAAAAACTACTTCAACATGAGGTAGAGATTATGCATAGAGTACCCCCACAGTTCCTCCATTTTGTCAACATTGGAAGAGATAGTAAGCCATTGGCTAACATGTCACCAAAATCAACTACTAGTAGCATCCCTGCTGACACCCCTAGAGAAGATTATCCACTTGGTTTTGAAGAAGAGGTAGATGTGAAAACTGGTGATTTTAATATTAGGGATATAGTTGATATAAGGATGACAGAACATGAAGACTTTGTTGTGGATGATGGATAATCTTCCTCAAGAGAATTCCTTTCATTCTTATACCAGTACAAGGGGGTTCATGTGAGACGAAGTATGGCTGGGAGATCAGAAGAAGAGAAGATGGGAAGGCTACTAGATGAGATAGATGCTCTCATGAAAGATATGACCCCTGAGAAGGGGAGGAAAATATTAAAGGAGGCTGGAGTTATCATATTTTCAGGTTGGGATATAAATTCAGCACTTTTGTTTGATGGATTCTTGAAGAAGCAAGACACAAATCAATAGGTATTGCCTCAAGAGATAGATAAATTGTTCATGGGCTTAGGGTATGATCCTGATCAAAAAGATTTCCTACAATGGGCACTATATCCGAGAGGAAAAAGACCAATTATTGTGGATGTTGAAGAAACCTTTGGACACCTTATGGTCCATCAGGTAGGAAAGACTGACCCTAGGGTCACTGCAAAATTAAGCTTGGATGTAGCCAAATTAAATTTGGATCAGATAGAGTTTTTGGTCAGGGAAAACATTACCTATAAGGGTTTATATGAAAGAACTAAAGAGGAGAATCAGAGGCTACAAGCAAGGATATTGCAATTTGAGACAAGAACTCCTTTAAATGAATATGCTGCATATCCCATAGGACGAAGCTTGGATGATGTCTCTGATGTTCTGTATTGGAAATATCAAGAAGAAAAGGCTACCAAACAGGTGAGTAATATTCAACAGAAGATGGATAAAATGGTTAATGATATCATTGAACACAGGTTCAACACCATGCTCATACATGTTGAACATTATTGGAGGGTGTACAATGAAACCATAAAGGCATTAGGAGAGCATGAAAGGTTAAAAGCAAGATTGCATGAAGTAATAATCAATCTTGATGTGATGACACTAGAGGAGAAAATAGAAGGGACTTTGTTTATGGAGAATCATGTTAAATTCAAAGATGTGCTAAAAAGAGATCTTCAAGAATTGGATGATGGGAGCCCTATTGGAATGCCCATGATTTATAAAGAGGGAGAATTAATATCTATGGAGGAATGGTAGAATGAACTTATAAGCATCAAGGATCGGGCTCTGTCAAGATTGGATCGAAGTAAAGACATGGCCCCTACCGTCAACCAGATGATATTCGAATACCTTTCAGAGGGAGAAGAATTAAAGAAACAGAGCATCAAGATCAATACTTTTAAAGAAGATGATTACATTCATCATTTAGGGATGCTTAATCTCTTTTTACTTAAGTTTGTTAGGAATGTTCAAATTGACAATTAGTGTTTCAAAAAGACACGTCTTTTCATAGATAGCATTTGCTCTCATATATATATGAGAAAGGTTTCTTGTAATTTTTTTAATATAACATGATAGGAAGAAGATGGTGATATATGACAACTTGTAAGTTTCCTGTTATACAAATTTTTGACAGATACATAATATAATCAGTTGTCTTTTCTTTGCATATGTGCTATGGATTATTTCATTTGTTGATTGGCAGTTGCTTGCGATATTATCTAAAGGTGATAAGGTTATTCATATTCTTTGAGTGAAATTTATGGTGTACGTTATAAGGTTGAAATAAAAGTTCTGTGTGTGAATTATAATTGTTCTTTGTAGTGCTTACTTGGGTGGTCCCTTAAAGGTAGGGTTAAATTCATTCAAGCAACTTATGATATAAGTATTCAACTGATCTCATAAGAAATAGTAACTGACAAACTCATAAAGGGGGTGGGTTTAAAAACTATCTCACAAGTTCACACAATAAGTCCTAAGGAAATATAAAGACTCTGTAGCCCAGATAGCAAAGAAGGCACTGGCCATTTATAAATTACAACTTATCACCATATTCATCATATTTTATTTTACAATAGGAGTAATTGAGTAGGAAGCATAGAGTAAGTTGGCAATAGTGTATACATATAAGATACTAAACACAAAGATCAAATAGCTTCTGCAACAACAATCTTGAACTCATTTGCTATATCTCCATCCTAGAACTTATGCCATTCTATGATAGGAGGAAGCCAGGTCAAGATACTTAATCTACTATAAAAGGCACTAGTCATTGAAAACAACTAGTGAATAGGTATACCCGCCTAGGTCCTGCAAAGCCTAAAGTGAGAGAGTTAGTAACCAAATAGGTTCACTCTATAAGCTGGCCAAGTCAATTGGAGGGTTTGATCATAGGAGTTGGATTTCCTTAGAACCTATCCAATCTGTTGATTTGAGACCCAACATAACCGATGCATTCCCATTTGCAAATTGTTCTTCAATCTTCCTAACCCATCTCTGGGTATGATCTTGCTGGATTTCACTAACCTTTTCTTTCCCTTTCTCATTTGATCCTCCATTACCAACTAGTGGATTTATGCTGCTACAAAATTTAGCAATATGTCCAACCTCATTACATGCGTAACATGTAACATTATTCCTTTGAATTTCTTTGTTAAAACCTGTATAATTGCTTGACCCTCCACTGATTAGCCATATGTCCAAATTTTCCACATGCATAGAATTTAACATTCATTCTGCAATCTTCTATCTTATGACCATGCATATTTCATTTAGAACATTAACTAGGAGTAGAATCAGGGTTTTGATTTGCTCTGTTTCTACATTGCCTAGGCATGTGAGCAAATTCATTGCAAACAAAACATCTACCATTAAATTTATAAGCATTAAACTACCTTACTGATGCCTTATGGTTTTGATCTTCATTAGCAGTATCAGAACTCCATCCTTGCTCAAATCCAAGTCCACTAGAATCTCCATTCTGCCTTGGTCTCTTCAATAACTCATCTAGTTGTGTTGAACTAATCTTGAGTTTCTTTTTATAGTCACTTGTAGTAGTTATATCTTCTCTCAAAATTATCATTTGTCTCTCAAGCTCTTGTTCATTACTCTGGGAGTGTACTAAATTGGTTCTCAACATATCATTCTCATGAACCAACCTACCATATTCTTCAAATTTGTTCATCAGGGATACAACAAAATTTTCTTCCTTTTTCTTCTGGTCTTCAATCTCTTTAGACATTCTCATAGTTATAGCTTGCATTTCATTTCTCATAAACATGTTCTCTTGACTCAATTTCTGACGTTTTTCCTTAAGTGCATCTTTCTCTTCATCATCCTGATTTTGTAAAAGTTCCTTCCTCCTAGATTGAGTAGATGATAGCCTCTCCTGTAGGACAAGAATGAATTCCTTATCAAAATTCAATCCATCTTGTAGCTTTCAGTTCTTCAACCTTTTAGCATCATAATCTTCAAGTACCATCTCAAGTTGCTTTTCCAAACCCATATCCATGGATTTTAGATTCAGGATCTCCCTCAAGCTATTAAACTTCCTCCAAGGCACAAGGCTCTGATACCAATTGTTGAAATCCAATAACACTGATAGGGGGGGTGAATCAGTGTTATACCAAAAAGATCAATTTAACCTTATTAAAACATGCATGCACCGACCAGTATACCGGTACACACAGAATTGAAAGAACTAAAGAAATCAATAAAAGAAGTAAAGCAACCAATAATCCAATCACATAAATGTAAACCATAACACACAAATTTATACATGCAAAACCTCAAAGAGGAAAAACCAAGGTGGGATTTGTGACCCACAATATCAATCCACTGGCCATATGAAGAGATATTATAAAATATAGGGGTCCGCACTTGTAGGAAGACTTACAGCCTAGAGAACACTACTCAATCACAAAAAGAGCCTCACTAACTACATATAAATCCACACCACAATCCTGATAAGTGTTGAACTTTAAAGTATAGCATCTTTTATGCCATAATATAGGTCCAGTTAAGCTCTATTTGTTACAGCCTAAAAACCTAAACCCTTTACCAGAATAACCCTTACATAAATATCCTCACATACATAATCTCTCTGATATATTTTGCATTATACCACATCTACATCTCCATTTCCATTTCTATTTCAATTACCAAAATGATCTAATCCAACTGACCTATATACCCTATACAACTTATCATGCCTTATGTCGGCTTACAAAGATAATTATAATATCAATATACATATTAGCTAGATAACATAAATACATGAATATCAAAAATAATTTCTGATGTCAGATCCAAGATATGTGGGCCTCCAATATTGATAACCTTATTCTAAACCATGTTAGCCTGTATTGCCGATAATGAAAGAAATCCTTCTATACTGGTGGTGCCGGTATAGTGTGTGTGAAGTGCCTGCCGGTACACAAATGAACCAAAACATGAAGTCAAAACAAGATACCATGTTGCCATCAATCAGAACATAGTGAAACCAACCAATTGAGTGTCAATTGCTAACAGTTCAACATCAAAAATATTGGTGTTGTGTGTTTTGTTCTTTCATGGTCTATCTTTCTTTGTGTTGTTTATATTGTGCTTCGGTAAATGGTTTATAATCTGCATTAATTATTTAACTTGTGGAAAACTAATTCACCCTCTCCCCCTCTTAGTTTTCCTCCAGTTCATTATTGGTATCAGAGATTCTAATAGATTACATTATTTTCTCATAGGATGATACCTTATAATGATTATTACATTCATTTATACATGACATCAACCTATATTTCAAGGTCAGCTTGACTCACATTACAAATTACAAAGATATAACCACACACGTTACATGCGGACCAAAAAATATCAAATAAGACATAGTCTAGACCTAAACATCCACCACAAATCTGAAACACCTCTAAGGATTATGCCTCGATCATCCACAACATGCCACAACCACCACATCAGCCAAGAACAAGTAGAACACAACTGAACCAAATAAAATGTTCAATAACATGCTCAATAATGAACGTGGACTAGAAATACACATAACACATGATCTAGAAACATTCACAAGCAATGTGAATCACACTGCAACAACCACATCAACTCAGATTACTAGAATCATCATCATCTTTCCATTAGAGCTTATGAACATCAATCAAATTGGCTATCAAACTAAAATGTTCACTTGCGAACCTCCAAATCATGAACCACTCAAACTGGGGACACACATTAATGTCCACAACACATCCCAAACATCCACAACACGATTTACTAAACACTAGACATCAGTTCTAAACAACTGAAATACCAACCACAATATCAGATCTCATAACTCGAGCAATTTTACATGCAAACCACTAAAACTTCTATTGAATGAACTAGAGATACTATTCACAAAACCCATTAATCCATATCTCATTTGCAATACACTAGCCAAATGAACTCATTTAATCTGACTGCAACATTGAAACACATAGAGGATTATGTTGATATCAATGACAACACATCACTCTATCCAACAATCCAATAATCTCCCCCTTTGGCATTAATGACAATATATGAATATGAAAAACAATAAATGAAAAGAAAGGATCATCTCTCTACAATCTCCCCAAAATCAAAGAAAGAAACAACTCCCCCTTTGACCAATAACTCAAACTCATATTTATTATTTTCTCCTCCAAACCGCTTCAGGGTTTTTCACATGCTTCTCTCCCCCTTTGACATAAAATAAATATGCAAATCATGCTTCTCTCTGACTTTCAAAATTGAGCATTTGAACCATAACAGTGACTACTCTCCTTGAGTAGAAACCTCACTCATCAATCAGGATCACAAGATATCTCTAGGAAGTTCACCAGACTGATGCAAACCTATGCACCTTAGTTCTCATCAGGAGGGGAAATTACCCCTAACTTCTCTTTGAGATACTCAAAAGTATATTTAGGCAAAGGCTTCATGAAGATATTTTCAATCTATTCCTTTGTGGATACATAATCCAATTTGATATCTTTCTCATTAACCTTCTCTCTTAGAAAATGGAACTTGATAGATATATGCTTAGTCATAGAATGGAATACCAGACTCTTAGAAATGTTAATAGCACTTGTATTGTCACAATATATAACAATAGGATCATTATAAGTAACTCCAATAACCTTCACCATATGCCTCATCCAAATTACCTAAGTACAATTGCTAGCAACAACAATGTATTTATCCTTTGTCGTAGATAAAGATATAACATCCTGCTTCTTACTCATCCATGAAACAAACTTCTTACCCAAAGAATGCACCACCACTAGTAATCTTCCAGTCATCAACATCACCTACCTAATCAACATCTATAAAAGCACTCAAAGTAAATTCATCATCCTTAGGATACCACAAATCAAAATCAATTGTCCCTTTCAAATATCTGAATATCCTTTTCACAATAGTAACATGAGATTATTTAGGATCGGCTTTAAATCTAGCAACACAATATACAACATTCGTAATATCATGTCTAGTCCAAGTCAAATATAATAATCCACCAATCATAGATCTATATCTGGTTTGATTATCTTTTGGAGAATTATCTCTTTTAGTCAATTTACATCCGATTACCATAGATGTACCAACTGTCTTTGAGTCATCTAAACAAAATTTCTTCAACAATTCCTTTACATACTTGGATTGAGATATGAAAATACCTTTGTTTAACTAAGTAATTTGCAATCCCAAGAAGAGTTTCATTTCACCAATCATAGACATCTCAAATATATTATGCATTTCTTGAGAAAAATTCCTATGGAAACTATCATTCTCTCTAAAAATAATGTCATCAACAAAAAATTCAACAAACAAAATGTTATCCTAATCAATCTTGAAATATAAATTACTATCAGCAGTACCTTTATTGTATCCAAGCTTCATCAAATATTTATCCAATCTGTCATACCAAGCTCTGGGGGCTTATTTCAATCCATACAATGCTTTCTTCAACTAGAAAAACATATCCTTTTCATCAGTCAACTAGAATCCATCTAGTTGCTCAATGTAAACTTCATCTTCCAACTCACCATTAAGAAAGGATGACTTGACATGCATCTGATAGACCTTGAAATATTTGTAAATAGCATAAGAAAGGAACAATCTAATAGCTTTAATTCTAGCCACCAGAGAAAAAGTCTCCTCATAATCAATTCCTTCCATCTGAGAATACCCTTCACAAACAATTCTTGCTTTATTCCTAACAACTTCACCCCATTCATTCAACTTATTTCAAAAGACCCATTAGTTCCAATTACACTTTTATTCTTAGGTCTAGGAACATGAATCCATGTATTATTCTTCTCTATTTGATTCAGTTATTCTTCTATTGCTTTAACCCAATTTTCATCTCTACATGCTTCATCAACATCTTGAGGGTCAATCTTGGAAATCAAACAAATTTCTTTAGCAAGTCTTCTTCTAGTCATTACACCTTTATTCTTATCTCCTATAATCTGATTTTTTGAATGATTTAGTTTCACATACCTGGGAGTCTTAGGATTTTCTTAATTTTTAGGCTATTGAGTTCTCTCATTAACACTGACATTAGTCTCTTCTTGATTCTCTATCTTTTCCAGATGAATCTGATTTAGGTTTTGGGTCTGCACTTGCTTTCCTTTATCTGATCTATCATTAGAGTCATCAGAGTCATTCACAAGATCTGATATGTCTCTCATTTCCTTCATCAACCTTCACATTAGAACTTTCAACTATTTTCCTCAATCTCTTGTTATAACACCAGTAGTCTTTTCTTTTAGTCTATAATAACCAAGAAAGATTCCTTCATCACATCTAGCATCAAATTTTCCTAGTTCTTTGTCTCTTTTAATGTAACATTTACTTCCAAAAATTCTAAAACATCTACCTATAGGAGCATGACCAAATCATAACTCAGAAGGAGTCTTACTAGAATCTCCTTTGATATGCACTCGGTTAAGAATGTATACTGTAGTACTCACAACTTCTCTCCAATACACATGAGAACATTTCCTTCAATCATCAAGGTTCTAGTAGCTTCATGAATGGACTATTGTTTCTCTCCACAACACCATTTTGCTATGGTGTTCTAGGTGTACATAATTGTCTCTTAGCTCAATGCTCTTGACAATATGCACTATACTCACCATAAGTGAATTTACCAGCTCTATTAGATCTCAGACACTTCAGCTTCAATCTAGTCTCAGTCTCAACCATAGTTTTGAAAATCTTAAACTTCTCCAATGCTTCAATCTTATCTCTTAAGAAACTAACCCACATCATCTTGAATAGTCATCAATCGACAACATGAAATACCTGTCACCTTACAAACTTCTCACTCTAGAAGGACCACACAAATCAGTATGAACAAGATCTAACAATCCATTAAAATTATACTATTTTCTCTTATAAGTAACTCTTGTCTGCTTCCCTAAGTGACATTCCTTGCATACCAGATTAGAAGGCTTTTGTAATGGTTCTTTTCCTCTATGGTTAATTAAATATTAGCAGTGGATTAAATAAATCAAATATTAAAGTTTAACCTAATGTAATTAACCTTTTCACCTAATATAAATAATCTTGATAGTAAGGCAATTTAATTTATTATTTATTATAATGCTTTAATACCACATTTAATACATTTAGAAAAGTAAATGTAATAATAGATAAATTAATTATAAATTTAATTCAAAGAAACATTTGAAATATAACCATATAAATTTTATACATTAAATACATTCAAAGAGGAAAGATTTATAAATATTAATATATATCAATAATAAAACATTGAGATAATAATTTGTAGTAGTGAAACATTAGGGCAATGACTATATGAAATTGATTGATACATATTTGTAAATCACAGAGCGGTTGCTTTCGTACATGTAGAGGATTAGTTATAGGCCTAGGGTTTCCAGGAAAGGAAGCACTCTAGGAGGACATGGTTCCTACACAAAACCCCACATGCCTTCACAACATGAAATAAACACAACCCTCGCAAGGACACTCTTGGGTGTACATGTTAGGATAATTGATGAATAATTGAGAGGGGGGTGAATCAATTGTTAACATATTATGAGAATTAAATCACTTAAAACCCTATACCGATATAACTGATTAAGCATTAAATCATAAATGAAAACTAGAGAATCAATACCATGCAACCATAACACATAACACCATGATTTGTATGTGGAAAACCTCAATGAGGAAAAACCATGGTGGGAAACCATACCCATAGTTAGATGATACTTCTGCAGCAAGTATATGATTACAATAGGGGCCTACACATGCAAAAAGGCACACTGCCTAGATCTCACTACTCATCATAATGGAGTCTCAATGACTACAGAGATGTCAACCACCTTAAAATGTTTAGACTATAATCTAGAGAGAAGAACTGCTAGTGATAGCATCAAACATGTCAGATTATAGTTTGAGTTAACCTCAATAGTGGAGGTCTCAAACCTCTTACATAAACCAAACTCGATCACCTATGATTGACCAAATCCTTTGCACAAATGATTGTTACATTATTCACTCCTTACCTGTATCCATATATCCACAACTGATCTACAATGAGATCTTGCATACATTTATACCAACCCGAGACCTAACCAATTAGGTCGGCCACACAAATGATAATACAATAGATCCATTACATAATCCTGAAATGAAATCATAACACATGTCATCCTATGGCCAAACAATCAATATTAAATCAATGAAACATCCCAGAAGTGCATCTGAGGATCCATGAACACATTTCATGCAAACCGGTCCATAACCTAGATACAACCAGACCTAAATTAGATCCACACACACCAAAGTAATGTCACCAATTAGTTGAGGCACAAATGTGACCACCACTAGCATCCTAAATCCCTTCAAGAAGCTGCACCAACACCCTTTATGCATAACATCAAAGATCTTAAATAAAGCTCTGTCAGTGAAACCCTTACCCGACAAAGAAAGGAAGCTTACTAGAACATATGATAGCATCTAATCATCAAGTCAATACCAACTGACTGAAACATACTTCAAAAGCATATGAACCATCCATACAAATATATTCCATCAACCAAATCATACCGCTGGCAATCAACTGATTATCTTCCCAATCCAAACTATCTACTGGAAGCCAGTAAACAACCAAAATAGCAAGTGTTGAAGTCAATGAAAAAACATCAATGCAACACATAATCAATTCCATCATATGGCCAACAATCTCCCCCTTTGGAATTGATGGTAACACTAGATGTGAAAAACATCCAAGTCCTAAGAAAATATCGAACAAGTCTCCCCCAATGTAAGATCACCAACAATCTCCCATGAAATGATATAGCAATGAAGCTCTGAACCAAAACTAAAACAAAAATACCAAATACTGCCAAACTCCCCTTAAGGAGTGAAATAAATGGTTTTTCACATATATTCCTTCCCCTTTGACAGTAATGCCAAAGAATCAAATAGAATAAATAACTCTAAAACTCAAGTCTGACTACTCCCCCTGAGTAGTAGCACTGATTCATCAATTTAGAGAAAAAGGTAGCTCTGATAATGCATACCAGACTAGTGCACATCTACATCAAATAAGTCTATACTTGAGGGGTAGAAACCCCTAATCTATCTCTCAAATACTCAAATGATTCCTAGGACAAAGGTTTAGTGAAGATGTCTTCTATCTCCTTTTTAGTGTTCACATAAACCAATCTGACTTCTTTTGCTTCCACCTTTTCCTTCAAAAAGTTATACTTGATTGATATGTGCTTAGTCTTGGAGTGAAATACCAGATTCTTTGATATGTCAATAGCTACAGAGTTATCACAATGGATAAATAATGGATCATTACAACTCACTTGTATATCCTTCAACATCTGCTTCATCCATAGAACTTGAGTACAATTGGTTACGGCTACAACATATTCAGCTTCAACAGTAGATAAAGAAATCCATGATTGCTTCTTGCTAGTACATGAAACCAACTTCTTCCGAAGGAAGAAGGCTCCATCGGATGTTATCTTTTGGTCATCAACATCACCTACCCAATTTGCATTTTTATATGCACATAAAGTAAATTCATCATATTCAGGGTACAATGAACCATATTCAGTTTTTCCATGCAAATACCGAAATATCTTTTTTATTGCAGTTTCATGATTTTCTCTTGGATTAATTTGAAATCTTGATACAATACTAACTGCATTCATTATATTGAGTCTAGTCCCAGTTAAATATAGCAAACCACCAATAATGGATTTATATCTTGTAGAATTTATTGAAGGGGATACATCCTTAATTTACAAATTTTCACGTGTAACCATAGGAGTACTAACCTTTTTAGAATTTTACATACCAAATTTCTTCAACAATTCCCTTAGATACTTAGTTTGAAAGATAAAGATACCTTTGTCGGTCTGAGTAATCTGCAAACCTAGAAAAAAAATTATTTCTCCACTCAAAAACATTTCAAATTCACTCTGCATATTATAAAAAAATTCCATGCACAATTTTTCGTCACCTCCAAAACTGATATCATCAAGAAATAATTCAATAATCAAAATATCATCATTAGTGATCTTATAATATAGGTTATTGTTAGCATTACCTTTTATAAAATCAAGGTTCAAAAGGTACTTATCCAACCTTGCATACCAAGCTCTAGGAGCCTATTTTAGTCCATATAGGGCTTTCCTTAATTTGCAAACCATATTTTTGTCATATGTCAGTAAAAATTCATCTGGTCCTTAATAAATAATTTTTCTTCAATTTCTCCATCCAAAAATGCACACTTAACATCCATCTAATAGGCCTTGTAGTTCTTATAGGCTGCATGAGCAAGAAATAGTCTAATTACTTCAATTCTAGCTATCGGTGCAAAAGTTTCACCATATTCAATTCCTTCCTTTTGAGAATATCCTTTGCAAACCAATCTAGCCTTGTTTCTTACAACTTGTCCATCCTCATTCAGTTTGTTTCTAAAAACTGATTTAGTTCCAATAACATTCATATTTTTTAGGTTAGGAAACTAAAGTCCAAGTATTGTTCTTTTCTATCTGATCTAATTCGTCCTCCATAGCTTTCATCCAACATTCATATTTGCAAAGTTCAATTACTAATGTCAGTTCAATTTGAGAAATGATACATACCTCTTTATTTGCCAATATTCTCCTTGTCATAGCTCCCATGTTTTTCTCTCCAATGATCTGATTTTTAGAATGATTTATCCTTACATACCTTGGTGTTTTCTGATTTTCAAGTTCTTTGTGCTGCTCTTTAGTTACACTTGAGTTTTCTAATGATGTCGGGGTAATTGGTTTAGTATTTTGTTTTGTTATAGGCACTACTGGTTCAGTTATGATCATTTCCACTCTCAGTTCACTATCATAAGATTTAGCTTGGTCTTTGTACTGCTCATCCACTTTCACATTAGCACTCTCCACAATTCTTTGCAATCTTTTGTTATAACATCTATTTGTTTTTCATTTAGTTGAATAACCAAGAAATATTCCTTCATCACATCTAGGATCAAACCTTCCAATGGAATCATCTCTTTTGATATAACACTTACTTCCAAAGATTCTAAAATATTTAAGAGTAGGAGAATGACCAACACATAATTCATAAGGTATCTTATTGGTATCTCCTTTGATATGAACTTTGTTGAATGTATAAACTTATGTACTTACTACTTCTATCTAGTAGATATGAGGAAAATTATCTTCCATCATCATGCTTCTGGCTGCATCCAAAATGGTTATGTTCTTTCTTTCCATAATGTCATTCAGCCGAGGTGTTTGGGGTGCAAATAACTGTCTCCTAATGCCATTTTTCTCACAATAGTTGTTGAACTTACCAGATGTGAATTCACCACCTTGATCTGATCTATAACACTTGATTTTCATTCCTGTCTCTATCTCACCCATAGCTTTAAAGATCTTGAAATTCTCAAAGGCCTCAGATTTCTCTCTTAGAAAAGCAACCCACATCATTCTAGGATAGTCATCAATGATTAACATGAAATATCTATCACCTTGAAAGGTTCTTGTATTAGCAGGACCACATTGGTCAGTATGAATCAAATCAAGAACATCATTATATTTATTAGGTATGTTCTTAAAATAAGTTCTGATTTGCTTAGCCATTTGCCATTAATTACATACCAAATTATGAGGCTTCAAAATCTTAGGTAAATCTCTAATTGCCTTAGTTGAACTGATCTTTACAATGCAATCAAAATTTACATGACACAACCACTTATTCCATAGCCAACTTTCCTTAATATGTGCAATCAAACATGTCTTTTCATTAGAGTTCAAATGAAAGATGTTACCTTTTGTCTGTGTACCGGTTGCAATCTCCAATCCTGATTTTCTAATAATTTTCCACTTTCCATCCTTGAATTGTAATTTAAATACTCTATCTACCAACTATCCTACACTCAATAGATTATGCTTCAGACCTTCAACATAATAGACATTATCAGTAGTATTCTTACCATCCAATGAAATGGTTCCTCTTCCTTTGATCATGCATGCTTTGTTATTACCAAATTTGACTTGACAACCTTCAAATTCTTGCAGGGTTAGAAAATTTCTTTTGTCATGTGTCATATGATGAGAACATCCACTATCTATTACCCATTCATCTGTGTCTTCAAATTTTGCTACAAGGGCCTTTTCCTTATTCTTGATAACTGGTTCTAGATCATCTTCCTTCATAGCATAAAATACCCAGTAGTCTTTTCCATTGCCGGATACACTAGTTGAATCTCTTGTCAGTTCTTCTTCTAAGTCATCAGTTACTCCTTCCTCATGAGCATAGTAGCATGATTTGTTTTTTTATTTCTTGTACTTATGCTTGATCTGATATTTAGGGTTAGGCTTAAAAGATCTTCTTTCTCTTTCTTCCACTTTTGAATTCCTTTTAGGATATCTAGATGCAAAATGACCTATCTTAATACATGAAAAACATATGAAAGGAGATTTTCCTTCATACTTACTTCCTGGTGGACCTCTAGGTATCCTTCTAGAAAATAGGGCTTCAAGTTGCTCAGGCTCTTCATCTTCTTTCCCAATTTCTTCCAATTCCTTTGGATACAAAACTTTATAGTCTTGCTTGTTGATTGATGATGTAGATACCTTAAATGTAGTATCAACCTTTGTAGTTCCAGGAGGACCAAATTCTTCAAGCTCAAAAGAAAATATCTTCCCAATAAGACTATCTCTATTGACAAAAGAATTAGGCATGGTTCATAGCTCATTAATTGCAGTTACCTTCATCTTATATGCCAGTGGAAAAACCCTTAACACTTTTGAAACAATCTCTTCCTCTCTTAGAGATCCACCACAACACTTAATTCCTAATACAATTTCGTTAACCCTTTCCATGAATGCAAAAATTATTTCATCTTCCTCCATCTTCAAGCTTTCATATCTTACCTAGTAACATTCAAGTTTAGCAATTTTAACAGTAAGATCACCTTCATTCAGAGTCTCCAACTTGTCCCACATAGCTTTTGCCGATGATTTGTCTAATAGTCCCATGATTTGTTGATCTGATAAGGCACTTAAGAGGGATTCTCTGGCTTTGCATTCATTCTGAATGTTCTTATCCAATTCTTCTAATGTAAGAATGCCACATGTTGGATTATAAGGAGTGTAACCATTCTGAGTTATTTCCCAAATTTCCTTTCCAATGCATCTTAAATGAGTCTCCATCTGAATCTTCCATTCTCCATAGTTTGTTCCATCAAGCCTAGGGTTGTCCTTCCTAAAAACATGGGTTGAACTATTTATTGCCATAGGATCTTCCTCAAGTAGTTAAGCTTCTGCAAAAAGAGGACTAGGCTTTGATACCAATTATTAGGATAATTGGTGAATGACAAAGAGGGGGGGGGGGGGGGGGGTGAATTAGTTGTTAATAGATTATGTGAATTAAAGTACTTAAAACATTATACTGGTATAACTAATTAAGCATTAAAGCATAAATGAAAACTATAGAATCAATAACATGCAATCATAACACATAACACCATGATTTGTACATGGAAAAACTCAATAAGGAAAAAGCACATTGGGAAACCCTACCCACAGTCAAATGATACTTCAACAAGTATATGATTACAATAGGGGCTTGCACATGCAGGAAGGCACACTTCCTAGAGCGCACTACTCATCACAATGGAGTCTCACTAACTGTAAAGATGTCAACCACCTCAAGATGTTTGGACTACAATCCAAAGAGAAGAACTATTGGTGATAGCATCAAACATGCCAGATTACAGTTCCAATTAAGGTCAATATCGGAGGTCTAAAACCTCTTACATAAACCAGGTTGTCCGGCTATAGGTATATCATGAGAATCTTTCAATATTTGTGATTTAATGCCAAGTATATTAGGAATAAACCATCTTCCTTTTTAATAGAGGAGTCCATTTCTACTTAGTAAATATTCTTCAAATCGATCTTTCAGATGGACATTACGAGATTGATTTTGGAGGCCTTCATAAATTGGTTGCAAATAGTAATCAATATGTAATTTGGAATTGATATCATGTTGAAATTGGCTCCTTACCAATGCCAAAGCATTAATGTAATGCCCTGCTAGGAACCCTGAAGGAAAAGCCACAACAAGGGTGAAACAATTTATTATTTTTTTTTAAATTATAAACATCATAAGTGCATTAACACAACATGCAAGATAACACAAGCAGAAGACTTACACCAGAATTCCTTAAGGGTTACTAATGAAGAATTAAATCCAAAAGATAAATTCCACAATTACCATTAATCCAAATATTTATCATTAACTCAATGATCACAAGAAGCCATAAGCAATAATAGGTACACCATTGAAAGATTTAAAGGATACAATATAATTCCACTTCAACAAGAAAATACACATGTCATAAGGAAACTAATAAAAACATCCCATACATAGGATTACAATGCTCCTCTAATACATAGCTTCTCAATATACATATAAGGATACAACTTAACCAATTACAAGGTTACATAAGATCAAAGATACAATGACCACAAGGGTCTCCAAATAACAATAATCTTCAACATGAGATGAAGAATGAGCCATGATCCACAAAAAACACTTGCGAAGCCAATCCTCACATGAAGCTACAAATCCAAACATCCGATGGGAAGTGGCACTACCACCTAACCATGTAATTCCCAAAATGTAATCACCCCACCCTGCTAGGAGATAGTCGAGGACCCTCAAAGAAGCATAAGCATGACATGGTCAACAAAATAGTATGACTCCATGATAGCACAAGAGACTCCACAATAATCTAGGTGAATCAACATCACAAACACAAGTGAACCTATAAAGAGAGTGTCATTGAATAGATTGATGGTTACCTTGGTAGGCTCTCATAGGTCCCGACTCTTTATCCTGGTAACCTCTCTCAAACCTTCAGCTCCAACTAAGTCTCATGCAGACCCTCCTAGCCTTTCATGAAGACAAGGTTGTCGGTTTTCTATTCTAGGCCTTCTCACTACATTATGAACCTCAATACAAGAACTCACCTAAGCACGATGTACATTATCTTATTAATGTTATCAAACTACCCACCTAATCAATTAATTAGATTATCACTCATTATCTGACTTTTGTAGGGGTAACTTGCTCAAAAGCCACTCTCTCAAAGGATACTAAATAGACAAGGTCACTCCTCAAGGACCCTATGGTGAAACAGATAGTCATAAAACCACTATCAGAAACAAGTGGTCAAACAAGGACATACTGACTCTTGGCTAACCATAAGGCAAAGACACTACATGGTTAAGACAATGAAGCCAACATATATCACTTGGTCAATGGTACCAAATACACCACCACAAGAAGAATGAACGACAGACCAGAAATAACACAATATACACTTGCAAGGACAGCTAATTTGCTAAGTCTGCACTCAGACAATCTTTGAGAAAATCAACATCATAAACACTTGCAACAACATTGATTTAATGATAAAGAAAACACTCTTTTCTAGCTGTTCATCTAATCAATTTCCAAATCAATATTTCATCAAGAAGCAAGTCCACATTAAACACTCAATCAGTTATAACATGAATTCTTAATAGGCATTTAATACATTTCCAGAATATATCCAAATCTACCAATTTGAATCTCTAATTCATGCCTTTACTTCCATTGATAAATTTATTAACCACATAATAAAAATCACTTGAAAATTAACCATTTCACTTAACACTAAAACCACTCTAAAATATATTTCATTTATTAAAAAATAACTTTATTGCACTAACCGGTTTGAACCAGTAAAATCACATGGCTAAGTGGGGGGCCAAGGCCAACCTACAGTAGTGCCACTGCCGAGGCCATAGGCACTACCTGCTGGTAGTACTACTGCCAACTGGGAGCAGGCACTACCGACTGATGGTGTTGCTACTGATCGGTAGAAGGCACTACCATCTGGTAGCATTGCTACCAACTAGTTGTAGTCCTACTGACCGGTAGTGATGCTACCATTGGTAGCAATAGCTATCGACTGGTAATACTTCTACCATGTAGCAAAATTGCCAACCAGTATTTCTTCTACCTACGTGCAATAGAGAGTACCAACCTGCATGGTGGGAGTATCCCATGACGGGGTGAGTTAAGGTCCACGCAAAGGGTAAAAACAGGCTTCCCAAGCATAATTAAAACAATAGGATGCAAAATGATAGACTACAAAGGAAACCGATTCACTTTGAGATCATTTCATGGCACAAACACACAGTGCCAAAATTCAAAACACCAGGGATACTTTCCAAAAGGTAAATGGTGATATGAAATCACACAATGATCCCAATACATATCAGTTAGGAAATAATAGAAAATTAAAACAGAAAAGAGAAGGATGAAGACCAAATTTCCCCACTTCCTTACACAGGAATAATTCCTTGCATAAAACTCAAAGGGCAAAACTGATCTTTGCCAACATAATCCCAAATCTTGGGCACTTAGATACCAGGAAGCACACAGCAAACTGAATCTAATTCATTCTATTTCAAATGGAAGAGGTAATCCAAGAAGTTGATTTCAAATAACAAACAACAAATAGAGAAATGAACCATTTATTTCCTATATGAAACCATATGATAAGAGCTTCACAAAAACAACAATCACATGCACTCTTTCCTAAATTCCAAACATTCTACAAGAATCGACAAAAAGATTTGCATAATTTCAACACAGAAGAAGCAAAGTGAAAATACCAAATTAAATTTAAAACAAGAAGAGATCCTCCAACCTTGAAGCAATTAGAAAGCAAGGAGATGAAGAAATTCCAGTCTTGCAACCTGGTCAAATTTCCAACTCCTCCTTGAAGTTTTCCAAAATATTTTTAAAATTGAAAAGGCAATCAGATTTACTTTTATCTGAAAAGCAATTCTTTTCCAACAAATAAATTGAAAAATTTAAATGGAAAAGTAAAAAGAAAAGATTTTATTAATTTCTACTTTCAACATAGGCATTTAACATTTAAATGGCTAGGCAATTATTTATTCCCACTATACATCAATGGCACTTTACACAATAAAATAAACCATTTAACCATTTAGTCTAGCAATCATTAATTTAATTAAATCAATAATCATAGATCATAATAATTTCAACTAATTATTCTGCCATAAGATAGAATCATCCATTTAAATTAAATAACCATTTAAATAAACAAAAGCATGCAAAACAAAGGATGATCAAATGATGACTCTCAAATGACCAAGCCAAAGCACTATGACTCACATAACAGCCAAATGGGAAAGACAACCAACTAACAACAATCACACAAGTGTAACTGCGGGTCAAGCTAGGGTACAACAACTATCTCCTCCACTCCGCATGCTCTGACCTATGAAACCTGGTGTAGCCAATACCCCGTACCTACCTAGTACTAGTACCTACAATGTCCTGCACCAAAGAACCATGTGTGCATATAGACAAATATATATATATATATATACAGACATGACACACACACACCGATGAAGGAGAATCATGATGTTCCCTGTCTCATCGAAGTGAGTGAAGGAATATCATCCCCTCGTATCCCAATTCACTTGAAAACATGCAACATATAAATAACACATCACAATATAAGCGAAAAGTGTCAATCTATGATAATGATCCATAAAATAACATTAATCATAAGAACTAAGATACTGCATAAAATCTTACACCACAAATCCAGATAAAGCATGAAATAACATTGCATAACATCCGAATCAATGTACAATAATGTTCCACTTAACAGCCACTGAAGTAAATAAAAAACATACAAAAAGATGCTAATCGAGGAGGGGTACTACATCCTCCCCCCCAAGCCTAGGCTTACTCCTGGAAGCCTAAAATAGATAAGAATAAAGCTCTCTCATCTTCACTGCATCTTCCCAAGTCATAGAGGTCTCATCATTGGGTCCCATAGGACCCTTACCTGCTCAATGGTATGACCCCTGAGGGTCAAACCCCGATGCTGAAGGATGCACATGGGCTCCATTGAAAGGTGCCTGTCCTTGACCTATAAAGCATTCCAATCAAGAACATGGGTCACATCAGAATGATAAGGTCAAAGAATAGAGACATGAAAGACATCATGGATGTGGGATAGACTCAATGAGAAGGAAAGATGGTAGGCAACAGGTCTTATCCTCTCGAGGATCTCAAAAAGGCCTACAAAATGGGGTGCCAACTTAGAACCCTTTCCATAATGGATCGAACTCTTCCACAAATGCACTCTTAAGAACACATGGTTGGCAATTGAAAACTGGCGATTAGCTCTATACACATCAGTATACTTCTTCTGCATATCGTGGGTAGCAACCAAATGCCCACAAATCTTCTCAACCTGCTACTCCATCTCATAAAGAAAATCTAGACCTAAATTCACCCTATCCTCCAACTGATCTGAACTCAAAGGATTATGACAAGGATGACCATATAATGTTTGGAAGGCTGACATGCCTATAGAGCTATGATATCCATTGTTATAAGAAAACTCCATAAGGCAAAGATATTCCTCCCAATGCGACTGCTAATCCATAACATACATGCAAAGCATGTCCTCCAAGACTTGATTCACATGCTCAGTCTAACCATCAGTCTCTGGGTGATAAGATGAACCGAAGTTCAACTAGGTCCTCAAAGCATGCTGAAGAGAGGTCCTCAAGGTTGAAGTAAGGAGAGGGTCTCTATTAGAAATGATCCACCTTGGGATCCCATCCAACCTCACCACATCTTCCAAGAAGACACATGCCACCACTCTTGTTGTATAAGAAGATCCAATGGGAACAAAATGAGAAACTTTGGTCAGTCTACCAACAATGACCATGATGGCATTATGACATCACGAAGAAACAGGCAACCCTACTATGAAATCCATGGAAATGACATCCCATTTCCAATTCGATATCAAATTTGGCTATAAAAGACCTGCAGGGTGCTGATGCCCTACCTTCACCCACTGACATTCCAAGCACTTGGACAAAAAATCAGCAATGCCAAATTTCATACTAGCCCAATGATATATTTGTCTAAGATCTATGTGCATCTTCTTGACACCAGGGTGTGTCGAATAAGGTGCACGATGAGCCTCTGTCATGATCAAAATATGAAGACCCTCCAAATGAGGTACATAGATCCATCCAAGATGTCGAAGAGGACCATCTGACTCAAGAGTATATTGAGAAAATATACCCTCCAATGGTCTTCTAGACTCCGCCATGGCTCTAACATCCTGATACCAGGTGTCCTAAGGAAGAACTCCCAGAATTCTCTCACTCAAGTCCACACCAAGGGACAATGTTGCAACCTCATGCCGCCTATGGCTCAAAGCATTTCCCACTACATTATCTTTCTCCTAAATATAGAAAACCTCAAAATCATACTCACAGAGGAATTCCATCCATCTTCGTTGTCGAGCATTCAAGTTTGATTGTGCAAAAATATACTGCAAACTGCGGTGATCACTATGCATCTCAAACCGACGCCCCAACCAGAAATGTCTCCAACAAACCAATGCTTGCACTACAACTGCCAACTCCAAGTCATGAACTGGATAGTTCAACTCATGATCCTTGAGTTTGAAAGACTCATAGGCAACCACATGTCCATCCTTCATAAGCACCACACCTATACCTTCTCAAGAGGCATTTGTGCATACCATAAAATCTCTAGATGGGCCAGGGATTGCCAAAATTAGAGCACTAACATGGAGTTCCTTCAGGTACGAAAAGCCAATTTGCACTTCTCTGACCAAACAAATGTCTTCCTTTTCATTTGAAGAGAAGTAATTAGATGGCCTATTCGAGAGAAGCTTTGAACAAAGGGATGGTAATATCAGGCCAAACCCATGAAACTTGAACTTCAGAAACATTGGTCGGCACTGGCCAATTAACAATGGCTTGGATCTTAGAAGGATCCATAGATACACCTTCTCTCGAAACTATATGACCAAGATAACTCACCTCTGATTGGAAGAAATCACACCTCGCCAAATTCATAAAAAAGTTGATTCTCCCTCAAGCACTACAATACTTGATGCAAGTGACCCTCATGATCTTCCTTACATCTTAGAGTAAATCAATATGCCATCCAAGAACACAAGGATAAAGTGGTCAAGGTAGGTGCAAAAAACCCCATTCATAAGACTCATGAACACTAAAGGTGCATTCGTCAACCCAAATGGCACCATTGTGAACTCTTAGTGACCATAATGAGTACGAAACATCATCTTATGAATATCTGCATCATGAATGCACAAATGATGATACCCATATTTGAGGTCTATCTTAGAGAACACCTTGGCTCCCTTCACTCGATCGAATAGATCATCAATCTGAGGAAATGGATATTGATTCCAGATGGTTACCTTAATCAACTGTTGATAATCAATGCATAACCGAAGAGAACCATCCTTCTTCTTAATGAAGATAACTGGAGCACCCCAAGGAGAAACACTAGGATTAATGAACCCCTTGGCCAATAAATTCTCAACTTGCAAGTTCAACTCACTCAACTCCTGAGTAGTCATCCGATAAGGTGCTCTCGAAATAGGTTCCACACCAGGAACCAAGTCAACGTGAAAATCTATGTCTCACTTCAGAGGCATACTAAGAATATCCAAAGGAAACACATCAACATACTCTTGAATAATAATGTGACCATCAAGAGTGATTTCTCGACTCTCTCCCTCATCCACATCCTCAAGAACAACTACAAAAATCTAACACCCTTGACACATGCACTGCCTAAGTTGCATAGCGGAAATCATACGTAAGGATATTGATCGCTAAACTCCAACGATTCCCACCCTCCTGCCATGGTCATCCAAACACTCTATTGTCTTCAGATGATAATCTACATGAGTGCTGTGAGATGATAACCCATCCATCCCCAACACAACTCCATAGGACCCCAAAGGAATGACTTGAAGGTCCACTAAAGTGAAAAAGGGTCCTAGGTCCAACTCACAACTGGGAACAAAGGCATCTACAAACACTTGCACACCAATAGCCAACTCTACTTGCCACCTACCTACCTTCTTAGCAGACATGTGCCCACAATGCTCCATAAAGGATGAATAAATAAAAGAATCTGAAGCACTGGAATCAAAAAATATAGAGATAGGGATACCACACAACACACTTGTGGTCTCAATCATAGTACTCTAATGCTTAGCCTGGCAGTCATCCACCTCTGCAAACACTCTATGGGATCTACCTGCATCCCCCACTCTTGGCTCTGATGTAGCTGGCCTCTGGCTACCCATATGGTAAGGATGTTGAGGGCAATGAGAAGCCTTATTGCCAAACTAACAATAGGTGAAGCAAGCTCCTCTAACCGGTCCTCTACTCCTAGATGGTCCAGTAGATTACTAAAAGCTCTCCCCACTAGGGGCTTAAGATACACCCTGAGAGGACTGGCCTAAGAAGGTCTGCCTAATCCTCTGCCAGGTCCTACTCTTCTAAAACTGAGAGTTGCCACACTACTGGCCCTGAGACTTATTCAGTCTTGGTCTAGGGCCTAGTCTAGCTAGCATCTCTTGAAGCATCTACCACATCTCTTCTCTTTTAGGAATCTGCTCTCCTGAATGTGGTTCCTCCTGATGAACTAGCTGATCTCTATCCACACCCACATGAGTGGGTGGGGGAAAAGGACTATGGTTGTTGAATCCTCGACCCCATCCTCCTCCTCTACCTCAAGTGCGGCCACCAACACAACCACCTCCCTTGGCTTTTCTAACCATGACCTAACACTGCACCAGAGAGAAAGGTTCAGATCAAAAGCAAGAAAAGAAGCAAGGAAGTCACACCACAAAACCTACACAAAAGGTCAAGGCAAATGGGCTCACTACAAACCCAGAGTACACAATGTTGAAACATGGGCTCTGATACCAAATGTAATGCCCCGCTAGGAACCGTGAAGGAAAACCCACAACAAGGGTGAAACAATTTTTTTTTTTTAAGTATAAACATCATAAGTGCATTAACACAACATGCATGATAACACAAGGGGAAGACTTACACCATAATTCCTTAAGGGTTAATAATGAAGAATTAACTCCAAAAGATAAATTCCACAATTACCATTAATCCAAATATTTATCACTAACTCAACGATCACAAGAAGCCATAAACAATAATAGATACACCATTGAAAGATTTAAAGGATACAATATAATTTCACTTCAACAAGAGTATACACATGTCAGAAGGAAACCGATAAAAACATCCCATACATAGGATTACAATGCTCCTCTAATACACAGCTTCTCAATATACATATAAGGATACAACTTAACCAATTACAAGGTTACATAAGAACAAAGATGCAATGACCACAAGGGTCTCCAAATAACAATAATCTTCAACATAAGATGAAGAATGAGCCACAATCCACAGAAAACACTTGTGAAGCCAATCCTCGCATGAAGGTACAAATCCAAACATCTGATGGGAAGTGGCACTACAACCTGACCATGTAATTCCCAAACTGTAATCACCCCACCATACTAGGAGATAGCCGAGGACCCTTAAAGAAGCACAAGCATGACATGGTCGACAAAACAATACGTCTCCATGATAGCACAAGAGACTCCATAATAATCCAGGTGAATCAACATCACAAACACAAGTGAACCTATAGAGAGAGTGTCATTGCATAGCTTGATGGTTACCTTGGTGGGCTCTCATAGGTCCCGACTCTCTATCCTAGTAACCTCTCTCAAACCTCTAGCTTGAACTAAGTTTCATGCGGACCCTTCCAGCCTTTCGTGAAGACAAGGTTGTTGATTTTCTATTCTAGGCCTTCTCACTACATTATGAGCCTCAATGCAAACACTCACCTCAATGCGATGTACATTATCTTATTAATGTTATCAAACTACCCACCTAATCAATTAATTAGATTATCAGTCATTATCTGACTTTTGTAGGGGTAACCTACTCGAAAGCCACTCTCTCAAAGGATACTAGATAGAGAAGGTCACTCCTCAAGGACCTTATGGCGAAATAGATAGTCATAAACCCACTATAAAAAACAAGTGGTCAAACAAGGACATACTGACTCTTGGCTAACCATAAGGCAAAGACACTACATGGTTAAGTCAACAAAGCCAACATATATCACTTGGTCAATGGTACAAAATACGCCACCACAAGATGAATGAACCACATACCAGAAATAACACAATATACACTTGCAAGGACTGCTAATTCACTAAGTCTGCACTTAGACAATCTTTGAGAAAATCAACATCATAAACACTTGCAACAACATTGATTTAAATATAAAGAAAGCACTCTTTTCTAGCTATACATCTAATCAATTTCCAAATCAATATTTCATCAAGAAGGAAGTCCACATTAAACACTCATCCGGTTATAACATGAATTCTTAACAGACATTTAATACATTTGCAGAATATATCCAAATCTACCAATTTGAATCTCTAATTCATGCCTTGACTTCCATTGATAAATTTATTAACCACATAATAAAAATCACATGAAAATTAACCATTTCACTTAACACTAAAACCACTCTAAAATATATTTCATTTAATAAAAAATAACTTTATTTCACTAACCGGTTTGAACCAGTAAAGGCACATGGTTAAGCAGGGGGCCAAGGCCAACCTACAACAGTACCGCTGTCGGGGCCGCAGGTAGTACCTATCGATAGTACTGCATAAGGAAACTGATAAAAACATCCCATACATAGGATTATAATGCTCCTCCAATACATAGCTTCTTAATATACATATAAGAATACAACTTAACCAATTACAAGGTTACATAAGATCAAAGATACAATGACCAAAAGGGTCTCCAAATAACAATAATCCATAGAAAACACCTGTGAAGCCAATCCTCGAATGAAGGTACAAATCCGAACATTCGATGGCAAGTGGCACTGCCACCCAAAATGGAATCACCCCACCATGCTAGGAGATAGTGGAGGACCCTCAAACAAGCATAAGCATGACATGGTCAACAAAACAATACAACTCCATGATAGGACAAGAGAATCCACAATAATCCAGGTGACTCAACATCACAAACACAAGTGAACCTAAAGAGAGAGTGTCATCACATAGCTTGATGGTTACTTCGGTAGGCTCTCATAGGTCCCGGCTCTCTATTCTGGTAACTTGTCTCAAATCTCCAGCTCCAACTAAGTCTCAAGCAGACCCTTCCAGCCTTTTGTGAAGACAAGGTGGTTGGTTTGCCATTCCAGGCCTTCTCAATACATTATGAGCCTCACTACAAGAACTCACCTAATCAATGTACATGAAACTACCCACCTAATCAATTAATTAGATTGTCACTTGTTATCTGACTTTCACAAGGGTAACTTGCTCGAAAGCCACTCTCTCAAAGGACACTAAACAGACAAGGTCACTCCCCAAGGAGCCTATGGCGAAACAAACAACCATAACACCACTATCAGAAATAAGTAGTCAAACAAGGACATACTGACTCTTGGCTAACCATAAGGCAAAGACACTATAGGGTTAAGACAACAAAGCCAACATATATCACTTGGTCAACAGTACCAAATATGCCACCATAGGATGACTAAACCACAGACCAGAAATAACACAATATACACTTGCAAGAACAACTAATTCACTAAGTCCGCACTTAGACAATCTTTGAGAAAATCAGCATCATAAACACTTGCAACAACATTGATTGAAAGTTAAAGAAAACACTCTTTTCCAGTAGTACATCTAATCAATTTCCAAATCAATATTCCATCAAGAAGGTTGTCCACATTAAATATTTAATCTGGTTATAACATGAATTCCTAACAGGAAATTAATATATTTCCAGAATATATCCAAATCTACCGATTTGAATCTCTAATTCATGCCTTGACTTCCATTGATAAATTTATTAACCACATAATAAAAATAACATGAAAAATCACCATTTCACTTAACACTAAAACCGCTCTAAAATATATTTCATTTATTAAAAATTAACTTTATTGCACTAACCGGTTTGAATAGGTAAAGGCACATGGTTAATCGGGGGGCCGACGCCAACCCAGAGTAGTGTCACTATCAGGGCTACAAGCACTACCTGCCAGTAGTACTGCTGCTGACCGGTAGTAGGCTCTACCGATTGGTAGTGTTGCTACCAACTGATAGCAGGAACTCCTATCTGGTAGCATTGCTACCAGCAGGTAGAAATCCTACCGACTGGTAGTGCTACTATTGTTGGTAGCAGTAGCTACCGACCGGTAGTACTACTACGGCATAGCGGTACTACTGACTGATAGTACTACTACCTACAGGCAACAGAGACTACCAACCCATGTGGTGGAACTAGCCCACCACATGGTGAGTTAAGGTCCATGCAGAAGGTAAAAATAGGCTTCCCCAGCATAATAAAAATAATAGGATGCAAACCAATAGACTACAAAGGAAACTGATTCAGTTTGAGATTATTTCACGACACAAACACACAGTGCCAAAATTTAAAACACCAGGGATAGTTTCCTGAAAAGTAAATCATGATATGAAATCACATAATGATCCTAACACATATTAGATAGGCAACAATAAAAGACTAAAATAGAAAAGAGAAGGATTAAGACCAGATTTTCTCACTTCCTTACACAGGAAGAATTCCTTGAATAAAACTCAAAGGGAAAAATTGATCTTTGCCAACATAACCCCAAATCTTGGGCACTTAAATACCATGAAGCACACAACAAACTAAATCTAATTCATATTATTTGAAATGGAAGAGGTAATCCAAGAAGTTGATTTTAAATAACATACAACAAATAGAGAAATAAACCATTTCTTTCCTATATGCTACCATATGATACGAGCTTCACAAAAACAACAATCACAGGCACTCTTTCCTCAATTCCAAACATTCCACAACAATTTGCATAATTTCAACACACAGGAAGCAAACTGAAAATACCAAATTAAATTTAAAACAAGAAGAGATCCTCCAACCTTGAAGCAATTGGCAAGCAAAGAGATGAAGAAATTCCAGTCTTGCAACCAGGTTGAATTTCAAGCTCCTCCTTATTCTCGTGAAACTCCAAGCATATATGGAAAATATTTTTCCAACCTAAACTTTCTAGGTTGAAAGTTATCCCATCCAATCAGATTTTAATATTTTTAAAACAATCAGATTTACTTTTATCCAAAAATAAATTATTTTCCAACAAATAAAATGAAAAAGTCAAATGGAAAAGTAAAAAGAAAAGGTTTTATTAATTTCTGTTTCCAAAAATACTTTCTTTCAACATAGGCATTTAACATTTAAATGGCTAGGCAATTATTTATTTCCACTAAATATATCAATGCCACTTTACACAATAAAATCAGCCATTTAACCATTTATTCTACCAATCATTAATTTAATAAAATCAATAATCACAAATCATAATAATCAAGTAATTACGCTAACATAAGATAGCATCATCCATTTAAATTAAATAACCATTTAAATAAATGAAAGTATGCAAAAAGGATGATCAAATGACAACTCAACTCTCAAATGACCAAGCCAAAACACTATGACTCGCATAACAACCAGACGAGAAAGACAACCGACTAACAACACTCACATGAGTGTAACTGTGTGTCAAGCTAGGGTACAACAACTATCTCCTCCACTCCCATTGGATATATAAGTGTAGCGTCGTAAATTGTACGCACTTGGTAGGGTGGTACAATTTCACACCTAGTTTAGCACCCGCCTTAGTGCATTTTACATTCTGCATTGCATTTCTCCTTAAGCACTTAATTAATCAAATTAATTAGGTCTAAGGTCCTATTTCATCATTCTCTACATCATAAAATTGGGCCCTTTTCACTAAAGCGCGCCCTTCGCATTTTATTCCTCCAATACATCATTTAATCAAAAACCCTAATTAGGTCCTATTTCGAACTTGGGGGCTTAATTTCGGGGGTCAAAACATCTCGAAATCAGCTGTAACTTCGGGATTCTCTCTAAAATCATCATATCCGACGGCCCTGAAAATTTGGTGAAAAGTTGTCGGGACCGTGGCGCCCGGAGTGCAACATGGTCCTGGACATTTTTCCCGAAATTTTAGGAGCGTGATCCAATCATAAAATAAAGCTTAACCCCAAGAAATTGGCGGGATATTCAATCTCTAGGTCGGCCAAAATACGAATTTACGATCTAGGGTTTCCTACATAAGAGCTCTCTTTCTTCATTTGAAGGGATTCGAATTTTGGTTTTCAGGACCTCATATGCAGCGAAAGAGTAGATCTTTGAAGACTTCAACAACATTCAACATCCTTCTATCAAGCATTCATCAATTTCATTCATTTAGGGCTTGGAAGACATTGAAGAACAATAGGAGATTACCGACTGAAGATTGGCTTGTACTCCTCCCTTGAGGGTTGGGTATGATTTCATGTTGTTTTCATGTCTTTGCATAAGCTTCAATATATCCTTTATTCATGCTTTAGATCACTTTGCATCTTGATTTAGAGCATTTACATTATCATTTACAAGTAATTAGGGTTTACTTTCTAGGTTGCTCTAGTTTGCTTTCTTGCATTTAAGGACCTTGCACACACACTAGGTCTGCACACACAATACATTTTACAACACAACTTGGCTATTCATGGAGGTGGAAATAACCGAAGTGGGGGTTTGACTAAGGCAAAACCCTATATAGCCGCCCACCACACCTTTTCAGATATAAGTGCAGGTTTCGGAATTCGGACGACGCCGCAAGTTACAGATCCGGAAGAAGCAGACGGAGACCGAACTTCACACCAAATATTAGAGCAGAAGACTAGGATAGGGGCGTGGGGTGCCCTGGTCCTGCCAGGACAGGGGGGCTGGGTGCCCTGGTCCCTGGGCACCCTGGTCCTCCTGACAGACAGCATTTTCAGCATTTTTGACAGCTTTTTCCAGAGTGCAAAACAACAGTTTCCGGAGCAGTTTCAGGTGTAGAATTAGGACAGTGGCGCCCACGCCCCCATCCCGAACATTTCCACTCAGATTTTGACTCTGGGTACGCATTTAAATTCTTGTCTTGTCGTTGTGTTTATAGCTTTCCATTGTTTAATTTCAATTCTGCAATCTTGCCATTGGTTCATACTTGCATTTTGGGGTTAGGAATTGAACTTGTATCATTCTATCTTTCAATTACAACAAAGGAATAGAAATGCTAATAGGTAGCCCATGGCTCTCTCTTCCACAAAAAGAAGTAGCCAATTGTGTGATAACTCTAGGCTCTTTCGTATTCCACAAGTGTGTGGTTGAAAGTGAGATTAGGGCATGTTTGCTTAGTGTCACTTTTTCTCCCACAGATTTTGGTGAACCCGACGTGAACTCCAATCTTCTCTAATTCTGATTTATGTTTTTAAATTTGAGTATTTATGCTATTTCAAATTCAAATTTGTATTTACAAGTTTTAATTTCTTGCAAGATTCAAAAAAATTTAGAGGAAATTTTTGCTAAAACCCTAATTTTTCAATTCAAAGTTGAACTTGTGGATAGCTTATTTGGGATCAATAATTTCAAATCTGATTTAGGAACTCATTTGAATCATAAATTTCATTTTCTCAATCTACATTCTAAGTGCTTGCATTGGTTAAAATTAAACATTTCCTTCTATTTTGCATGTGTTATCATTTGAAAGAGAAAAATTGTTGT
Organism: Cryptomeria japonica; assembly: GCF_030272615.1. Lineage (NCBI taxonomy): Eukaryota > Viridiplantae > Streptophyta > Pinopsida > Cupressales > Cupressaceae > Cryptomeria > Cryptomeria japonica. The sequence goes on from NC_081415.1 coordinate 142,750,676, forward strand.
CATGATGCATTCATTTCATAGATGTGATAATGGGTTAGCTTCCCTTGTTTCAATTTTTCCTTCTCCTAAAGAACCTCCCCCCATCTATAACAACATTTTAGTGCCTAAAAGAGTTGCTTATGATCCCTTTGAGACTCTCCCATTCTCTACAGATGAAGACTTTAAGAGTGATCTTGACAATTCTCCTAAAATGTGCCCTTCCTATTTAGCTATCCTAGAGGAAGAGAATGATATCATAAACACCTTTCTTAATGTTACTTCACCTTCCCTACATGATGCCTCTTTAAGTGAAAAGGTATTGATGGACATTGACTTATTTTCTCCTAAAGTTGTTCCTTCCAATGGGGGCATGTTAGTGCAACAAGAGGTTATGAACACTTCTTTCAAAGATCTCCTTCCTAAGCATGAATCTTTGGAGAAATATGTTCATGTTCCTCCTAAAAAACACTCCCTTCATGAGGATCCTTTTGTGCAAGAAGATGATATTATCCCTACATTTCCTATTGATGGCATTTCCTTTTCTAACAAAATTCCCACTAGAGATGATGAATTAAGGATAAATGCTTACCCTTCTCCTAAAGTTTGTCTTACCCATAAGCATCCCTTAGAGAAAGAAGATGAAATAATAAGCACTTTCCTTAATTCTCTATCCCCTAAAAATCATATTGAACATATTTTGAGGAAAGAGGATGAGTTTAACACATCTATTGATGCCCTCCCTTCTAAGGATGAGGAATTAATAAATAATGTTATCTCTTCTCCCGAAATTGACAATACTTCAAACATTCCTTTCAACAACTTCACTATTTGGGATGAACCATTGGAAGAAGGTGTAGATTATTCTCTACCCTGTGAGAGAACCCTAGCCAAAGGGGATGAAATCAAGATTGAAAACTCCCTTGATAGTTTCTCACCTTCCTTGAATCTTAATTATTCTCCCTCTAAAAATAAAGCATCTCCGTCTCCTCAATTTGGTTCTACTCATAAGGAAACCCTAGTTCAAAGCAAGATGGTTAACATTTCTTTCAGAGATCTCCCTCTCAAAGGTGAGACTTTAGAGAGTAATGTTGATCCTTCTCCTAGAGAGTTTATTCCCCATGTAGATCATTTGATGATAGAGGATGATATGACCTTTCCTCTTCCTACTAGAACATCAATGCCTATTCCTTGTCTCTCTCCTAAAATTGATTTAATCCATGATAAGATTTTAGTGCAAGAGAAGACTATCAATAATTCTTCCAACACTTTTGTTCATTCCTCTAAACCATCCTCAATCAATTTGATACATGTGAATGAAACACCTAACAAACCTCTCTTCACTATCCAAGGTGCTTGTCCTTCTCAAAATTCTCAACCTTTAAATAAGCCTATCTTAGTGGTTCAGGGTGGTTATGCTAAATATTCTTTTTGTACTCCTAAGAAACCTATTATTACTGTGCAAGGAGGTTATTCTACTAAGAGCCCTTATGAGTATGCTAAGCAAATGACTAGAGAGAGTTATCATGCGGTTGCCCATACTTATAATACTAGAAACAATAGGCAACCTAATCCTCCTCCAGTTATCCCAACTTCACTTCCTCCTTCCCAACCTATTCTTCCCCAAGCTCCACATATTTCACAAGTTCTTGGTAAGGAATATGATCTCATAGAACAACTTAAAGCTACCCCTGCTAAAATATCCCTTTGGGATTTGATCCAAACTTCTTCCGCTCATCATGGAATGTTACAAGATGCCTTGAAAGATTTGAATGTTCCTCCACCTAATACATCTAGTAATATAGTATCTTTGGTTAACTCTGTGATGAATCCTAAAGCTCAAATTGTGTTCACACAAGATGAGTTGCCTACTAGCAAAATTCAACATCAATATGATCCCTTGATGATTGTGGTTATCATAAATGACACAGCTATAAGATGAACACTGATAGATAATGGTTTTGGCCTTAATGTGTGTAGCATTAATCTATTGCATAAGATGAATGTGGATACATCCCTTATTGAGCCTGACTCTCGTCCCATTCGAGGCTTTGATAATGTGGCTAAGTCTTCATTAGGTATTATCACCTTACCCATCACAGTGGGACCTGTTACTTTGCCTACTCCTATCCATGTTATGTCGGGAAATCTAACATACAACTTTTTATTAGGGAGACCTTGGATTCACAGTATGCAAGCTGTCCCCTCTACATTGCATAGACAAGTTAAATTCATTTATAACAATAAGACATATACCTTGATAGGTGACACTAATCTTCAAGCTTGTTTGCAAACATCTAAGCCTTCCTCTTCTAGTAATGACTCTTTGAACAAGATACCTATGGATGAATCATCACCCTCTAATAATCAAAATTCTTTGGATGAGTCTGAAGCTCCTGAAGAAGATCCTTCTCGACTTGAGTCTACACATGAAAAGGCTTTTGATCCTAAGAAGGCTCTCGCAGAAGACGATTGGGGATCCCTTGATTTTAATCCCACCTTTCTAGGTGAATATAGGGTTCCTCCTAGAGATCTTAAAGGTAAAAAGAAGGAAGAAACTAGAGATCAATCAGTCTTACTTGAACCTATGAGCAATAATTTTGTGGCCGCTTCTCAAACTTCTTCTCCTCACACTTCTAATGCTGAAGGATTTGATTCTTTGTCTTATGAAAAACCACCTTCTCTTCCTGAAATGGCTGATCATTATGGTCGTGGTTTTCGCATTTTTGCTAAGCATGGGTATCATGGAAATGGTTGTGGTGCTCATGAACAAGGGATAAAAGTTCCTCTAGAGACTAATTTTCACAATTATGCCTTTGGACTCGGCTATAATCCCTGCAGATGTACCAAAGCATCTAAAAGACCATCTCTCAATGTGAATGCTATATTTAGTAGTGATGATGATCTCACTTCAACTAAATCATCTTCTACTTCTATCAACTCTCATTCCCATCATAAGGAAATCTTGGCGATGAACAAATCTCTTTATGACTCCCCTCAAATTTCTAAATCCAATTATGAATCTTTGTCTCCTATTCATCATAAAGTGCTTTCCTCCAGGGATAAGGCTCTAATAAATTACACTCATCCCTCTTCTAAGATTTCTTGTGACTTTTCTTCTTCAATTTTTATCACTTTATACATGTTTTTGATCTCACTTATAGTTGAGCATTTAGCATGTCATATTCAAATACCTCATTCAATCTATCATGTCTTTAAATAACATTAATGGCTATTATGTTGCTCACCATTATGTGACATTGGTAGCTCATTTACTGGGGGCTCATTGTCATTCATGATGGTACAATTTCAAGTGCAATCATATATTTTTTGAAGCAACATAATAGCCTAATTTTCTTGTTCCTATGGGGACAAGAGTGATTTCATACATCTCTTCTTTTTCTTATGTCCAAATCTCTCCCTAGAAGATTGTGTAAGTCCTTCTCATTGTCCTTATCCTTGGGAGGCAATGATCTTTCCTTATTTTTTATCTAAGGATCCACTTTTTCCTATTTCGTGGATGGTGTGAACTTTATTACTTGATGTTATTCCTTGTATGCATTTGTTGTTGTTTGTTCAAGGATTCTCTCTTACAAGAGGTGTAAGTCCTTGACTACAACCTCTTTTGCACTTGGTAAAATACATCCATAATGAATTCACTCTCCTAATTGGGTTAAAAAGAGCGTCATCCTTCATTAAGAATCACTTTCACCTTGCAAAAGAAGGAAGTATTGCATTCTTATTCTAGAAGATGTTATATTTGTCTAAGACAATTCCTCTCGGGGATAGGTGTCTTTTGTACAAAGATCTCTTCTCCTCTAAGGATCTCCTTTACACATACTACAAGATATCCCTTTTCAACTATCTTATCCTTGCTTAAAGAGTGCAAAACTCTCTTGCTTGGATCTATGACATTGTTGCATTTTTGGGGTATCTTCTTTTGTGATGAAGGTAGGTATCCTTGTTCTACTTTGCTTATGACATAAACATTACACTTTTTGAGCAATGGGTCATTCTCGGAACCAGAGCACAGACTCTTAGAGCGAGATGTCTCCATTTTTTCTTTTATGCAAGGTGATTATTTTTGGAACCAGAGCACAGACTCTTAGAGCGAGATGTCACGCTTTTGTACTATACATATACAGGTTGTAGCATACTCGGGCATAGACTCCTATGAGGTGCTTCTAACCTCCCTTACACACACATGCACGAGGTTGAGTGAAACTAGCGGCATAAGGCAGGACTTTCTCACTCTCCTCCCTTACATGGATCACCTAGATAGACTCTAGGGGCTAGTTTTCCATGTCCTTTCTCCCATGGATCACCTAGACAAGATCTAGGGGCAAGAAGTCCATGTTTTCTCTTTCACTATTCTTCTCATGGATCACCAATGTGTGTATTCATGCTTTTTCCTTTCTTTTCTTCTCTTTGCATTTTGTTTCCATTTACATCCTTCATCTTGTGTTAGAGAACTCTCAAATCCTCACACTCTTTGTTGTGTTGGAGTTGAGATTTAGTCCTCTTTCTTACCAAATGATTCTCCATTAGTTTTTGATCTCATATCAAATCTTCTTGTGAGCATTTGTCATCAATATTCTTTAACAATTCGAAGTGGTAAACATGATACCCTGTTTCAACTCACTAAAATTAGCAAGCCGAAACAGGGGGGGCATATAGCTACCCTCGAATTTTCATCACCTTCTTTAGTAAGCATTAGGTGATTTTGTGATCTAACGTGTGTTTTGTAGGGTGTGGTTCCTAACTGTGTACTGCAGATGGCGCTGGGGGCTTCGTCCGACAACTTATGGATGTATCCTTTTTTCAAATAATGTTTACTTTTCTGTACTTTATCTTGCATATGCACGTAGTACTCATATGACCGCTAAAGTGGGGGCTAAATGTAGCATCGTAAATTGTACGCACTTGCTAGGGTGGTACAATTTCATACCTAGTTTAGCACCCGCCTTAGTGCATTTTACATTCTGCATTGCATTTCTCCTTAAGCACTTAATTAATCAAATTAATTAGGTCTAATGTCCTATTTCATCATTCTCTACATCATAAAATTGGGCCCTTTTCACTAAAGCGTGCCCTTCGCATTTTATTCCTCCAATACATCATTTAATCAAAAACCCTAATTAGGTCCTATTTCAAACTTGGGGGCTTAATTTCGGGGGTCAAAACATCTCGAAATCAGCTGTAACTTCAGGATTCTCTCTAAAATCATCATATCCGACGGCCCTGAAAATTTGGTGAAAAGTTGTCGGGACCATGGCGCCCGGAGTGCAACATGGTCCTGGACATTTTTCTTGAAATTTTAGGAGTGCGATCCAATCATAAAATAAAGCTTAACCCCAAGAAATTGGTGGGATATTCAATCTCTAGGTCGGCCAAAATACGAATTTACGATCTAGGGTTTCCTACATAAGAGCTCTCTTTCTTCATTTGAAGGGATTCGAATTTTGGTTTTCAGGACCTCATATGCAGCGAAAGAGTAGATCTTTGAAGACTTCAACAACATTCAACATCCTTCTATCAAGCATTCATCAATTTCATTCATTTAGGGCTTGGAAGACATTGAAGAACAATAGGAGATTACCGACTGAAGATTGGCTTGTACTCCTCCCTTGAGGGTTGGGTATGATTTCATGTTGTTTTCATGTCTTTGCATAAGCTTCAATATATCCTTTATTCATGCTTTAGATCACTTTGCATCTTGATTTAGAGCATTTACATTATCATTTACAAGAAATTAGGGTTTACTTTCTAGGTTGCTCTAGTTTGCTTTCTTGCATTTAAGGACCTTGCACACACACTAGGTCTGCACACACAATACATTTTACAACACAACTTGGCTATTCGTGGAGGTGGAAATCACCGAAGTGGGGGTTTGACTAAGGCAAAACCCTATATAGCTACCCACCACACCTTTTCAGATATAAGTGCAGGTTTCAGAATTCGGACGACACCGCAAGTTACAGATCTGGAAGAAGCAGACGGAGACCGAACTTCACACCAAATATCAGAGCAGAAGACCAGGATAGGGGCGTGGGGCGCCCTGGTCCTGCCAGGACAGGGGCGCTGGGTGCCCTTGTCCCTGGGACAGGGGCGCTGGGCGCCCTGGTCCTCCTGACAGACAACATTTTCAGCATTTTTGACAACTTTTTCCAGAGTGCTAAACAGCAGTTTCCGGAGCAGTTTCAGGTGCAGAATCAGGACAGTGGCGCCCGCGCCCCCATCCCGAACATTTCCACTCAGATTTTGACTCCGGGTATGCATTTACATTCTTGTCTTGTCCTTGTGTTTATAGCTTTCCATTGTTTAAGTTCAATTCTGCAATCTTGCCATTGGTTCATACTTGCATTTTGGGGTTAGGAATTGAACTTGTATCATTCTATCTTTCAATTACAACAAAGGAAGAGAAATCCTAATAGGTAGCCCGTGGCTCTCTCTTCCACAAAAATAAGTAGCCAATTGTGTGATACCTCTAGGCTCTTTCGTATTCCACAAGTGTGCGGTTGAAAGTGAGATTAGGGCATGTTTGCTTAGTGTCACTTTTTCTCCCACACAATAAGGTATGCTTAGACCTGTGAAACTAGGTGGAGTCAATACCTCGTACCTACCCGATACTAGTACCTGCAATGTCCTGCACCAAACAACCACACGTGCATATAGACAAATATATATATATATATACAAACATGACATGCACATCGATGAAGGAGAATCGTGATGTTCCTTGTCTTACCAGAGTGAGTGAAGGAAAATCATCCCGTCACATCCCAATACACTTGCAAACATGGAACATATAAATAACACATTGCAATATAAGGGAAAAGAGCTAGTCCATGATAATGATCCCTAAAATAACATTAATCATAAGAACTAAGATACTACATAAAATCATACACCACAAATCTAGATAAAGCATGAAATAACATTGCATAAAATCTGAATCAATATACAATAATGTTCCACTGACAGTCACTAAAGTAAATAAAAAACATACAAAACGAGGCTGATCGAGGAGGGGTACTACAATTAACACAATCTTTTTAAAATTAAGGCATCTGCCACTACATTTTCTTTTCTAGAAACATACTGGATAGTGAATCATATTCAGTTAAGAGTTCCATCCACCTTCTTTGTCTCATATTAAGTTGAAACAAATCCTAGGAAACTTCTTCCTTCGTGAGTATCCTTGGAGATATGCTAACTATAGGTCTCGGAGACAACTGAGAGGGGGGGGATGAATCAGTTGTCTGATAAATTCAAATAAAAAATATATTAACCAACTTAATGCTTAATACCAGTAAATCAGTTAAGTATGTCAGTAGATAGTGTTAATAGTAAATTGCTATACTGGTAAGAATTAATGCATGAAACATAAGCACAAAGTCATCCACAACACATGACACCAATATTTGTACATGGAAACCCTGTAAGGGAAAAACCATGGTGGGAAACCTTACCCATAATCAGATGATACTACTGCAGATAGTAAGTGTACAAGAGGGGTCTGCACATGTAGAAAGGCCAACAACCTAGAGCTCACTGCTCAATCACAAATGGGAGTCACACTAACTACAGTTGGATGGTTAAATCCAATAAGAATGTACTGCACAAAATTGCATCTTCATATGCTGAATTCAGTACCGGTGTAGTACTGATATGCTTCTACAAAAACCTAACTTCACCTTCAAATGATGTCTTTGTATATGCCTCTACTTTATCTCGCATATACTTTCACTTGAATCTTTTTCACATTTCACACTTGATCTTACAAATAAGATCCTACATTTATACCATACCCTAAGACCAATTTTAGTAGGTCGGCTCTACAAGATATTACAATAAATTTTTTTTACAAACAATACAATATCCGATGCAATAATTGATTGAACATGTTGGCTTAATGCATTTACAACAATAATAAATCATCTCCATAGCGTGTCGTGCTGATCTGGAAAAGATAAACCTGTCGGTGTAACCCTAGATAACCTAGACCTATTTGTCGATAAAAGAAAATATGCAAATAAGAATATAGCAATGATTATTACTTCAAAATAAAGTGTCCACATGATGTCTTCAACATTACCAAGTATCTTCCATGTCATTCTAGGTACCGGTGAACATTATATCCTGTCGATTAATCATATACCGGTAACTGTTGCACAACTTACTATTTGCCGATGAATGTTGATGGATCTCCAAAGTAGGTGAATTTAGTAGGTGTTGACATCAATGATAAAACCATACCAAAATACGAACAATCTCCCCCTTTGGCATTGATGGCAACATAAGATGGAAAAACCATCAAAGTGCCAAAACAGAGATGCCAAGTGTAAAACCAACAATCTCCTTAAAGTGACAATCTCTCCCCCTTGAAGCAACATGAGTTATTTTATGTTATCTTGTACCAATTTTCACCATGGATATCTCTCCTCAAATGATCATGTGTTTTTCCATATATCTCTCCCCCTTTGACATCAAATGCCAAAGCTACAAAATTTAAGTCCATACAAAAATACCAACTACTCCCCCTGAGAAGTAGCTTCCTCATCAAATACCGGAATAAAAGATTTGTCCATTTAATTCTGTCGGTTGATGTCAATCATCAATTGTCTAAGTCTCTACCAATGGAGGTATGACTCCGAGCTGATCTCTGAGATACTCAAAAGTTTCCTTAGGCAAAGGTTTTGTGAAAATATCCACAAGCTATTCTTTAGTATTCACATAAACCAGTTTTATCTCTTTTTCTTCAACTTTTTCCCTTAGAAAATTCAGTTTAATAGAAACATGTTTTGTTTTAGAATGCAATGCTAGATTCTTAGATATATCAATTGCTACAGTGTTATCACAATATATAGTAATAGGTTCCTTGCATTTTACCTTTATGTCTTTCAACATTTTCTTAAGCCAAAGTACCTATGTACAGTTTGTTGTTGTTGCAACATATTTTGATTCTGTTGTTGATAAAGATGTACAACTCTGTTTCTTACTTAACCAAAAAACTAATCTCTTTCCAAGAAAGAATGCTCCTCTAGTGGTGCTTTTTCTATCATCCACATCTCCTACCCAATTTGCATCTGTGTATGCATATAGATCAAAATTTTCATCTTTAGGATACCATAATCCAAGATTTGTTGTGCCTTGTAAGTACCAAAAAATCATTTTTACAGCTGATTCATGATTTTCCCTAGGATTACTCTGAAATCTAGAAACTATACATACTGCATTCATAATATAAGGTCTGGTTTGTGTCAAATATAGTAAACCTCCTATCATAGATTTGTATCTAGTTGGATTAACAGGTGTAGATTCATCCCTTTGAGATAATTTGTCATTTGTAGTCATAGGTGTGCTTATCGGTTTAGAGTTCTCCATCCCAAATTTCTTAAGTAGTTCTTTCAAGTACTTAGACTGACTCAAAAATATGCCTTTATCAGTCTGTAAAATCTACAATCCTAAAAATAATTTTATTTCTCTGATCATAGACATTTCAAATTCTTGTTGCATTTCAAGAGAAAATTCTTTGCATAATTCATCTTCTCCTCCAAAGATTATATCATCAACAAATACTTCAATAATCAAGATGTCATCATTAGTTACTTTGTAATATAAATTGATATCTGCATTTCCTTTAGTAAAACCAATCTTTAAAAGATACTTATCCAATCTTGCATACCAAGCTCTTGGAGCTTGTTTTAATCCATACAGAGCTTTTCTTAATCTGTAAACCACATCATTGTCATCTGTCAAGGAAAATCCATTAGGTTGTTCAATATAGACTTCCTCTTCAAGATCTCCATTCAAAAATGCACATTTAATATCCATTTGATAAACTTTGTGAGCTGCAAAAGCCAAGAATAATCTAACTGCCTCAATTCTGGCTACCGGTGCAATTTTTCATTGTAATCAACTCCTTTTTTCTGAGAATATCCCTTACATACTAGTCTTGCTTTATTTCTAACAACCTTGCCATCTTCATTGAGTTTGTTTCTAAATACCCATTTGGTTCCAATTACATTTTTATTTTTAGGCCAGGGAACTAATGTCCAAGTATTATTTTTCTCAATTTGTCCTAATTCTTCTTCCATAGCTTTAATCCAAAATTTATCTTCACATGCCTCATTGATAGATAATGGTTTGATTTGAGAAATAAGACATACCTCTTCATTTGCCAATCTTCCTCTTGTCATGACTCCTTTAAGTTTGCTTCCAATTATCTGATCTTCAAAATGATTCAGTCTTACATATCGGGGTGTCTTAGTCTATTGTTGTTCTTCAATTACTGTGGAATCCTCTAATGATACCAGAGTAACTGGATCATCATTCTATACCAGTGGATTTATTGTAGGTCCGTTTGTCATAATTTTTGTTCCCGGTTCAGAGTCTATATACCTTGAAGTTCCTTTGAATTGTTCATCAAACTTTACATTTGTACTCTCAACAATTTTCTATAATTTTTTATTAAAACATCTATATGCTTTACTGTTACACGAATAACCAAGAAATATTCCTTCATCACTTCTAGGATCAAACTTGCCAATATACTCATCTCTTCTAATATAACATTTACTTCCAAAATTTTTGAAATACTTAAGAGTAGGAGTATTACCAAACCATAGTTCATGAGGGGTCTTACCGGTTTCACCTTTGGTGTGAACTTTGTTGAATGTATAGACAATAGTGCTTACTACCTCTCTCGAGTACACATGTGGTAGATTTTCTTCTGATAACATACTTCTTGCTGCATCCAAAATAGTTCTATTTTTTCTTTCAACAACTCCATTTTGTTGTGGTGTCTGAGGTGCTGATAACTATCTTTTGATTCCATTTACTTCACAGAATGTATTAAAATCTTTAGATGTGAATTCTCCTCCTTGATCTGATCTTAAACATTTAATTTTATTACCTGTTTCATTTTCAACCATTGCTTTGAATAGCTTGAACTTCCCAAGTGCTTCTGATTTTTCTCTGAGAAAAGTAACCAAACACATTCTAGAATAAACATCAATAATTAGCATGAAATATCTATCACCTTGTAAGATTTTAGTTCTAGCTGGACCACATAAATTAGTGTGAATTAAATCAAGGGCATTATTGGATTTTTCTGGAATACTTTTGAAACTAGCTCTAACTTGTTTTCCAAATTGACATTCCTTGCAAATTGTATTATGAGGTTTCACAATTTTAGGTAGATCTCTAACTACCTTAGAAGTACTAATTTTAACCATGCAATCAAAATTTATATGCAATAGTCTGTTATGCCATAGCCATCTTTCATCTATATGTGCAATTAAGCATGCTTTTTCATTGTTATTCAAATGAAAGATATTACCTCTAGTTTGATTATCAGTTGCAATTTCCAAACTAGTTTTATTCATGATTTTGTATTTTCCATTTTTAAATTGTAAATGAAAACCTTTCTCAACTAATTGACCAACACTTAAAAGATTATGTTTTAATCCTTCAACATAGTAGACATTGTCAGTGTTATGTTTACCATCAAGAGATATTGAACCCTTACCTTTGATTGAATAGGCTTTGTCATCTCCAAATCTTACTAAACCTCTATTGTATTCTTGAAAGTTCAAGAATTTACCTTTGTCTCCAGTCATGTGATGTGAGCATCCTAAGTCAATAATCCATTCATCCTTTGATTCAACTTTAGCTGCTAGGGCTTGTTCTACCGATTGAGCAATAGGTACCGGTTGATCTTCTATTATAACAACAAAAACCCATCCATTGTCTGCTGGATCCTCATCAGAATCATCAGTTACACCTTCATCGACAATGTAACAAGATTTATCTTTATTTTTCTTAAATCTATATCTCTGATATTCAGGATTAGGTTTGTATGTTCTTCTAGCTTCTTCTCTTAGTCTAGCATGTCTATCAGGGCATCTTGAAGCCATATGACCAATCTTATTGCAGTTAAAACATTTAAAGGGTGCTTTACCTTCATACTTACTTCCAATTGGGCCTTTTGTCATTTTTCTTGCAAATAGTGCTTCAAGTTCTTCATTCTCCTTCCTAGTTTCTTCAAGTTCTCTTGCATAAAATGCTCTCCAGTCTAATTTGTCAAAGGATGGAGCAGATGATGGGGTAGAGGTAGAGGTTGATGCTTTGAAGGCCAAATCAGTTTTTATAGTAGTAATAGGACCAAATTCCTCAATTTCAAAAGCTAAAAGTTTTCCAATCAATGTATCCCTAGTTACTAATGTATTAGGCATTGTTCTCAACTCATTTATAGCAGTAACCTTCATTTTATATGCCAGTGGCAAACCTCTTAATATTTTTGAAACAATCTCATCTTCACTCAAGGTTCCTCCACAACATTTGATACCCAAAACAATTTCATTTACTCTTTCCATAAAAGCAGAAATCCTTTCATCTTCTTCCATTTTTCAGATGTCCATACCTGACTCGGAAGCTTTCAAGTTTTGCAATTTTGACTGTGGAATCTCCTTCATTCAGTGTGTCCAAATGATCCCAAATAGCTTTTGCAATGGACCTATATGATAATCCCATGATTTGTTGATCTAATAATGCGCTTAAGATTGCTTCTCTTGCTTTGCAATCATTTTCTTCATCTTTAGCTAAAGTAGTGGGAGTAGTCTAACCAGCTACAATAGTAGTATAACCATTCTTAGTAACTTCCCAGATGTCTTTACCAATGCAATTCAGATGTGTCTCCATTTTGATTTTCCATATCCAATAGTTGGTTCCATCAAGTTTAGGACTATCCTTTCTGAAATAATTAGTAGACATTGGATCTCCTCAAGTTGTTAAACTTCTGAAAAAAGAGGACTAAGCTCTGAAACCGATTGTAGGTCCCAGAGACAACTGAGAGGGGGGGGTGAATCAGTTGTCTAAAAAATTCAAATAAAAAATTTAGTAACCAACTTAATGCTTAATACCAGTAAATCAGTTAAGTATGTCGGTAGACAGTGTTAACAGTAAATTGCTATATCGGTAAGAATTAATGTATGAAATATAAGCACAAAGTCATCCACAACACATGACACCAATATTTGTACGTGGAAACCCTGTAAGGGAAAAACCACAGAGGGAAACCTTACCCACAATCAGATGATACTACTGTAGATAGTAAGTGTACAAGAGGGGTCTACACATGCAGAAAGGCCAACAGCCTAGATGTGAGGCCTCACGTCGACTCAGTCTGACATTTCAGTGGATTTTATATATTGAATATTATGGATACTTTATTTTGATGCATTTTGGAATTTAGAACTTATATGATTTCAGGATTTGGATAACATTTCTATATTTTGATTATTTACTTATATGCTTTATGATTTAGAACACTACATGATTGTTAGATAAGATGATATTGCGATGATAGATGTTGTTATTGAATTTGCAGGACTTTACTATGATAATAGAACTATGATGTATGGTTTAGTTTATGTGAATTAGGATGAAATTGCTTATGTGAAATTGCTTGATAAAAGATGTATTTAATCTATTCAGATGTAAATTGTATGCAAGTGATGATATGTATTGTTATTCCTTTGAATTATATTATATGTGGATATTTGAAAGTACTAATGTGTAAATTGAGATGCGCAGGAAGTTATCCATGTGACCATGAAAATTTATGGAGAACCAAACCTAGACTTATGAATGTTCGTAAGCCAGGGGTTGTCTATATGGAGAGACAACACCCCGTTTGTGTTGTATTTTTATTCGTAATAGTATATGTTGCATGTGTGTTAAGTGTTATTTAAATTTATTGTGTAAAATCCACAAGAGATGATTTCATGTTTTAAATTGTAAAAGTGTTTTATTTGTGTCACTTGACACATGTGGATTTAAGTTTAAATGTTTTATTTTTGTCTCTTGGTGGGAAAGTGTTCAACTATAGCTTTTTCAATCTAATATAACGTGATGTCATAGATACCTTGGGAAAAGAATCTTTGGAGAGGTCAACATATGTTTGACCCGAAAATAAACTTCATAGGGGTTTAAAATGGGTTAAATGAACACCTAGGGGTAGTTTAATAGGGTTTCCTAAAGCCCATAAGGTATACCTAAGGGTTAGGGGTAATTTTAGGCAAGTTTCTACTCCTAAGTGACCTTTTAGACACTTTAAAATTTGGCTTTTCTGAGTTGTGCGAAAATTGAAATTAGAAGTTTGAACTTAGTTGTAAACTTTCCTATTCGAATGAGAGTCTTTTTCCCATTCTGTCTTACTTTCCTCTTTAGTTTTTAGAAACTTGTGAGAACTGAGAGAATGAGCTTCTTAAGCAAGAATTTGAAAATTTGAGGGTAATCACCCACTCTCCATTTTTGGAGACAAGAGAAATTTTGAAAAGAATAGAATAGATCTTAATAGAAAATTTGGCTAAGGGTAGAAGAAGAAGATCCGTGGATTGGGCAGCTCTTCCTCAAATATTATCCTACCTTTGGGCAAATTAAGGTTGGTTTCATTATTCTTTAAAATGTCTTCTTTCTTTGCATGTGTTTGAAAGTATGTTAGTGTAAGAAATCTGGTTTCTTGTATGTACTTTTTAGGAATTTCTTTTGGTATTTTGCATTATGTTTTGTCTATGTTTTTGGGAGTTTTCTCAAGACCTTTTACTCTTGGGAGAGAGGAAGATCTTGTGGGTGGTAGTAGTGACAACCCTCAAGTGAGAGACTCTCATTTTGAGAGCGATCACAAGGGATTTTTGGTGTGACCCTTGCTGCATGGCCTGTTTGTGCAATGGGGGTCATAAGGAGGGATATAAGGCTAGGATGCTTTGGGGGGCATAAGGAATAAGGGGTTGAAATTCTTGATGTATTTATTGTGTCATGAGGTGGCTACTTGTTTTCCATACTTGCAGTTCTCCTCAGGGTATTGGTCCACTACCACCCTTGAAAAGGTCATCACCAAAGTGTGGTGCAGTGTAGCCAAGTTGGGAGTGTGATTGAAATTTGTGTGCTTCCTGCATTCTATGTGTTTGCATGTTTGTTACCCGTCTAGGGTTTGGTTGTCTGAGCTCGGGGGTGGCTACCAGTTAGCCTAGGCTAGGAGGTGAGCACTCCATGGTCATATCTATGATTTATTATGCAGGAGAAAAGAATAGGACAAGTGAAAAGTTGCAGAAGATTATTGTTGAATAAATCTAAATTCATTTGCAGTTATTAGTTTTGATAGGAGAAATACACCCTCATTCGTTGAAATGAGAGGCAAGTTGTAAATTTGAAATATAGACATGAGATTTGTTATTGTAGTTAAATAAAGAAACTTCCTGTAATTTTGCAGAATATCTTTAGAGTTGTAAAAAACTAGTTATATTTCTATTTTCTGTTTTGAAAAAAATGTTACTTTTGAATTGCATGCAATAGTCTTTGTAATATGGAAAAATCAGTTTTAATTAAATCTGTGTTCTTCTTTTTATCTGAGAATTTTATCTTCATTCTACTTGCAGAAAAATATGAGTTGTATTTGCTGTTAGATTTTAAGTATAAAAAAAAAGTGTTTATTTAGTTGTTGTATTAGTTGTAAAATCAATGAATGTATTTATTGCAGAAAAGTATAATGTATTCCTAAAATAGTATTTCCTAAGTTCAGAAAAAGAAATATATATATATATATCCAATGTGTTATGATAAATAGTTTAGCAGTAAATTTATTCCATTTTTAAGCATTTAAAATAAAAATAAATAGGAAAGGCATTAACTAGATTTGCATGCATATTGTAGATTTAAAAATAATTTTATAATTCTGTTTTCTGTAAATCAATAGAATACAAAATAGTTCTGGAAAATATCCCTCCATTCAACAGACTTATTACTAAATTTCATTTCCTACATTTGTAAATCAGAATCTTCCATGATTTCGATGTTAGTTTAAGAAAAGAAATAATACTATATATATATATATATGTAGACAGCATGAATATATTTAAATATATTTTTATATAAAACATGCCATATAAATACCCTGCAAAACAAATGAAAATGTAAGCCTAAGTTTATTTACCATTATATATATATATATATATATGTATATATATACATATATATATATATACATATATATATATATACATATATATATATATATATATATATATTATTTTTTATTTATTTAACATAATGATTTACCTTTGTTATTTTGTTTTAAAAAAAAAATATTTGCATGTAAAATATATATATATATATATATATTTTTTTTTTAAAAATAATATTAAAAAAAAAAAGGGGGGGGGGGAAGTGAGCCGAGCACTGTGCATCGCATAGTTAATGGCGGGCAAGCTGCGCACTATGCAATGCATAGTGAACGGCGGGCAAGCCGCGCACTATGCAATGCATAATGACCGGCGGAGCCACGCACTGTGCAATGCATAGTGGACGACGGGGCCGCACACTGTGCAGTGCACAGTGGATGGTGGGGCCACACACTGTGCAGTGCATAATGGACAGCGGGGCCGCACACTATGCGTTGCACAATGGGTGGCAAGGCCAAACATTGTGCAATGCACAGTGGGCGGCCATGACCGAGCCGCCTCCCAAAACCCCTGCCTCTCCTTGATCTGACTCTATGCCGCTAACCCTCCCTTAACTCGGCCCTGCAAGATGGGGTTAAACAAAAAGAATATATTAAACTGTAGCCCAAGTAGGGCTAGGGTAATAAAATAAAATAAAATTTTTAACTCATTTAGTTAGGGCCATTTTATAATGGAAAATCCCTAAATAGGGTTTGAACGGCTTAATGGCTATTTAGTTGGAAAAATCTTTTAGAAGATTATATATATATATATATCTGGGTATGTTTTTATATAGAGTTTTAAATATTTAAATACCTCTATATGATATACTAGTAGGAAGTTTATATATATATATTTAAAAAAATAAAGCCTAGTCTTATATTTTAAAAAGTATTTAGTGTGATAAATACTTAATTCTGCCCTAGATAATTTAATTAGAGCATTAAATTTTAAGTTGGATTTTAAAGGGATTAATTTAAGCACCTTTCATTTTGAGTTTGGAATGGATGCTACAAAAATAATTTTTAATTAGCTTTCTAAAGTCGATTAATAGCTACTCGTAATTAATCTTGCCCGTGTAAATTAAATTATCTAAATTAAATGACACTTTAAATGATTATTATGTTTATTGATTTAAAAATGGATCTTTAGACTATATAGTCTCATTGGAGATTAAATTTATCTTCATTTTCTATTTTTAATGATTTTGATTTAATTAATCTATGGACTAGGTATCTTGTGATAATAAAATTAAATCATTTAGTTTTCCGCAAATAAATTTAATTAATTTCGATACTTATTTAGTATCAGAGTTAGCTCGAATATTGTTATGGCCAACATGTTAACACATGTCGAGATAGCGAACTTTGTTAATTAATTAGTATTTAAAAAAAAATCATTTCGTTTTTGCCCTAAATTTTTGGGCATGACACTAGAGCTCACTGCTCAATCACAAATGGGAGTCACACTGACTACAGTTGGATGGTTAAATCCAATAAGAATGTACTGCACAAAATTGCATCTTCATATGTTGAATTCAGTACTAGTGTAATGCTGATATGCTTCTACAAAAACCTAACTTCACCTTCAAATGATGTCTTCGTGTATGCCTCTTCTTTATCTCGCATATACTTTCAATTGAATCTTTTTTGCATTTTACACTTGATCTTACAAATAAGATCTTACATTTATACCATACCCTAAGACCAATTTTAGTAGGTTGGCTCTACAAGATATTACAATAAAAATATTTTACAAACAATACAATATCCGATGCAATAACCGATTGAACATGTCGGCTTAATGCATTTACAACAATAATAAATTATCTCCATAGCGTGTCGTGCTGATCTGGAAAAGATAAACCTGCTGGTGTAACCCTAGATAACTTGGACCTATTTGCCGGTAAAAGCAAATATGCAAATAAGAATATACAAATGATTATTACTTCAAAATAAAGTGTCCACATGATGTCTTCGATATTACCAAGTATCTTCCATGTCATTCCAGGTACCAGTGAACATTATATCCTGCCAGTTAATCATATACTGGTAACTGTTGCACAATTTACTATTTGCCGATGAATGTTGGTCGATCTCCAAAGTAGGTGTATTTAGTAGGTGTTGACATCAATGACAAAACCATACCAAAATACCAACACTAACCTTGAATTGCTTTAATCTTAGTAGGGTCTAGTGATATACTTTTTTCTGAAACTATATAACCTAAATAAGATACCTCTGATTTAAAGAATTCACACTTGCTTAATTTGGCATATAATTTGTGTTTTCATAAGGTTTATAGTAGCATCCTCAAATGTTGCTCATGTTCTTGCTCATATTTTGAGTATATTAATATGTCATTCAAAAAGATAACAAATACATCTAGAAATGGTCGGAAGATATCATGCATCAAGGTCATAAAGGTTGCAGGTGTGTTAGCCAGACCAAAAGGCATTACCACAAATTCATAATGATCATATCATGTTCAAAATGTCATTTTGGAAATTTCAGATTCTTTAATATGAATTTGACAATATCCTGACTGTAGATCTATTTTGGAAAATCATTTGGCACTATGTAACTAGTCTAGGAGGTCATCAATTCGGGGCAAGGGGTACTTGTTCTTTATGGTTAATTTATTAAGTTGTCTATAATTTATGCATAACCTCATGGTCCCATCTTTCTTTTAACGAATAATACTGGTGCACCCCATGGAGAGACACTTGGCCTTATCTTACCTTCATTAAGTAGTTGCGTTAATTGGATTTTTAGTTTAGTTAATTCAAGGATTGACTATGGATAGGGAGCTTTGGAGATAGGTTCTACCCCGCAAACTAGATCAATTGCATGTTCTACAAATCATTTAGGAGGTAAGCTAATTAATTCTTCAGGAAACACATCTTTAAATTCTTACACCACAAGTTTAATATTAATATCTATTTTAAATTTATCACCTATTTGAAAAAGAATAGCACAAAATATTTTACAATTTTTCCTCACACTATTCTTAACTTGCATTGCTGAAATGGTTTTAATGTGAAGAGGTGTTTAACCCCCCTGTAAAATATGACATGTCCCCATGTTAGAGTTTAGCATAACCTGTTTGTTTTTACAACCTAAGAAAGCATTTTTTTTCTCCAACCAAATCATACCTAGAATAGCATCATATGTAACTAGATTTAATATGTGAAAATGATTATATGTTACAAGGTTGTCTAATTCAAATTTTAAATTTTCAATAATTGCACCTATTTGTCTAACTATTCTACCATTTGTCGTTTTGACATCTAAAGGTTCTATTGATTTAGATGCAATCTTTAGTTATGCTACAACACTAGGAGAAATAAAGTTATGAGTACTTATTGAATCAACAAGAAAAATAAAGGGATGATTATTTATAGAACCTTTAATTTCAATTAAAGAAGGTTGGTAATGCACCATACCTGTATCTACAGCTGCATAAATCTTCATGTTGGAAGGGGTGGACACTTAATTATCTTGATTTTGGTGTTCTTGGGGGTCACATAAATGATCATTTTTATGGTGGTTCTTGCCACATTTCTCACAATAAGGGTGCATTCGACGATAATTTCACTAAAGATGATTCTCACCACAAGCCCAACATTTAATTCTTGATGATGTCTTGTGGTGTTTATTGAAATGGGACATATTGGTAGATCTACACTTAATTTTATTTTGGTTGGAATAGTGTCTTCCTTGTTTGAAAATTTTCTTATATGATGCTTCCCTATTTCTTCTGTGATTTTCTCTTTTTTGTCTTGAAATTTGATGATAATTTTCAAAATTTTCTACAATTTGTGCAGTTTCATCTATTGATACTGACTTTTTGCACCATACTTGAGTTTGGTATTCATATCTTAAACCATTGATAAATCTAACAACATGATCATGTCCTTTGATGAATGGTACAAATGTATTAAGTTTTTCAAAGTTTTGTTTATATTCAGTTACAATTTGTAGCCTTTGTTTCAATTCAAAAAATTGATTCTTCTTTTCTTGTAAAAAGTAATCATAAAGATATTTATGTTGAAATAATTGTTTAAATTGTGACCATTTTGTTCTATCAGTTCTTAGCTTTAAAGATCTAACTGTATCTTGCCACCAATTTAATGCACTACATTTCAATTGGTAAGTTGTGATCTTTGTTCTAGCATAGCTACTTGTGTTTTGTAAGTCATAATATCTTTCTAGGTTAGTCAACCACTACTGAGCTTCCTCTCTTGTACTAGTGTCACCACTATATTCAGGTAGCTTGATTTTACATGCAAAATTATCTAATTCTCGTTGTGTTTGTTTGCTAAATGTGTTTTTTGAGAATTTTGATTTAGAAGTATTAGAGTTGCTTGATTTAGAAGTGTCACTCTCTTGGGATGATTCTTGTCATCGTTTACATTTTGTTCTATGTTTTTCATTTCTATTATTTTGATGTCGTATTGATCGAAAACTTTTCTTGCTTTTTGAGATTGACATCTCTTGTTGTTTGCTTCTTTCTATAGATTCCTTCTTAAGTTGATTGACTTGAGCCGCTAGTTCAACAATTTCATTTAGTAGAACTTGATTGGTTCTCTCTAGGTCTTCGTAAGCTTTTTGGTCATTTTCTGAAGCCATTGTGATGGGTCAATTCAATTTTTCCTAAGGTCTTTACCAAAAAATAAGTCTTAAGATATATATTTTTACTTTCAAATGTACTTCCTTTTCTTAACCAATTTATTTTCCTTACAACACAATTTAGAATTTTTTTATGCCAAGAGCAACAAATATCAAGTTGGGAATCCAACAAGGAACTAGTGAAAATAATTTTAGAACAAGGGATAGAAATGTATCATTTGATTTAATGCCCTCATAGAGTTGCAAAAGGAAAAGTTGATGCAGATCTCTCTCTCTCTCTTTGTGAAATCCGAAGTTTTTGTTAGATACTCATAGAAAATAAAAAAAAATTAAAACAAATGTCATATTGGTTCAAAAAAATTTTAATATATACAACAAACTAAAATATATTTTAATTCTAAAAGATTGATAGATCATGTGTAATCTAAGGTTTATCTCCCAAATCTTCCCATTCCTCCCTCTTTAAAAAAAAACATACAAAGGATTAATTAAAACTTACTGTCTACTAAGAATGTTACTTTTTCTCACATAATTTAGGTCATATTTACATATAAAGATCTTAAAATTTGGCCTATTCTATTACTTACTATCATCTTTTAAAAGTAATTATTTCTTAATGAGAAGTAATCCACTCATAAAGTTATATTTAGTAATTTTTAATTACTGAAAACTAACACTCTCCAGAATATTAACTATTAACCATGAATGAGATAAAAACAATCTTTTATTCACCTTAGCATATCATATCACCTTTATTTTCTAAACGTCCATAAGTCTTACAACATTGTACTTCCCATAGCATTTTTAGGAAACTAAAAGCTAAACACAGATAATATAAAATTCTATTTATCTTTATACTCACAAGATAATAAAATTAAGATATTAGTCTCCTTTCTAGAAAAAATTTAGTCTTCTTGGAGTGCAAAAAAAATATTTGGAAGATCGATTTCAGCTTAGAATTGGTAAAGAAAAAATTAAAGATTGAATGGTGGTTGAGTAGGAATTTTATCTACTCCATAACGTCCAAGCACACATATAGACATATATATAATAATTGCAGCTAACTTCATTCTCAAAGAATTTGTAAAAGAGATTGTTTCCAGATAATGTGACTTGTTCCTTCCTTTAAACGTGGACCCATGTTATGGTGGCGATGCCTGGTACCGCTAATGTGTTAAACTAGAAGGAAAATAGATTCGCATTGTAATATTGTGCTCTATATCAGATATTAGAAAGAAAAATAAAAAAAAAATAAAAAAATAAAAAGACAATCATCAGGCTTAACATAATCTGGATTTTTCCTCACATATTAGAGATGTATGGAAAATACAAACACTCAAACAATAGTCAGTAATGACTAGATATGAGAAGTAGACATTTACAACAGTAATCCTTTCGTGTAAGATTGAACAAAAGAGGATAAAAGAGAAATTAAAGATTTCAACGATATAATAATGAGACTAAATAAAAATCTAGAAGAGAGACATTTTTCATTATATTCATGTGAAAAGTGGATGCACAAACAAGGCATACAATTAGTTGGTCATAATTTGATAATCTGACAACACTACATTGCAAAGATTTGCGGAAATCATTACATTGAAATCTTTCTTGTAGAAATATGCCATATGGAGATTTAAAAGTTTTGGGTGAGTTTAGCGCTTATGAAGAACTGATGTAATATTTATAAGATTTAGGGTAATCACCCTAATACATATGAAGTAAATTTGTTTGTGACATGAAGAAAAAATTAATCAATTGGTTATTGTTTATACCCATTAGGTATGAATTGCTGCTAGTTATGGCAACAATTTCTGGCAAAGTTAAATATGCAAGATCATTGTTTTCTAAATTGCTTGTTTATAACAGTGAGGGAATCCTCATAAGAGTATCTAATCTAATTTCTAAGTTGTAAATTTATCACCTAGGTAAATTTCTTTGGCGCTCTCCTTAATTTTTATTTATATATTTTTTTTTTATTAAATATTATGTCTGAAGTTACCAATCAATTTACCATTCAAATAAAATTTTATAGATTTCAATTGCGATTTGTTTTGAAGATTAAATTTATCACATAGTTATAGGTAAAATTTTCAAGATATGGAGATGAAATAATAAATAAACAAAAAATAAAATAAAAATGGGTCGAGTCACACTCTGCAATTTTTTGCTTGCTATGGGTGATAAGAAAGGAGTTGGTGCGTGGGCAGATGTGGGCTGGGAAGACCCACCACATGTCCCACAATTGGTTTTCAAGAATGGGAATTGGGTGGATATGGCAGCACAGAATGAGCGTATGGAGAATGCTAGATTTATTAAGCCAATTTCTAAGTATTTTTGGGGCTTTTGGAAGAAAACAGAGGGTTATAGAATAGGACAGATGAGAAATTGGGATAGCAGAACCCAGGGTTTTGTTCATGGTTTTCGTAGACATATTGGGCAAGGGTTTCGTGGTCATTTTGAGAAGAATGTAAATTAAGTTTTTCACAGACACAGTGGAAAGGATTGAAATCAAAGGTTTTTGGGAAAAAGGTTTACAGAGATGGGTGGTAAAGATTCATATGCTAAGATTGTCAAGTCTTCAAAGGTGGTGGAGAAGGAGGAAGTTAGGGACTTAGCCCCTTCAAAACAAGTAGAGAAAAAATTGTTGAAATAGACAGATAAGGGTTTTTCAGCGGAATCACCTACATTACATCAGTAGGGGGACAAGGTAAGCAAGAATGTCATTGGCCCTAATCCGACAGATGGTTCTTCATCTCAGGTATGCGCTCCTATCCCTTGTTTGGACCTAGCTGGGTCATATATAGCAAAGAAAGCAAGTTGTTTACATTTGGTAGCAATTTCTTGGGTTATTTGGGGTAATCAAACATGTCTATCTAAATTGCATCACAAAATGCAAAAAAGTTGGCTGGGAATGCATAATTTTCAATTATTGTCTACCAATTCATTCATCATTGTCTTTGATTCTCCTTTGGTTAGGAATGAGGTTCTTAAATCAGAATATCATTGGTTTGGGAATAATTTGATCTCTGTTTCGGCTTGGAAGCCTTTTTTTTGTGCCAGACAAGTCAAAACCTAAAATCTGTCTAGTATGGTTCGGTTTTCCTAAATTTCCATTTGAATTCATGGATCCTGAGGTTTTGAAAATGATTTGTGATAAGTTTGGAACTTTTTTAACTTCTAAATCGGATATGGTGGATGGGGACGATTTGGTAAAAATTTGTGTTTTGATAAGCCCTGATTGTGTTTGCCCTAGGACTTGTAATATTAAATCTAATGATGGAATTTGGTGGCAACCGATTGATAAATTGAATAATGATCTCCTTTTGTCTCCTTTAATTGTGGATGGGCCTCTATTTATGGATTTTAAAAAGGGTAAGGTTTTGTCTAATAATATAGAAACAGTCATAAATCATTCTTATATGGATAATGAAGTTGGTCCTAGAGCTTGTGATAATATATTGAACACTATAACTATGTATGGACTTCTTTGAGAGCTAGATGATAATATCATAGAACAACCTAGGTCTATTCTGAATAATATTGTTGTGAAATATTCTTATAAGAGCAGAAAGGATAAACCTGCAGAGAGTTTGGATAACATTTCAAATCTGAAAAATGATAATATGATTTAATGGCATAGGTCTGAAAACAAAACTATTAATATGGGAGCTTCCTTGAAAATATTTATGAGCCCTCCTAATGAGGAACATCTGATCCAATAAATAAAAGATTTAGTGAAGGAAAAAGATAGGAGGGGTAATGTTTTGCCTTCAAATGATTTGGTCATCATCTCGGATGTTAATGTAGTTCATCCGATTAATGAGCTTTTGAATGATCATGATCATCAGATGGACGAGAATGTGACTAAGCAGGTTGTTAATTCAATTGAGTGTGACTTGGGAAATATTAATAAGTCTCTTCCTTTATTTGCTTCCGAGAATGCTTTTGAGGTTTTAGCTTCTAAGGATTCTGAAGAAATTTTAGGTGAGATGGTGTCTCCTAACTCGAGTAAGAAAATACCAATTTTCCAATCTAATATGGTTATGTCATCTCTAATGGTTTCTCCTGGTAGATGGAGACCTCCAAAAAGCTGCAAGACATGAATGGATATTGATGCAGGTATTCAAAAAACTCTATCAGTATCTCCTGGCAATAGGCTAGGGAAGGATTCAGTCTCTTTGGGCAAACCTAAAAAGTTAGGTCTTATATCTAAGACCTCGGTAAAGAGGAATAATGAATCAATATCTAGCCCCTTGGTTACTAGGTCGGTGGCTATTAAGAGGAATTTGCAGAGTAGCTTTGGAGATAGTAAATTTTCTCCAAAAAATGGGAAGAGGGGAGCTTCTACCTTCCCTCGAGGACAATGAGGATCATTTCATGGAAGGTTAGGGGCTTAAATGTCCCTAATAAGAGATGCTTAATTAAGTCTTAGATTGACTTAATTAAGTGTGATGTTTTTTTCCTTCAGGAATCTAATCTGTCTTTAGAATCTATTGATGTGATTTTTTCTTCTTGGAAAAGGTGGATGTATGTCTCTATTTCTTCTTCTAGGGCCTCAGGTGGTTTGGATCTTTCATGGAATAGTTATAATGTTGAGTTATAACATGTTGCTTCTATTGCTAATTGGATGTTGACTTTTGTCAAGAGTAAGGTCTCAAATGTTTAAGTTCTGGCTTTTTAATATATATGCCCCTCCAGGAATTCGAGACGAATGTAAATTGTGGAGTGAGCTTGGGGGGATCTCCTCCCCTTTGAGATAGGGATCTTTTGTTGTTTTGGGGAAAGATTTCAATTCTATTTCTGAATTAGGGGAGAATAGTGGAGGTATTCTCCCTAAGAAGACAATTATGGATGATTTTGTGGCCTTCATGTTTGATATGGGCCTTTTTGATTGCAAAACTCAAAATGGTGTTTCTACGTGGACTAATATGAGAAGGGTTTTTTCTCAGATAGCTGAAAGATTAGATGGGTTCTTATTATCTGAAAATTGGATTGATTCGGATGTTGAATTATTTTCTTCTATTCTTCCCAATCCGAGTTCAAACCACTTTCCAATCTCCTTCTCCATCCTTGAGGACAGACCTCTTCACAAGTCACCCTTTAAGTTTGAGCCTATATGGTTTAGAGATTCCTTTTTTCTACCTTTACTTAAAAAGTGGTGGGAGTCAGCTCCTTTTATTTTGGGTTCTAGAATGTTTCAAATTGCCAAAAAGCTCAGTTTTTTAAAGTTGAATATTTGAGAGTGGAATTTAGTTCATTTTAAGAATATTTTTGAAGAAAAGTAGAGGATTCAGGATATGATAGAATGTTTAAAAATTCATGTGATTCAACATGGGATGGTTCCTAGGGTTTTTGATGAACTAAATTCACTCCAATTTCAACTTGAGGAGATTTTGGCTAGGGAGGAAATTTATTGGAGATAGAAGTCTAGGGAATTATGGCTTTTAGATGGGGATAGGAATACAAAAAAATTTCATTCCTCTACCAGGTTAAAGAGGAGTAGGAATAGGATTCCTTGTATTTAGGATCAAGAAGGTAAAATATTGACTGAGCAGGATGATATTGCTAGGGAGGCAGTTAGGTTTTTTAAAATCCTTTTGACATCAGAAGTAAGAGATGCCAGCAATTTTGATTCTCATGTCCCCTCTCTGGTAACCATGGAAGATAACAGGATGTTAATGAAACCTTTCTCCATAGAAGAAGTTAATCAGATAGTTTTTTCTATGAACCTTGACAAAGCTCTTGGTCCTGATGGTTATACACCTTTGTTTTTTCAGAAATGTTGGGATTTTGTTGGAAATGATGTTTTATTGGCTCTTGAGGAGGCTAGGTAGAAAAGGTCTATTTTGAAAGAATTGAATACAACTTTGGTTTCAATTATTTCTAAAAAAGAGGATATAAAGGCTTTTTTTGACTTATGGCCTATTGCTCTGTGTAATACCTCATATAAAATATTCACTAAGGCAATTTCTATGAGGTTAACGTAGATTTTAGCTAAGATTATTTCTCTGGAGCAAGGGGGTTTTGTTCGAGGGAGGGAAACTGCAGAAGGTGCAATTCTGGTGCATGAGGTGTTGCAGTCTATATCCTCCCAAAAAACTCCAAACATGATTTTCAAGCTTGATATGATGTAGGCTTATTACAGAGTAGAATGGCAAGCTTTGTGTAGGATATTGTTGAGGTTGGGTTTTTCCAATGCTTGGGTAAAGTGGATTCGCTCTTGTATATCTTCTGCAAGATTTTTGGTGATTTTGAATGGTTCTCCTTGTGATTTTTTCTCTTCTTCTAGAGGTTTGAGACAAGGAGATTGGGGGGTCTTTGGAGAGGTATTAGGATTCAGAATTATCCTCAGAATATTTCACATTGTCTCTTTATTGATGATACTCTATTATTTGGTCATTCCTCTTTAGCAGAGGTTAGAGTAATTTCAGAGAGAATATAGGAGTATGCTTTGTTCTCTAGTGAGAAAGTAAATGTTGACAAGTTAAAAGATTTTTTCCTAAATACTTCACTGCTTGTCCAAGAGAGATTGCATTCCTTTTGAGGTTTTGAAATTGGTAATCTGCCATGTATGTATATTGGGATCACTTTCTTTGTTAAGAAAGATAAGCTTGGTTTTTGGGATAAGGTTATTTCAGTCATTTTGAAAAGAAATCTTTCTTGGAACCATAAATGGTTGTCTTTGGCTGGTAAAATGATGTTAATCAAATCTAATCTGAATGTTGTTCCTATTTATCTAATGTCAGTATTAAAATCACCAAAAATAGCTATTGTGAACTTGCAAGATACTCTAAGGTCATTTCTTTGGAATAACAAAAAGGATGGGAAAAAGAGGTTGCCTTTGGTAGCCTGGGGTAAGATCTGCCTTCCTAAGGAATTAGGTGGTACTAGTATTCGTAATTTAGATAATCAAAATTTAGCATTAGGGGCTAAATTGGTCAAGAAAATTTACGATAGGCCAAAGTCTTTGTGGGCTCAGATTATGTTTGCTATGTATCTAAACAATGGTCCCAGAGAAAGTATTGTTAAATTTTCTAATCTGCCCTCTGGATCTATCATATGGATTTTTTTATGTAAATGCAGAGCGGTTATTATTCCTCGTCTCTCATGGGTTGTGCATAGTGGAAGGAAAGATAGGTTTTGGGATGAAGCATGGAATGGAAATTGTTCCTTGATTAGCATTAGAGACTGGTCTCCCTTGATTGCAATCCTTACTTCTCTTTGGGGTGTGTATGTGGCAGACTATTTTGATATTGTTTAGAATGGTCCTCTAAAAATGTCTAAATGAAAGTTGATTGATTTCCTTGATGTGGATCTGCATTTGAAAGTAGAGTTTGATAAGATTCTGGGTGAGAGGATTATCACTCTCTCAGATTCCAAGGATGAACTTATTTGGACTAGGAATGATTCTGGAAAGTATTTTGTTAAGGATGGTTATAACTCCCTTTTACTTGCTAAAACTTGTTCATATTGGCCTTATAAGTTGTTCTGGCACTCGGCTTGTTTACCTAAACCTGGAGCTTTTGCTTGGTTGGTTGTCCAGGATAGAGTTCTAACAGGAATGAGGTTGGATAGATTAGGTATTACTACCTTTTTTCCTTGTGTCCTCTGTAATAAGAACCTAGAGTCCTCTTCACATCTATTTCTTCATTATTATTTTTCTTATGAGTGCTAGCAATGGCTGCTGGGAAAATTAGGTTTATCTTTTTTTATTGGTAAGGATCTTGTTTCTGACTTTTGTTCTTGGCCTTTGATGTTTGGATCATCTTTCTATGCATGCCTTTGGGTTATTTCTTCCTCTATTGTACTCTGAAACATTTGGCTTGAACGAAATAGGAGGATTTTCAAAAAGATGTGTTCTTCTGTATCAGATGTTTTGTAAAAAATTGAAGCCTCTATTTCGGAGGTTGCATTGTCATACATTTATAAGAACTTGGGTAAGAAGTCTTCTTTTTCCCATTAGGATAATAGGGTTACGAGGGTTTTGAAATCCCTCTCGATCTTACCCTCTCATGGCTCAATCTCCATGAGTAATAAATCCTTAGGTCAGAGGTTGTAGGCTAAGTGGAAAACTCCTCCTTGGAGATATTTCAAACTTAATTTTGATGGTGTCTCTCGGGGAAACCCTGAGTAAGTAGGAGTTGGGATGGCTATTTTTGATCATAATACGCACCTCATTCTTACTAAATGTCATGACACTAGTATTAGTACTAATAATTTCATGGAGTATCAAGCTTTTACCTTTGGCTTGGATATGGAAATCTTATTAAGGATCAAAAACATAGTGATTGAGGGTGACTCTATTGTAATAATACAAAGTGTTATGAAGAAGAAATCAAATTGTTGGAAGTTCCAATATTTGCTTGATCATATTTTATAAAAGTTAGATTCTTTTGATTCCCTATTAATATGTCATTGTTATAGAGAAATTAACACAGTGGTGGATTTTCTGGCTAATCTATCTATTGATAGCAAAACATATTTTTGTAATGTTCATCCCAAAGAAATTCCTTCTAAAGTTTGGGAAGGAATTCAGAATGATTAATGCTTCGTATGGTTTTATTGCAGTCTGGTAATTTAAATTCCTTTCCTGCCCTCCTTAAATTGTCAAGTTTGTTTACATGTTCATTTTATGGATGACTATCATTATATGCCAAGTATATGAAGTAAAAATTGTATTTTTATTTTATGTACTAGTGATATACGATGTCATTCATAGGGTGAGGGTGTGGATATTCATGATACACTCAAGGGTGGAGGTGTGTGCAATGTAAAGGCTTGGATTTTTAGCTTAAAATGGATATTTCCATGTGTGAGGTATTATCTGGTGTACATACTTGGGCTATTATTATCTGATGATGTCTCTAGTACTAACTTGTAGATTATTTGTGTGATTTCAATCATTGCAGGAACAACATTGTTCTATGATATTTGTAATCATTTTTTGGAAAAGGTATTTTCTCCCATTTAGTTATCATTGATGGTTGTTAGGTTGAAGTGTTGTTATGTATTGTGAAATATCACATCGATGCAGTTTGCAATCTTGAAATGATATTTTGTCTATCTTTTTTTACTGTTGATAAGGTGGTAAGTTGCTGGTGGACAGTTATTATTTCAATTAAGAAAAAAAATTTGTGCCTTTCGCTCAGATTATTTAGAAAGTGGTAGGCTACATTTTGTTTCACATGTACTGTGGATTGTCTTGGTGTGATTGTTTATCCAAATGTTGAGTCTCTTGTCTTCTGTAAAATATAGAGCAATGCTTGAATCTGTGGTTCCGGAGGAAGAAAATGAGGATAATTATCAAAAGATCAGTAAGGTTTTTAGCCTGTTTTCTCCTAAGGTGGCTTATGAAATCCGCAAGCTTTTGGGGAATCATTGGTTGGAAATATGTGTTAATATTTCTTACTCTAATATTATGTCTCGATTTGTTACTATTTGTTATGATGTTTTACTTGATGTCGAATTGGTTCATCTCTTGATCTCCACGTTCATGTTTCCAACAATGTGTAATTGGGATATGGTTTTTCCTGCTTTGGATAGTTATCATTTTGATGTAGGGACTTTCTATTACAGTGGTTTTCTTCCTCGTCATGACCTTTTGGCTAATGGTTAGTATGGTCAATTATTGTTTGAGTTAAGAATGGAGCTGATATGTGATACTTTGGATGATACCCTAGCATGTATGGAATGTCTTGTGAATTGGGTACCTCCTCAGATTGTGGATAAGGCTTTGGTTGTTTTTGTAGCTTTGCACTCGCTACTTTCTTTGAGCTTTCAATTTTCTACTCCTAGCTGGCTGGAATTTCCTCTAAGGGTTGTTCCTCCTCTAGATGCAGCTAATGATCCCCCAACTGAAGGCACTAGCACTTGATTTTTGAATGTCTAATACCTTTTTATGATATCTTGGAGATGTATGGTTTTTTGATGCAGGTATGGGAGAATTTGGTATAGAATTCAGTTTTGACAAGCCAGGTTGAAGAATTTTTTTTGCTCCCCAAATGGTAAAAGCATACAGGCATCTTGGTGCCTTTGCATGATTTTCCTGAGGATATATTTGTTGACATCCAACTCTTCATTTTGTAATCATTTGAGCTTATGTTTTGTTGGATATAACCATATGATAAATTATTGTATCAAGAAATGTCCTAATGGACCTCATTGTATCTCTCAAATGAATGGGTTTGGGTGGGATATATGATCAATTGTATATATAACATCTATTTTGTAAGGGTAGAATAGTTTGGTTTATATAAGGTGATAACCAGAGGTTTTCTTGTGGGTTCTTTCCTATCAGTATGCCTTTTGAACCTATCATATAAAATTATAAAATATAATAAAAAGTTTAGTGGCTTGTCCACTTTTATTGAAAAGAAATTAAAAAATTCAAGATATATTAATCCTATCATTTATTTATTCTTACTGTTTGGTTTTATAGATTGATTTGGCTTTGATACCGAATGTAATGGTACTTTTCCTCTATGATTATTTAAATATTAGGAGTGGATTAAATAAATTAAATATTAAAGTTTAACCTAATGTAATTAACCTTTTCACCTAACATAAATAGTTTTGGTTGTAAGGCAATTTAATTTATTATTTATTATAATGCTTTAATAACACATTTAATACATTTAGAAAAGTAAATGAAATAATAGATAAATTAATTATAAATTTATTTCAAAGAAACATTTGAAATATAGCCATTTAAATTTTATACATTAAATACATTCAAGGGGAAACCTTTATAAACATTAATATATATATCAATAATAAAATATTGAGATAATAATTTGCAGTAGTGAAACATTAGGGCAATGACTATATGAAATTGATTACTACATATCCGAAAATCACAGAGAGGTTACTTTCCTTCACACAGAGGATTAGTTACAGGCCTAGAGTTTTCAAGCAAGGAGGCACTCTAGGAGGACATGGCTCCTACACAAAACCCCACATGCCTTCATAGCATGAAAAAAACATAGCCCTGGCTAGGACACTCCCAGGTGTACGTTGTACCTGAGTTGGACACACACTATATACCCCTTCTCTAATTCTTAATGCCCAACCAGCAGATCTTAACTATCCTCTCTCTTTTGATTCTTTCAATTTTTTTTCTTCTATTATTTTTTCCTTGTGTTGTTAGACAAATCAAATAATTGGAAGATAACTGAGAGAGGGGGGGGGGGGTAATTAGTTTTCATAGATTACCAAAACATTTAGCAATTAAAAAATTAATACCGAAACACAAAAAATTAATACTAGAATGCTTGAACCAAATATTAGAATAACAGATAAACCAATTAAGCATGAACAATAATCAGAGAATAAATACCATCCACATGACACCAAGATTTATACATGGAAAACTCGGTAAAGGGAAAAACCATGGTGGGAATCTTACCCATAGTCAGATAATACTTTTGTAGTAAGTATGTGAATTATAATTGAGGGGCCTACAATTGCAGAAAGGCCAATAGCCTAGAGTGAATGAATGAACTGCAAAGATAGCATCTCCTATGCCCGAGTATAGTTCCGGTTAAGCTCAATACAAGAGGACTAAATCCTCTTACATAAACCCAACTCGATCTCCAATGATCGACAAAATCCTCTTCCTGAATGATATTACATTATTCACACATTACATATCCATATCCCTTTCCTATATCCAAATGATCTACAACCAGATCTTACATCATATATATGCAAACTCTCGACCATAAACAATCAGGTCAGCCACTAGAAAATAAACCAATTACATATAATTACAAAACATGTCATCCTTAGACCAAATAAATAATATCCAACTCAAAAGACATCTTGGAAACACATCGAGAGGTCCAATCTACACGTTACATTAGCCGGTCCATAACCTAGATCAACCGGGACCCAATATAGGACCACATGCTAAAGCAATGATCCTAATCCACCAAGTCTCGAACATGATCACCATCAGCATCCCAAATCTCCACTAGAAGCTGCACCAACACCACTTATGTATATCATCAAAGATCTTCATCAATGTTGTACCAATGAAACCCTCGTCGAAACCACAAACCAAGCTTCCAAGCATATAGGATAGCATCCGATCACCGGACCAAAACTAACTAACTGAATATGAACATTAGTAGCATGAATAAGACAATTCCATAACCAAAACATATCGAAGCATATCAGATCATGTTGGATCCAAACCAACTAGAAACCACACAACCTACTGAGACCAAAAGATTATCGGTAAAGCATCCAAAACAGCTAGTGCTGACATCAATGAAAAATTGTCAATGCAACACATAATTGATGAATACTGATGAATAAATAGTACCAAATTGGTACTGAGAGGGACGGGGGTGAATCAGTACAGGCAAAAAAATTTCCCTGAACCAGTTTGACTGCAAAGACTGCACTTTAACTAGTAAACAAAATCATCGGTCTAAATCAGGGCACTACTAATAAAACACAGTGAGACTATGAAATATATAAACTGGTTAATACTTAGATCTTTAACTCACCTAACATCTCCTTTTCACTTCACTCACATGTATAGATAGGTAATACATCATCAGACATATAATAATCACTGGACCAACATGCATTACCACTTAACAAAAAACACTAATCATCACATGAAAAGGCATCACACATGGCACAGATTCTTTTACTGGAAACCCAACTGGGAAAAACCACTATGGGGATGAATACCCACAAGCTGTTCTTTGAACTCTTCTGAAGTCTTCTCTATTAGGAGCCTAGTCTGGTTAAAGACTTTTACAATAGGTTCTGCTAGGAATTGATCCTGCTAGGGATCACCCGGTTAAGGGATGGCTTAAATACTCGGTTAAAAGTTAGAACCCTGTTAAAGGTTACCTCACAAGAGGATTTCAAGAACTCATTGAATTAAGTCACCCTATTAAAGGATTTACACAAAAGCCTATTAAAGCTACCCGGTTAAGGGATTTTCCAACTGCTGAAATGGTTAGAAGTCATCAGGTAAATCACTGATCTGAAAAACAACACACAATGCCAAGACAAATCCTCTTTAGCTCCTTTTCTTTTGCAATCACACTTTGTATGTATACACACACTTCTCTAGTTTGGCAAGAATCAGGTATCTCTTCACTTGGATACACACATAACATTTGCCAACAACTTCAAAAATGAAAAACAACATCGACCTTATAGGAAACAGATAGGTTGGTAGCATAAACCCTAAACCCTAAACATTTAGGTTTAACAATTCAGTCGGTTCAATCATGACCGTTAATCACATTGCATTGAATACAATAGTCTTGAATAGATCTCAAGATGTTCTCCAATGTTCATTCTTTGTCACTTCAGGAAGCTGATAACCCTTCACGTGCTCTCCACCGTTTACATAGACTTCGCGCAATCCCAAGGTAGATAAGATCAATCTTCTTCATGCAAGATCCTCAAGTAAATCCTTCATATGTAGAAGGTTGACGTGACAACATGATTTGATCTTCATTACAATGCTAACTCATCACAAGATGTCATCGGTTGAATCACACAGGCTTGGATTTCATAAATTGGAAACCCTAAAGTTGAGACTACCAACCGATAGTCATGCCAAATAAAACCCCGATACAAAACTTCCCATATACCGGTTCTCATTCCAACATATCAGTTCACCTTAGACAAACATACTGCTTCACTTTTTCACATATACCGGTTCACATCATCATACCGGTTCTCTTGCCAGTTTTCTTACTACAATATATTAGTTCATACTTCAACATATTGACATCAATGACAACATACAGTATCATCATGTCATCAAATTCTGCATATATGCCAACAATCTCCCCCTTTGGCATTGATGGCAACACTAGATGTGAAAAATATCTAAGTACCCATAAATGGCAAAGAAGCCTTCCCCAATGGAAGACAACCAACAATATCCCAAATAAAGATATAATAATGAATTTGGTTTAATGAATTAATTAAAATAAATTGAATAATTTATTTAATTAATAGGAAAATGTTTCGGGATAAATTAATTAAATATTCATTTAATTAAAATGGACAGATTTATGTGACTACATTTGCCCCTCTTTGAGACGATGTGGTTTATTGTGTCGTTTCAAAGAAAGAAAAATTGGTGTGAAGAAATGCCCCATAAAATGTAAATTTAATGGGTGGTATGCCCCCTCGAGAGATGGGCCGAATTTTTTTTTAAAAATCGGGCGATCTCTCGAAAAAGAATGAAAATTGGCAAGGTGGTAGAAGAGAAGAAGTTAGCTGCACGGGTGAAAAATAGAAGAAAACGGGGAAAAAATGGAGAAACGGGGGGCTCGGGAAGTTCACAGGGACCACGGCGATGAGCGGGGGAAGTTACGGTAACGGCGAAGGGTATAAATGGGGTGAAAGGGGTGAAAACATGATCATTTGTGACCGCGACCATTTGAAAACCATAGCTCTGATAGGGACATTTGGAGGAGAGAGTAGCTGCCATGATGCCGATACCGATAGCCGAGCATAGATTCGAGTGAGTCCGTCAGTTCCAGCGCCTAGATGACTACGGACAAGCGGTACGCAAATTCGAAAACTTAACTTTTAGGCATTTTTGCTAGGTTTTTAGCTGAGTCCAAGTCAAATCAGAGCAAGAGCACTGGAACTTCAGTTTTGGTACTTTTGCTGCATAAACTAGCACTATTATGCCGCAATGGCACTATTGAGTCATTGTTTGAGCGCTTTTATCTTTTTGTAGCGCTATTGTATGCAAGTTTCGGCGCTATTGATTAAGTAGCATTGTTGAGGGCTTAATTGAGCGCTATTGAGTTAAAGTAGCGCTACTGTGTAGTTGTTTTAGTGCTTTTGTAGTTGTAGCACTTTTGTATAGCTGATTGAGTGCTTTTGATAGAGTTGTAGTGCTATTGTTTGGAAACTAGCGCTTTTGTTGTATAATAGCGTTTTTGCCTTAGGATAAAGAGATGCCCCAGTTTGAATGAAGAAAATCTCGTGATGCCAATGATTGATGGAGGGTAAGGTGAAGTGGGAGTTGTTTTGAACCATAGCAGCCTGTTGAGACTTAGGTCATTTGTTAGGATAAATGCCTGTTGAAGTCTAGGTGGCCATGATTGCTTACCTGTTGAGACCCGAAGATACTTGATCATAGTATCTGATGATAGTCTAGGTTTAAACTTAAGAAAGTTTGAAAATAAAACAACTGATGGTGATTGATGAATGTCCATGTGCAAGAGGAGGTACGCATGTTGCAGTTACGTGAGCGTCATCCCACGACACAAGAGTTACAGGATCGATTGACACAGGCTGAGATAGACTGCATTGCTACGACTGGTTTATACGAGGTGATGCATATGCCCGTGATTCATATGAATCACGGATTGATTACAGCACTAGCAGAGCGGTGGCACAACGAGATGTGCACCTTTCATTTGGCACAGGGGGAGATGACTGTGACCTTAGAGGATGTGTGGCGCATCCTACGGATTCTGATTCGAAGGGAACTGGTTACATACGATAGATCCTGGGGGACGCTTTCATGTCAGAGGATTTTTGATGAGGATGTGTATATTGACGATGGCACGATCACGTGGGAGGATATAGCGACATTATATGAGCCTCTTCCAGCAGTTTTGTCAAGGATTATAGGAGGCCTGTTGTGTCCAGACAGGTGGTCACATGGTTTGGCAGTGGGATGGGGACAGGTTATTGAGATGATGATGACCAAGGGGATCCAATTTTCATGGGGGTCGTGCGTGCTGGCGCACATGTATCAGGAGCTTCATGAGGTAGTTTACCGGGAGAGGGGTTCCTTAGTGGTGGGCATGACGCTACTACATATTTGGGCATGGGAGCACCTACCAGTGACTCAATCAGTGAGTCTTAGATTCCATGTGGTGGATCAGCTGTACATGTTTATGTACAGTGGCATGATGAGTCAGCCCCACTTGGGGAAGTTAGAGTGGTGGCGGTGAGTGTTGGATGACCTAGATGCAGTGATATGGCGGCCATACTTAGAGTGTGAGCCACGGGATGATGATGCAGAGGCACTGCTGTATGTGTTTATGACATGATTCCTCATTGGGAGGACTGCATATCATGTGGAGAAACAGGTGCCTGGGCGAGTGATGAGGCAGTTCAGATGGCAGCAGGGACTACCTAGCGGATCTGGAGAGTATGCGCGAGTGATTTGAGAGAGGTATGCATGGGGTCCAGTGCTACCTTATGATCAGGCACTGGCAGAGTTTTAGACAATGCAGGTGAGGCCATGGGACCTATGACTGAGGGTCGTTGATGCAGGGGTGACAAATGAGTATACATAGTACTGGGTAGCACACCCGATCCCATGGATATTGGATCCAACAAAGCTGATCCCAGCATTTGAGGATGAGAGGGGACGGGGCCGGAGGAGGGTAGGAGGTCAAGGAGGAGTAGGAGGGAGAGGAGGTGGAGGAGGAGGAGGTGGAGGAGGAGATGGAGGGGGTGGAGGAGG
The DNA here is from genome assembly GCF_030272615.1 of Cryptomeria japonica. Taxonomy (NCBI): domain Eukaryota; kingdom Viridiplantae; phylum Streptophyta; class Pinopsida; order Cupressales; family Cupressaceae; genus Cryptomeria; species Cryptomeria japonica. The sequence continues at coordinate 142,787,767 of NC_081415.1, forward strand.
TGGAGGAGGGGTGGGTTGGGGTTGCAGAGGCAACGGAGAGGGAGAGGTGGACTACCTCTACAGATATCACAAGGACCATTGATACAGAGGGGATTTTAGCTGAGTGGGAGAGGGATGGAGAGGGAGATCCCAATGGACAGAGGAGAGGGGACGACTGGAGAGGGTGGTGCAGGGGAGGCAGCGATGGACACTAGGGAGGGAGCCACTGGAGATCTACGAGATCACATCATAGTATGCTTGCAGATGCAGATAGAGGATTCGGAGGCGGAGGTGGCAGCTAGGGATGTGCAACTATTTGCACGAGAGGTAGAGCTAGTGATGGTCCTACGAGAGAGGGATAGTGTAGTGGAGAGATTTTCTGAGCTGCAGGAGAGGGTTCGGGTTAGAGTAGGAGCACAGGGGCCTATAGGGGAGGTGATGAGGGAGATGCGACGAGCACAGGCGAAGATAGAATATTGGCGGGGTTTATATGAGTAGGTGGTGCCAGTTAGTTAGCGAGCTCTTAGTTATACTTAGATGCAGCAAACGAAATCAGAGCGATCACAGAGGATGCAGAGCAGTGGAGGAGTGATGGGTCCTTTGAGGCGAGAGAGATTAGGAGATGCAGGAGGGAGTGGTGGTTCGATGAGGCCTCCACGGAGAGATGGAGCAGGGGGTGCAGGCACTAGTGGTGGAGCAGGTGGAGGTGTTGGGACAACATCTGGCCAGAGTGGCATTTGAGAGAGCATTCATGCATACATGTATTTGTATCATTGTTTATTTTTTTGGATTTTTTCTTTGGATGGCTCTTGGTAGCTGATTTTGTAGACCTCATTGTACTCTGATATATGAGATGATGATATATGAGGAGATCCCATATTTGGATGAGAGGCAGTTGATTTATGTATGGATGTTTATGCAAGATGATGAGTGATTGCTTAGAAGGATATGTCTATATGTATGCATTTTGATGAGATGTTTCTTTTATGCATGTTTTTATGATGATTTATGATGTTGGATACTGACATATGATTGCAGGTTTATATATGTATGATGTATTTGATTTTTGATGTAATGCTTTATATATGTAATACCACGATGATATATGCTTATGATGATTTATGAACAGGATTTTTTGTGTTTCCTATTTTGTAATATAATGATGCGATGATTTATGTGATGATGTTAATGCAATGGTTGAATGAATGATTTTATGTATGGATATGCATCTAGATGTGTTTAGATGAATGTAATATGGATAAACAAAATGTAAAGTACAAATGTTTATATGATAATGTTTAAATGAATGCGTATGTATAATGGATATTTATAAAATGGTAAGAACCAATGTGTTGTGGAAACAAATGGTTTTTATGATTCTAAATGCTTTGAAATATGATTTAAGTACAAATGATAATATGAGGATATTATAACTTATGGGTTTAATAACTACACCTCAATGCAATTAAGATGATGATAATGAATATAATGTGAATGAATCCTAAAAATGAACATAATAAGCAACTTAGTTAATGGATGAATGCACCTTTTAACTATAAAGGAATGTATGCAAATAATAAATGATGAAGAGATGATAAAATGATAATGGATAATCTACACTGTATGAATGCCTAAGAAATGATTTAAAACAATCAAAGACAATTTGATCCCATGAATGAATCTAATTATTTATGATTGATGCAATGATGTAAATGATTCAATGAAAACTAATGTCAACAATGAACTATATGCAATTTTTAAGTTTAAAAATGACATGAATGTACTTAATGCAAGATGCAACTAAATGCGATGATGATATGACTATGAGGAATGCAAGGCTTTTGAGACTTTGCATGATGCATTGATGATGTATCAGAGTACTCGGTCGTGATTGTATCCAAGACCAGTTTTAATGGTCACTTTTTAGCATAAAAATCTTACATATGAATGAGTGAATGGATGGGTGATATGCAATGGAATGCAATATATATAAACAGATGAGATGAAATGACGATCCATAGTGCTCTATTTTAATCATTGAGCTTTAAAATATTGGAAGAGAACACAAGCATCTTGACATAATGATTCAAGATGACCTGAGTATTCCTTTCATGGATTTTATATAGCAAGTTAATACAAACGACTTGATATAAGGGTCAAGTTGACTAGAGTATTGCTTGTGGAATAGACAAGGATTATCTCCTTTCATGCATGACTTGGATCATCCTCCTTGATCTTAGGCTGATCATATCTTGAGACAAGTGCATACCGTACTAAGAAATAAAACCTTTATCCAATTTGGATGGGGAGGAACCAAAGAATGAGCATTGTACCTGCAAACAAACAGTATATACATAAAGAATAAAGAATATGGATCCTTGGTAATAGTTCATGTCCATATGGTCGAGGTATACGCTGTAGTTAGCAAGCTGTAATGATCTATGACTATATTTGGCATAAGATCACGTAGCTTGGTGAACTTCCCATGTAGACACCATTAGTACATGCCCCAAAACTTCATCGGAAGTAATGCGCAAACGATACAAAACAATGCTGAAAGATTCCGATACAGATAAACAAAGGATTGTACTCACACATCAACCAAGTATTTGATAGCTTAACATAATTTTCTTGTCAAAGAAAACGCCACTTTTATCTTTGTTTTGGTAAGGAAGTATACATCCTTGTTGAAGACAGTTTTGATTGTTGATGTCGATTGTTTGGTCAATTGATAAGTGGTCATTGTGTGAGTATTATGTCAATGTTTGTTTTGGTATCTGTATGGATGAGTATGTACAAAATGTTGCCATGTTTTTGTATGATTTTTCAATGATTTCGTGATGTTTTTGGATTTTATGAGTCATTTTTGAATGTTTTTGTATTTTCTTTAGAACATTTTTCTGAATGTTTTTGGTATTTTGATGATTGCGTGAATGAAGAACGTAATGATGCATAAGACAATGTAGAATCCACTTCTATCAATAGGTTAAGGGCATTGCCCCCAGTTTGAGACCTGACTATGAAAAAGCGAGATGCAAGACGCATGGAGTACTTTCTAAATTCCAGATGAATAACAAGCCATGGCTTTGGATGGATGGATGTATGTATGAAGTAGATGTGATCGCAACAAGTCTAAAAGACAATGGAGCCATAGCCTTTATGAGTGGCGTCTGTTTGCCAGGTTTTCACCATCGCACCTACCCAAGGTGCCACCAAAGTAGTTGTTCACCATTTTGGATGCATGATTTTTCTTTACTTTTTTGAATGTTTTTGTATTTTCTTCATAACATTTTTCTAGATGCTTTTGGTATTTTCTAGTATGCAGGGGAGCCTGATGCTCTGTACACCTTAGGTATAAAACCGTTTGAGGTGCATGCTGTTGATTAGATCTGCAAGCAGTTCTCCTTTCGATGTAGCCAACTGATATGCCCCAGACCCAAATATAGCAGTGACAACATATGGGCCTAGCCAGTTTGATTCAAACTTGCCCTGATGTTCTCTGTTTGGTTGGTTGTGAGGATTCTCTCAAAGAACAAGATCATCTACCTCAAATGTACGAGATCTAACTCGGTGATTGTAGCTTCTGCTCATGCGCTGCTGATAGGCTTTGAGATGGTTGTATGCAGCTTGTCGCTTCTCATCAAGTAACTCCAAGTCCTAAAGGTGTGAGACTCTGTACGCTTCATCATCTATTAGATTATGCAAGGAAACCCGTAGTGATGGTATCTCAACCTCAATAGGTAAGATAGCTTCAGCACCATAGACCAATGAGTAGGGAGTTGCACCTGTAGGGGTTCGAATGCTAGTTCGATATGCCCATAGTGCTAGATTCAATTGAACATGCCAATCACGGCCGACATCATTGACTATCTTCTTTAGGATTCTTAATATGTTTTTATTGGATGCTTCGGCCTGACCATTGCCTTGTGGGTAATAGGGGGTGGAAAAGTGATGTTGGATATGAAATTTCTCACAAAGTTCACGGACATCCTGATTTTTGAAAGGAAGACCGTTATCTGTGATGATGGACATGGGCACACCATACCGACAGATGATGTAGTTGAGGATGAATGAGGTGATCTGCTTGCCAGTGACTTGGGTAAGTGGAACAGCTTCGATCCACTTTGTGAAATATTCGATGGCGGTAATAATGAATTTATGGCCGTTGGATGAAGATGGATGAATCTTACCCACAAGGTCAAGGCCCCATTGACAGAAAGGCCATGGTGTTGTGATTGGTTGCAGTTCCTGGCTGGTGCATGTATCAGGTCACCATGAACTTGACATTTCTTGCACTTCCTGACAAAGTAGTAGGAATCTTTTTCCATAGATGGCGAATAGTATCCATTGCGCAAGAGTTTCTTGGCTAGTGATGGACCACTTGAGTGAGTCCTACAAATTCCTTCATGTACCTCTTCCAAAGCCTTTGTGATCTCACCTTGTTCCACACATCGAAGGAGAGTACCATCAAGACTATGTCGGTATAGGGTTTCAGCAATAATGGTATATCAAGCAGTTTGGCGAATGAAGGTTTTACATTGGTTATTCGATTGGTTGGGAGGGAGGGTGTGGTCGCGGAGATAGGTGTAAAATTCACCATACCATGGGGATTCAGAACTAACAAGGTGACATATGATCTCAAATTTGGGGATATCATAAGTGGGGATCCAAAGCTATTCTACCAAGAACTCATAACGTGTTGAATTTTGTGGAAGATCTAGGAGAGATGCGATGGTAGCCATAGCATCAGCAGCTCGATTCTGAACTCTTGGTATCTACTCAAAGGTGATAGTAATAAATGATGTCTTTAGATTGTCCACCATTTGCTTATATGGCATGAGTTTATCATCCTTGGTCTGATATTCATCTGTTGCTTGTCGAATGACCAGTTGTGAGTTGCCATATACTTGTAGTTCTTGTAATTTCCATTGTACGGCTAGCCTGAGTCCTGTGATCAAGGCCTCATACTCTGCTATGTTGTTTGTGCATGGAAATGTGAGCCTGTAAGACTTCGGGATGCTATCACCTTGAGGTGTGATAAACAGAATGCCTGCCCTCGAGCCATGCCTAGTGTATGAACCATCAAAATATAGTTTCCATGGTTGTGTTGTAGTGATCATGAATATCTCTTCATCTGGAAAATTGGAAATGAGAGGATGATCCCCTATGAGAGGTGCATCGGCCAACTGATCTGCAATGACCTGCCCTTTGATAGCTTTACGATCCACATACTCGATGTCAAATTCGCTTAGAATCATCACCCATTTGGCCAAGTGACTTGTCAGTGCTGCTTTGCTGAGTAAGTACTTGAGTGGATCAATCTTTGCAATGAGTTGTACCTTGTGTGTTAATAGATAGTGCCTCAGTTTAGTCGCTGCCAGGATTACTGCTAGGAAAGCTCACTCAATAGGTGTGTAATTGAGTTCATAGCCCACTAGTGTGTGAGAGATGTAGTAAATAGCACATTCTTTTCCTTTTGCATTATGTTGTGCCAGTAGTACACCCAATGCTATATTGGTTGCTGAGATATATAGTAACAATGGGCTACTTGGATCTGGTGGCATCAATAATGGTGGATTCGTGAGATAGTCTTTGAGCATCTGAAATGCTTACTGGCACTTGGCATCCCACTTCTTGTGTAGCAGGTGTGTGAATGGGTGACACTTATTAGCCAATTGTGCAATGAATCTTTGGATGGATTGAAGCTGCCCTTGTAATGTCCTTAGCTGACTGATATTCTTTGGAGGTGGCATGTCCATGATTGCTTTTACCTTTGCTGGATCGACCTCAATGCCTTTGCTTGAGACAATGTATCCTAGAAGTTTCTCAGAGGTTACTCCAAAGACACATTTCTTTGGGTTGAGTTGAACATGGTATTGTTCCAGTCTATCAAAGATTTTATCTAAGATGTGGAGATGCCCTTCTCTGGTGAGTGATTTTGCTAGTAAGTCATCAACATAATCTTCCATCATAGTATGCATCATGTCATGGAAGATGGTAGTCATTGCTCTTTGATAGGTTGCTCCTGCATTTTTGAGACCGAAAGGCATTACATTCCAGCAATATGTGCCCCATGGACATGTGAAGGCTATCTTATGTTGGTCCTCTGGTGTGATCTTTATTTGATTATATCCTGAAAAGCCATCCATGAGTGAAAGCATGGCATGTCCTGCTGTCAGATCCACTATGATGTCAATATTTGGTAGGGGGAAGTCATCCTTAGGACATGCCTTATTTAGATCTCTGAAGTTAGTACAAATGCGGATGCCCCCTTTTGGTTTGCCGACAGGAACAATGTTGGAGATCCATTCTGCATAATCAATTGGCCTAATGAAACCAACATCTACGAGTTTCTTGAGTTCTGTCTTGACTAGCACTGTAATTTGAGGATGCATCTTATGAAGCTTCTGCTTGATAGGTTTGGCTCCTTCTGCTATGGTGAGGTGATGCATGACTAAATCAGGATCAAGCCCAGGCATGTCTGCATATGACCATGCAAAGTTGATCTACCACTTCTGGAAGAATTCTATAAATTTAGGTTGTTCCTCTAGAGTGAGAAGAGATGCCAAATGTATGAGATGAGGATTTTCAGGAGTCCCCACATTGTATTCTTTGGTTTCCTCAATGAGAATCGTTGATCGCTCCTGTTGTGCATTAGCAGGGAGAATGTCAAGCCCTTCATCCTCAGGTGCCTCAGAGAGGTTTTCACCGTTGGATACGCTCTTTCTTTTTACTTTTGTCAGATCAAACAGTGCCACAATGTGGTTTTCACTAGAAGATCCATGTTTTATAGTTATATTTTTGCAGCTGAAAGGTTTGGCATCTGCTCCAAAGTATGCTGCACTATTAAGTTCAATGGCGAATCCAGCTTTGTGATCCTCGCTTGGTAGGTTATCCCTTAATTCCAAAAAGTCAATGATAGCCTCATCATTTTGGAAGAGGTCAAGACATGGAGGATTTGATTGGTTCCATTCGATGAGTTCAGGGTGGATAATGAACATTACTTCATCGATTAGGTTAAGTTCATTAGAGGTATCAGTGAGGGTTAAGACAGTGTAGTGAAGGTTGTTGATGGTACTCTCCCTATCAAAATTAGGCGTAGGATGAGATGTAGGGTCTGTGGAAGATGTTTCCAGCTCAGGAACCCAAGTGGTCTTTATCTATGCTTCTCCGTAAACAAGGATGTCTTTGCGTGGCGGAGGTGGTGATGTGTCTTTCTCATCTGAAGTGTTAAGCTGTACAGAATCAAATTCCCACTCATGTGAGTCGGTCTCTAAGTCACTTTCCAGCATCTAATTACTATACCATACTGGGATGTTGTTCGAGTTAAATACCGCACGTGTGATTGGTTTATGGACCTTTGTAGTGATTGTTGCTGCAGGAAGTTTGATGGGAATCAAGGAATCTGATACAGGGAGTATCAGTAATATTGACTCAGTGGTTTTTGCTAGAACTGTTGGTGCCATAGAGACTGCTGCGGGCTGTGATATAGTTGCTGCTGCTAATGGTGTTATTGATGGGATTATTGATTCGCTTGGTGGGATGATTGGTATTGTAGATGGTGGTGTTGGGTTTGCGAGCCTCGATGGGGTAGTGGGGATAGTGCTTGATGCTGCTTTGATAATAAAAGGTGTCCTCTTTGCCATAGGCTGACATAATGGTTTGCTGGGTTGTCCTTTGAATTTGAGTTTAGGAAATATTTCTTTCTCAAAGCCTAGGCCTGTATTACCTTTGGGCTTGAATTCTGGCAGCAAAGGTTCATGTCATCCTTGTTTGCAATATCCCAAAGCACTCTGACCATCATACCCCATTCTTTGCATAATGAGGAGACCTTTGCCATATTGATCTATAGGAAGTTTTACTTGTAGTATATTAGTGGTGATGGGATCTTTGTAGATCCATTCTGCTAGGTCCTCATCTTGGGTTTCTTCCTCTTGACTCTTTCCAAGGATGAAAGGTGTCAAAGCACATGCTGGCATGATCAATGGTTGTTGGAGTAACTGTTGTGGTTTACCATGTGTTCGAGGAGAACTGGGCATTTGTCCCACACAAAAGAGTTGACTCAAGTTGTATTCCCCAGGACCTTCCTTTGCTACTTTCATCTTAAGCTTTTCTTGCTTTGGTATAGTGGTGTTTGAACTGGCAAGAGAGGTTGGACTTATATATGATGATGAGGAAATGGCTTCTCTATTATTAGGAATGGTAATCTCTAGTTGATGGTTGATATTATGGCAATATGCAAAGGGATTTGCATCACCTAGGATTGTGATCTCTACACCGTTATGTGGGAACTTGATACATTGATGGTAGGTAGATCAAACAACTTGCATGGCATGTATCCAAGGTCTCCCTAATAATAGATTGTATGGCAGAGGAAGGTCCAGAACCTGGTAGATGATGTGCTTTACCACAGGGCCCACTCAGATTGGTAATACCACAACTCCTTTGGATGAACGCTCTGCATCGTCATAGGCTTTGATTGTGATCTTCTTACGAGGATCCATTGATTCTACCACATATCCCAATGCAGTGACCAACTGTAGTGTGCAAATATTCAAGCCTATGCCATTATCGATCAAGACTTGTTTGATCCTATGCTGGTTGATAAATCCTTCGATGTGGAGTGAGGCGTTATGTGGTTGCTGGAAGGAAGAGTTGTCACTTTCAGAAAAAGTGAGACAAGGTGATGACTTGAGACTTCCAACCATGGCTTGAAATTGGTCTGTATTCAGATTTGCAAGGACTGACGCCTCTTGGAGTGCTTGATCCAAGATAGTTTTATGAGAGGGCGATAGGCGCAATAGCTCTAAAATGGATATAAGCGCAGGTGTTTTATCTAATTGTTCCACAAGATTGTACTGCTTTAGGATGGAGGTGGTACCTTATGGAGCTGCTTTGATGGTGACCTTGCCACGATGTGTAACAACATTGCAATTGGAGTTGGGATTTTTGAAGGTTATAGTTGCAACTTGTTCATTGGCATCATACAGATGATTTATAGTGTAATTATACGTAGCCTGTGTATAATCAGTGGTATCAGTGCCTCAGCTAGAAGTGGAAGGACCCCTTTGATCTTGTGATGGAAGTGGATTCTTCAACATCAGATGATCATTATTTGTTGTTTTTGTGTCATGTCCCTCAATTTCAATTTCTCCTCGGTCAATAAGATCTTGAATGAGATCTTTCAATCGATGACAATTACTTGTCTTGTGTCCTCTTCCTTGATGGAATTCACAGTGTTCAGTATCTCTCCACCATGCCGGTTTGACCTAAGGCTCATAGTTTGATAGTTTAGGTAGAGTGACCAAATTCTGAGAAATGAGTTGTCGCAATACTGTTTCAATAGGTTCCCCTAAGGGAGTGTATGTTCATTTTTGTTTTTGCTGACGAGGTCTTGGTTCATCGTGAGATGTGATGCGACCTTGATTCGAAGGAACATTCATGGTATTCTGAGGTGGAGGATTTTGTCCTGCAAACCGAACCACAGGTTGTGCGTTTTGGATAGTCCGGGCATCCACAACCCCATCGTTGATGATATTTTTGTTCTTGTTCTAGAAGCTTGGTTTATCACTATTGAAGCGTGGGCGAGGACCATCTTTTGGTTCATTAAAGATTTTGATGAGTTCTTTCTTAATGAGTGCCCGTTCACACTTCAAACCCTTGGTGATCATATCGTTAAAAGAGTCTGTGTCTTTGACATCCAGGTGAAATTCCATTTCTTCATTTAAGTTGGAAATGAATATTTCCACTAGTTCTCATTCAGGTAACTGAAGAGAACGTCTGCTAGACATTTGGCGCCATCGTTGCAGGAATACTAAGAATAGTTCACCTGGTTTTTGTTTGGTGTTGCATAGATCAGCCATGGTGATGTCACGTTCAATGTTATGAGAGTAATGTGCTAGGAACTTCTGGATGAGTTCCTCAAATGTTCTAATGCCACCTGGTAGTCGGGAAAACCATGATGTGGTTGTTCCTCCCAAGCTTTGGGGAAAAAGGTGCATTAGGTATGTGTCTTCATATGCCACTTCGAGACAAGCGGAATGAAATTCTCAGACATGATCGCGGGGATCCCCCTTTCCTCTATATTTTTCAAAATTGGGTGTTTCGAATCCTCGTGGAAATGGTGGCATGTAAAGATTCCTATCAAAAGGATAGGGACATATGTCATTGAGTGAGAATTGGTTAGTCTTGACACCACGATGAAGCTGTTGGGCAAGATTCTCGACTTGTTGCCGCAACATCTCCATTTCATTTGGAGGAGGAGATGGTGGGTTACCTCAAGGAATGTTATATCTGATGGGATCTCTACCTCTTTCCTCCTCATGGCGACTTTGTCTTTCTGATGCTTGTCTTAATTGGGCAAGATCAAAGTCAGAGGGGAATTTTGCTCCTTCTTGAGCAAGTCTTAAGAAGTGAGCATCCGCATTGCTCCTGAGTATTTCATCAAATAATCTGTTAAAGAGAGGGTTATGCTGAGCCCTTTCGATTGTTGCAGGAGTGGGAGTACTTGGGTTTTCGTCATCTGCATTTCCTCCAAGTGCTTCTTGAAATTCATTGAGATTTTCCTCTTCTTCTGCTTCTCTTTCTATTTCACATTGCCTTGATTGGGATCGGGTTTGAGCCATTTTGGTTGCAAGTTTTTTTTTTTGTTGAAGTTGTTTTGAAGATGATGATGAGTTCTTGATGATATGAAAGATTGATGGTTGGTGAATTGTGTTGTATGCGGATCTCTTAGCACTTTTAAGGTAGATGTAACTGAAATTCCTTCTTTGAATTCCTTGTTTGTTTGATAAGTTTGGATGTGATAAGGTGTAGAGAAATCTGAGATGTGTTATAGATTGGACTACCTAGTTATGAGAGGATTCACTCATGAACTAGTTTTAACCTGCGTAGATGTGTCTCTTAGGATGAGCTTATCCTAGATGTAGAAACAATCTAAAAAGTGATGTGATGTGTTTGATTCAAGCAATATCTAAAAGAGAACTTTGGGACAAGAACCTCTTAATGTTTTTGAGAGTTGGAACTGATTGATGATGAAGTGATGATGGATGAGTAAGATGATGGATGTTTTGTTTTCAACTTTTAATAAAAACTTTGTGTTACAAATGGGACAAACTCTATCTCTTCCCTTTCGGGTGTTGGTGGTACTTCTCGAGCTGTGTTGTATGTGATATAGATGTTTGGGAAGAAGTTGGGATTAATCTTTCCTCCTTGATTTTTGTGATAACTCAGAGCTCTATATTGCATAAAAGATCTGCGGTTCAATGATTCTGAATCAAACTCGTTTGTTTTACCTTGAAGGTATAGACGCATGCGATGTAGAAAGACTCTATGTGAGACAAAGATTTGTCTATTGATATAGAAGAATTTCCTCTTTTTGATCAAAGCCTTTGAACTTAATGGTCTTCTTTTCAAGTTGATATTCTGATGATGCTTCTTCTTTCGCAAGATGTGAAGAATGGTCATAAATTTTGACTCTTTTTTTTTTTTTTTGGTTTTTGATGTGTTTGGTTGGATGAATACTTTTTTTTTGGGATTGATTTTCTAATTGATGTTTTTTTGACAAGAAAACAAAGCAAGCACACAAACACAAGAATGTTGCCTAAAAGGCACAAATGAGTATGGGTCTATATCAACCCAATCCTTGGACTTGTATATGACCCTTCCTTTAGGTGTATTTTAAGGTGTATTTCCAAAGCCTGAAGTCAGCTTAATTTGCACTTGGTCTTTAAAATGAACACACTTCAAACACTTTTTATCCCTAAGGTCAAATGGCCAGTTGTGATAAATTTAGCCCACGTCTTGATATTTCTTCAACTTTGGTACTACATACCTTATGAATCCCACCGTGGTATGTAAGGATGTGATATACTAAGTCTTGCACGAGCATAACAAATAGATGATCCCTATGATGGGGGAGTCACCACTTTTATCAAGCCACAAGTGACTTTTCAAAAAGCTATGTTTCTACTCAAGGAAATATGTATGGTGAGTATCTTGGGAGCAAAACCATCTATGCTCTTGCACTAAATTATATCTCAAATATCCTCAATCAATAGAATGGGTGGGCTACTACTTAAAGGTGTTTAGTCATATTCGATGTTTTTGGACATAAGTTCATTCTGCAGTGACTCACTTAAGAGCCTTGTAACTGGTGGTGGGGCCCATTTGTCCTTTTGGCCATTTACACTGTAGGAACAGCTATACCCAAGGCTACAACTTTCGCTCTCACCTGATTTCTATAGCGGCTCGAAGGATTTACTGCTCGAGGTCATTCCCAAGAGTATCGATCCCTTGGTAGGCCTCTCTTAAAAAGACAAAATTTGAGCATTACTAACACTTTTCTCTTGCACCTAGGACCACGAAAGCTAAGGGAGAGGATAGTGTGTGTTAGAAGTAGGACCACTCGACTGACTATTTGCACAAGCGTGCCAAACATGTAAAACACTTGTTCTTTTTAATCCACCATTGCAAAATGTGGTTTAACTATTTGGAGATGTTGCTCCAACAGCCATGGTGTTCTTTTTAACTTCAAAGGCAATGTGTTTGGTAATCTAGAATTTGGAAATCCTAGTCAACTTAATGAAAAACACGTTTTGCTTCAAGTAAAATTTGTTTGCAAAAATCAAAAACAAGTGGATTGTTCTTTTTACTTGCCCAAAATTTGAAGTGTGGATTGTGATTTTTAAGTTTGATGCAAGAAAGAAAATTTGTTTGTTGATTTTAAGCACCAAAATGACAAATGATCCTAACTAGAAAGCATGACAAATTTCTTTGTTTCAAGTTTTTAATGCACCAAAAGGAAAATTTTGTGATTTTTAGGGGTTAGTTTTAACCTGCAAAAACCACAATTCGTTAGTAAAATCGATGTCCAAGAGGGGCTTCCACAAGCCTAAGATTTTCAATTTTTTTGGTTACAAGGTGAGTTTTACAATATTCTGTTGCAATAGCGCTAGTCTGCGTTTAAACAGAAGTGCTATTTTACACAGAAGCGCTGAAAGAAGGGTAAAACCAGAGAGGCAAAAGCACTAAAAGATCTTCAATAGTGCCAAAAGAAGCACCAAAGCGCTAAAACTTTTACAATAGTGCTATTGTAAGAACAATAGCGCTAAAAGAAAAACTGTCGGTAGCGCTAAAACATGTTCAATAGCGCCAAAGCACAACCTGTGTGACAAATTCAACAATCAGACATGTTAGTTAAAAAAAATGATATGTTGTTGGTGCTTGGATTCACGTCGGGTTTACCAAATGATGCCCTCCTAAATGGCACAAGGTTAGCAAATGATAAAATAACACAAAAGACACAAAACCATTAGTGTTAGTTAATCAAAAACTAATTTACAAAGGCATACCAAGAGAGACACTAAAAGCATGCTAATGTATCTAACAAACAAAACAAAGATTATGAGGCATCTCCAAATGCCTCTTAGCATGGCCTTAGCTCCTTCTCCCTTGTTCCTCTCCTCTCCAAGTTCCAAAATAGTGTAGCTCTCAGTAGCTTTTTGCACTATGGATGCTTATGGAGGATTGAGATTGTAGTAGAGCTCTAAATGTAAATAAAGAAGCTAATATTTAAGCTATTGATACTAAAATGATATATTTTAACCAAAATAACTAGATATGAGTTAATTATGCTAAAATGCTCTCTAAAAATGTCTATAGCTTAAATGCATACAAGTTTTCAGGATCTGGATTATGAAGAAATGGGCTCTATTTATAGGGAAAATGGAGCAATGGATGGTTGAAATTGAGAAATCTCAACAAGAGTCAGGATTGAATGATTTCAAATCCATGTGAGAGCTTTCAACCCAATCCCAAGATGACAAGTGTCAATGTGAGATAGGTTGAGAGGAGAGGGAATAAGCATTTAATGCTTGACATGACCTTGGGAGTTAAAGTCAAGGTTGGTTGAATGAATAAACTCTTTATTCCAAGAATAAAGCTTTTATTCAATGGGTAAACCCTTGTGCAAATGTGAAATGGATGAATATGGTCAAAATAATAAATGTTTGGGGAGACAAGTTTGAAATAACCATAAATGGTTATGTAAGAGCCATAAATGGTCATGTAAGAGCCATTAGTGGTCTTGGAAGACTTTGGGGGTTAATTTGTTGAACACACAAAGCATTAAATGCTTTTCAAAGACTTTGGAGTCTTTGAGAAGTGACTTCATTTTGCTTAGGAATGTGACAATAATTAGAGGATGGATTAGGCTAATTAGGAAGGGTTTAGAAGAATCTAGAAGGGGATTAGATTTGCAAGTGGATTTGGGGAGTGAGGGAAAATAGGATTTTATTAAAATAAAAATTTATTTATTTCAATAAATGTGTGCAAGTTGCATTTGTAGGAAAATGCAAGTGGGGGGGGCTTTTTAAATGATTTAAATAAATGTTAATTTATTTAAAAGAGGAATAGGGGGATTTAATTAAATAAATAGATTTTATTTATTTAATTGATTTGAATTTGGTTTAATGAATTAATTAAAATAAATTGAATAATTTATTTAATTAATAGGAGAATGTTTGGGGATAAATTAATTAAATATTAATTTAATTAACTGATGGCTAGTGGATTTTTATTCAAATAAATACAAAATATTCATTTAATTAAAATGGACAGATTTATGTGACTACAATAGCAATATCAGCAGAGTTATCACAGTGAATAACTACTGGTCTAGTGCAATGCACTTTGATATCCTTCAACATTTGCTTCATCCATAGAACCTGTGTACAGTTAGTAGCAGCAACAACATACTCAACTTCAATAGTAGATAAAGAAGTACATTATGTTGGCATTATAACAGACAAGAAGAGATTATTGGTATTTCAATAAGGATATTAAGAAGGTTGTTGATGATTATGGATATAACTGATTAAGGATGTTTACTGTCTTAATATTATTATTTTGTCATTGATGTCAAGAAATTGATTTTCTGATTCAGTATGATGTTGCCATATCTTGAGAAGTATGTTTTGAAGAGAATTAAGATGTCAGTAAAAGACACAGAAAGAATGTGATGAATAAGGGGAGGAATAAGTTATTCAATGGGCAACTATTACTGAGTTAGACAATGATGAGATCATGATGTTTATATTGTTTTTGATATCTTACATATGCTATTGTTTGTAAGGTTAACACTTACTATGTTACTGAGAAAAGAACCTAGTCGGTAAACCCTAAGAAACCTAGTCGGTAAACCCTAAGGTTATCGCTATCGGTTAATGAAGGCGGAATGTCTACTGAGTGAAGTTTAGTATTTACCGAGTTGCAACTGAGTAATAATAGAATGCATTGAATGAAAAAAAGCATTATTTAATGAAGGAAGTTGATGAGCTGGTTATGATTAAATGATTGTTACAACGTGCATAAAGGTTGTTAAGGATCTATGGCAATGGAAGATTGACAAGAAGATCTATAGCTTAGATTGAACTGCAATACCCTAGCACAAGTTCCAAGAAAAGTATGCAAGTTCCAAGGTGGGGTAAAATGTTTTTAGATCGAAGGATACATTGAACCTAGTTAAGATTGAAGATCTAATGGCTATGATTGATCATGGGAAATGTGATCAAGAAGATTTAGCAGTTAGCAATTGTTTATAAATAAGGAACTATTGATAAACAATGAATGCGGGAAAGTGTAAGCACAAGGATGCTACATAGTGATTACCGAGCATTGAAGCTTGGAGACTTGTTTTGATAACAGAGTATAGAGCCCAGCAGAGGGACAAGATAAGTCCTATGATTAAATTGTATTGAGCAAATAAGAATCTATTTCAGCATTTTAGATGTGAATTTGCAGATATATTTTTATTACTATTATTTTGTAAAGTGACAGAAAATCTCTTAACTGAGTGGACTTAATAGTCTTATTTGTAAAACCCTCTAGCAAGGTGACATTCTAATTGAGTGTCTGAAATCCTTTAACAAGGTCACTTCTAACAAGGTGAAGATCCTAACAGATTTGAGGGAAATCCCTTAATCGGGTCACATCTAGCAATGTGTTTGTAATCTTTAATAGGATTTGCTTTTAAGTGAGCATACTCTAGAAAAATATATTTCTTAGTGGGTCCAAAATCCCATAGTGGTTTTTCCCTATTTGGGTTTCCATGTTAAATCTAATGTTATATGTTTTGTGATCTTATCTGTTTATGAGTTTGCATGTTTCACAATTTTTTGATGAGGTTACCAAGGTTGAATCTGTTGATTTCATGGAGGTTTAAGTTTGTATGATTCACCCCCCCTCTCATCTTGTTTGATTGGCATCTGTACTAAACATTTAGTATCAGAACTATTAATTGGTATCAAAGATTTGGACTCCAGAAGAAAAGTTTAAAGGTACTTGAGGCAAAGATCCAAAGATGTATAAGAGGGATGCACCAAAGCTGAACAAGTCAAGTTTCTCTACATGGTAGAAAAGGATGAAGCTGCACCTATCAGGAATTGGAGAATATGTTATATATTATCTGGAGAATGATTTCATCACACCTATCACCTATCCATTGACAATGGAAGAGATAAAGGAAAAGAAAGAACATATCCAAGCAATTATTGAAATAACATCTGCATTGACCGACTCAGAGTTTAATGATCTAGAAGGCTGCAATGATGCCAAGGCAATGTGGGACAAGCTCATATCTATGTATGGTGGTGATGAACATGTTCAAAGAGAAAAAGTGGATAGTCTAAGAGGACAAATTAAATCTCTGAGGATGAATGAAGGTGAGAACATAACCCAATATAGTACAAGGTTAAAGGAGATTGTTAATCAAATCAAAGGAGCAGGTGGAACTATTGAAGAAAAGGATATAACAAGTAAGTTGTTAAGAACCCTTCTACCAGCTTATGTAATTTGAGTCTCTGCAATCAATGAATTGAGGTTTGTATCCAATATGCTAGTTTCTTTAGATGCTACTATTGGTAAGCTACATGCATTTGAGTTAAGTAACTTTGATAACAGTGGGTCTTTTGTAAAGAAAGTTGAGTCTGCATTTAGTTCATTTCATCTTGATGAATTTGATGATTACAATGATAGAAAGTATAAGTATTCTGAAGGGAATCACAGTGGAGCAAGTGAAAGATTTCACAAAAACATGGAGGAGGTACACAAACTTTATGAAGAAGTCAGAAAGAAAGAAGGGTTTGAAGCACTTTTAGCCAGAAGGCTACCGAGAGGAAAAGGTAAGTATAAAGGAAATTTGCCTTTGAAATGTTTTAACTATGATAGAATTGGACATATGGCTTCTAACTATCCTAACAAAGAATCTAGTGAAAAGAGAGATTACCGAGATGATAGACAAAAAGATAATCATTACAGAGGACACCGAGACTTCAGGAAAAGAGATAAAAAGACATGCCTAATAGCTGATGAGGAATCTAATGATGATAAATTAGATGAAACTAATATAGAGGAAGTTGTTTATGTGGCTATCAAAGATGGATTAGATGAACAAAGGTATGAAGAAAAAGATTTAATATCTCATATAAATACTAATGATTTTTGGATCATAGATAGTGGATTCTCACATCATATGATAGGTGATAAACACAAGTTTGTTATATTAGAAGATTATGATGGAGGATATGTAAGATTTGGTAATGATGCACCATGTCCAGTAAGAGGTAAAGGATCTATAACACTTCTTGACAATGCAAAATGCAATGATGTTTATTGGGTTGAAGGTTTGAAATACAATTTGTTGAGTGTAGCACAGCTAAACAACACAAGTTACCGAATAGAGTTTCAAAAAGGAATTGTCAAAGTTCATGACAAGCATGGAAAGTTAGCTACTATCAGGACACAAAAAAAAGGTAACACATTTCACCTTGACTCAACTCAGAACAAGTGTCTATATGCAAAGATAGATGATACCTAGTTATGGCATAAAAGGTTTTGTCATGTAAATTTTGATAATTTGATCAAAATAAGTAAGAAGCACTGAGTAAGAGGTCTACTGAGTCTTGAAAAACCTGAGAATGCTATGTGCCAAGGATGCCAGATGGGAAAGATGACAAGATCAAGCTTTACAAGTAAGTCCTACACTTCTAAGGGAATTTTAGATCTTGTGCATACTGATTTTTGTGGTCCTATGAAAGTTCAGAGTTATTATGGTGATAAATATTTCATATTATTTGTGGATGATTACTCAAGGATGATGTCAGTAATGTTTTTAAAAGAAAAATTAGAAGCTTTTCAAATGTTTAAATGGTACAAGGCAAGAGTTGAAAATGAAACAGGAAGACAACTGAAATGTCTTAGATCAGATAGAGGAGGAGAGTTCACATATGATGAGTTCAACTTATTTTGCAATGATCATGGTATTAAAAGACAAGTCTCTGCACCGAGAACTCCACAAAAAAGTGGAATAGCTAAGAGAAGAAACAGATCTATTATGGATTGTGCCAGAACCCTAATGATTGAAAAGAAAGTACCTCAAACATTTTGGAGAGAAGCAATAAGCACAACAATTTATACCCTGAACCAAGTACAACTGAAGAAAGGAACTTTGAAGACACCTTATGAAATTTGGTATGACAAGAAACCTAATGTAAGTTATTTTAAAATCTTTGGAAGTAGATGCTATGTTCACAAAGATGATAGAAATGGTAAGTTTGATCAGAAAAGTGAAGAAGGAACATTTCTAGGTTATTCTTCTAGAAGAAAAGCATTTAAATGTCTGAACAAATCATCTAAAAAAATAGTAGAAAGTGCAAATGTGAAAATTGATGAATTTGCAGAAAGAAATGATCAAGGAAACTCCAAAGAATCAAAAGATTATGAAGGATTTGTGTATGTTCAACCGAGAAGTCCTACTGAGAAGACTGCTAAAGAAAATGAAGAGAATATCCAGTTACCGAGTGATGAAAAAGATGATATAGAGCCTACTAAGCCTATATTAGCCAAGTATGTTAGAAGGAATCATGCATCAAGTCAGGTTATAGGAGATAAGAATGATCTAGTGATGACAAGGAACAAACTAAGACAGAACCCATGTCTGATATCTGAGTCTAAACTAAGGATAGTGAAAGAGGCATTTAACAGTGAAGATTGGATAAATGCTATGATAGAAGAGATTGATCAAATCAAGAAGAATGACACATGGACACTAGTCCCAAGACCAAAGGACAAAAATGTAATCAGTACAAAGTGGATTTTCAGAAACAAGCTGAATGAAAAAGGTGAGGTCATTAGAAATAAAGCAAGACTAGTTTGCAAAGGTTATGCTCGAAAGAAGGAATTGATTATGGTGAGACTTTTGCACCTGTGGCAAGACTTGAAGGAGTAAGAACATTGTTGGCATATGCTGCTTACAAGAATTTCAAGGTATATCAAATGGATGTCAAATTTGCATTTCTGAATGGTATATTAGAAGAAGAAGTTTTCATTGAACAACCTGAAGGATTTGTTGAAGGAGAAAATAAAGATTAGAACTTTGGAAATGAAATGAGCAAATAATTTGAGATGTCATTAATTGATGAAATAAAGTATTTTATAGGTTTACAGATATTGTAAATGAAAAATGAGATTTTCATTACTCAATCCAAGTATATAAAGGAAATCTTGAAGAAATTTGGAATGGAGGATTCAAAACCAATAAGTACTCCTATGACTACCAACTGTAAACTATCAAAGAATGATGAATTTTCATTTGTTGATGAGACACTTTACCAATCTATGATTGGAAAGTTGCAATATGTTATTCATAGTAGGCCAGATATAGCACATGCAGTAGGTATAGTTGCAAGATTCTCTATAGATCCCAAGGAAACACACATGACAACAATCAAGATAATTTTCAGATACTTGAAAGGCACTGAAGATTATGGCTTAGTATATCAGAAAGGAAATGTTTTTGATTTAAAAGTTTATACTGATGCTGATTGGGCAGGCAACATTGATGATAGGAAAAGCACAAGTGGAGGAGCTTTCTTTTTTGGAGAAAGACTAGTGAGTTGGCTTAGCAAGAAACAAGGATGTGTTTCATAGTCAACAATAGAAGCTGAATATGTTGCTACAACATTGAATTGTACCAATATAGCATGGATCAAACAACTATTGGAAGACATAAATGAGTAATTTACTGAGCTAGTAACTATATTCTGTGACAACACTAGTGCCATAAACATTTCAAAGAATCTTGTTATGCACTCTAAGACTAAGCACATCTCTATCAAGTATCATTATCTTAGAGAAGAAGTTCAAGAGAAGACATCTCATAAACATCTCATAAACATCTCATAAACATTACACAGAAAGAATGTGATGAATAAGGGGAGGAATAAGTTATTCAATGGGCAACTATTACTGATTTAGACAATGATGAGATCATGATGTTTATATTGTTTTTGATATCCTACATATGCTATTGTTTGTAAGGTTAATACTATACTATGTTACTGAGAAAAGATCCTAGTCAATAAACCCTAAGGTTATTGCTATCGGTTAATGAAGGCAGAATCTCTACCGAGTGAAGTTTAGTATTTACCGAGTTGCAACCGAGTAATAACAAAATGCATTGAATGAATAAAAGCATTATTTAATGAAGGAAGTTGATGAGCTGGTTCTAATTAAATGATTGTTACAATGTGCATGAAGGTTGTTGAGGATCTATGGCAATGGAAGATCGGCAGGAAGATCTACAGCTCAGATTGAACCACAATACCCTAGCACAAGTTCCAAGAAAAGTATGCAAGTTCCAATGTGGGGTAAAACATTTTCAGATCAAAGGATACATTGAACCTAGTCAAGATTGAAGATCTGATGGCTATGATTGATCATGGGAAATGTGATCAAGGAGATTTAGCAGTTAGCAATTGTTTATAAATAAGGAACTGTTGATAAACAATGAATGTGGGAAAGTGTAAGCACAGGGATGCTACATAGTGATTACTGAGCACTAAAGCTTGGAGACATGTTTTGATAATAGAGTATAGAGCCCAGCAGAGGGACAAGATAAGTCCTATGACTAGATTGTATTGAGTAAATGAGAATCTTCTTTAGCATTTTAGATGTGAAGTTGCAAATATATTTTTATTACTGTTATTTTGTTAAGTGATAGAAAATCTCTTAATCGAGTGGACTTAATAGTCTTATTTTTAAAACCCTCTAGCAAGGTGACATTCTGATTGAGTGTCTAAAATCCTTTAACAAGGACACTTATAACAAGGTGAAGATCCTAATAGATCTGAGGGAAATCCCTTAACCGGGTCACATATAGCAATGTGTTTGTAATCTTTAACAAGATTTTCTTTTAACCGAGGATACTCTAGAAGAGTATATTTCTTAGTGGGTTTGAAATCCCACAATGGTTTTTCCCTATTTGGGTTTCCACGTTAAATCTGGTGTTATATGTTCTGTGATCTTATTTGTTTATGAGTTTGCATGTTTCATAGTTTTTTGATAAGGTTACCAAGGTTGAATCTGTTGATTTCATGGAGGTTTAAGTTTGTATGATTCACCCCCCCCCTCTCATCTTATTTTCTTGGCATCTATACTAAACATTTAGTATAAGAACTATCACATTATTGTTTCTTGTTGATCCATGAAACCAACTTCTTTCCAAGGAAAAATCTCCACCAGAAGTACTTTTTTGGTCATCAACATCTTCAGCCTAGTCAACATCTATATATGCACATAAAGTAAAGTCATCATCCTTAGGGTACAACAAACCATAATCTGATGTACCTTGCAAGTATCTAAAAATCCTTTTCACCACACTCTCATGATTTTCTCTAGGATCACTCTGAAATCTAGATGCAATACAAACAACTTTCATTATGTTAGGCCTATTCTGAGTCAAATAAAGTGGACCTCCAATCATAGGTTTGTATCATGTAGGATTTACTGGTGCAAAAACATCTTTCCTTGTTAATTTCTCACTTGTAACTATAGGAGTACTTACTGGTTTAGAATCTCCCATACCAAATTTATTCAACAATTCCCTAGCATACTTAGTTTGACAGATGAAAATACCTTTGTTAGTTTGAGTAATCTACAAACCTAATAAAAATTTCATTTCCCCAATCATGGACATTTCAAATTCTTTCTAAATATTCATAAAAACATCCATGCAAAACTTATCTTCACCTCCAAAAATGATGTCATCAACAAATACTTCAATAATCAGTATATCATCATCAGTGACCTTATAATATAAATTACTATCAACATTACCCTTAGTAAAACCAAACTTCAAAAGATATTTATCCAACCTTGCATACCAAGCTCTAGGTGCTTGTTTCAATCCATATAAATCTTTCCTTAACCTGAAAACCATGTTTGTATTATCTAAAAGTGAAAAAACATCAGGTTGCTCAATATAAACTTCCTCATCAGGATCCCCATTCAAAAATGCACACTTAACATCCATCTGATAAACCTTGTAGTTCTTATGGGGACCATAGGCAAGAAATAATCTTACAACTTCAATCCTAGCTACAGGTGCAAAAGTCTCACCATAATCAATTCCTTCCTTCTGAGAATATCCTTTACAAACCAATCTAGCCTTATTCCTTACAACTTGTCCATCCTCATTAAACCTATTCCTTAAAAACCATTTAGTTCCAATAACATTCTTATTTTTTAGGTCAGGGAACTAATGTCCATGTGTTATTCTTCTCAATCTAATCTAATTCTTCTTTCATATCTTTCAACCAACATTCATCTTTACATGCTTCAATTACTGATACCAGTTCAACTTGACAAATTAAAAATACCTCATTAGTTGCCAATCTTCTTCTTGTCATCAATCCATTATTCTTATCCCCAATGATTTGATCTTCTAAATAATTTAATCTCACACAGCTAGGAGTCTTCTGACTCTTTGTTCCTCTTCCCCGTTCTTCAGTTACTATTGAATTTTTTGATACTGCTGGAGTAATTGGTTCAACACTTTGGTCAGGTAAAGGTGCTACCAATTCAGATATAATCATTTTCACCACCAGTTCTTTCTCATAAACTCGGATTTGACTTATATTCAGCTCATCCACCTTGACATTAGAACTCTCCATAATTCTTTGCAATCTCTTGTTATAACTTCTATATGCTTTGCTTTCATTAGAATAACCAAGAAATATGCCTTCATCACATCTAGGATCAATTTTGCCAATGATATCATCTATCCTGATATAACATTTACTACCAAATATTATGAAATACTTAACTGTAGGTGTATTGCCAAACCATAATTCATAAGGCGTCTTACCAGTTTCTCCTTTGATATGTACTCTATTGAATGTATAAATTGTTGTACTCACTACTTCTTTCCAGTAGATATGAGGTAGACTAGCTTCCATCATCATTGTTCTAGCAGCATCCAAGATAGTTATGTTCTTCCTTTCAACAACTCCATTCTATTGAGGTGTCCGGGGAGCAGAAAAGTGTCTCCTTATACCATGCTTCTCACAAAAGTTATTAAGCTCACCAGATTTGAATTCTCCACCATGATCTGACCTCAAACATTCAATCTTCAATCCTGTCTCATTTTTCACTTTAGCCTTAAATATTTTCAACTTTTCAAAAGCCTTAGATTTCTCCATTAGAACAGTAACCCACATCATTCTAGAATAATCATCAATGATTAGCATAAAATATCTATCACCTTGAAAATGTTTAACTCTATCAGGGCCACACAAATTAGTATGAATAAGATCAAGAACAACATTATATTTATCTTGTATACTCCTAAAAGAGGTTCTAATCTATTTACCCATTTGGAATTCTTTACATATCGGATTATAGGGCTTCACAATCTTAGGTGTATACCTAACTTCCTTAGTTGAACTAATCTTCACAACAAAATCAAAATTCACATGACATAGCCAACTCTCATCAATTTGTGCAATCAAACATGTCTTTTCACCTGAATTATCTAGATGCAAAATGACCAATCTTATTACATGCAAAACATTTAAAAGGTGCTTTTCCTTCATACTTACTACCTACTTGTACTTTAGGTACTCTTCTCACAAATATTGCTTCAAGTTGCTCAAACTCATCATCTTCTCTCTTCATATCATCCAATTCCTTTGCATATAAAGCTTTCTAATCTTGCTTACTGATTGATGATGTAGATGCATGACAAGAAGGTTCAGACTTCACAACTCCAGAAGGTCCAAATTCTTTAACAACTTTACACTCAAAAGATTATGCTTTAAACTTTCAACATAATAAATATTATTAGTATTGTGCTTACCATCCAATGATATAGTTCCTTTTTCCTTTGATTATATATGCTTTATCAAGTCCAAATCTAACTAGACCACCATCAAATTCTTGCAAGGATAGAAACTTCCCTTTATCTCCAGTCATATGATGTGAACAACCACTATCAATTACCCATTCATCCTTGTCTTTAGTTTTAGCATCAAGTGCCTTCTCTTTAGGTACATTCTCTTCCAATCCCAGAACATCTTCCTTGATATCCAAGAAAACCCATTCCTTCCCATTATCGGAAAGACTTGTAGAATCTTCTATCAGTTCATGATCTGAATCAGTAACACCTTCCTCATCTACTATGTAGCATGACTTGTCTCTATTTTTCCTATACTTATACCTATTTTGATATCCAGGGTTATGCTTAAAAGATCTTCTAACTTTCTCTTCAAATCTTGAATTCCTTTCAGGACATCTAGATGCAAAATTACCAATCTTATTACATGCAAACCATTTAAAAGGTGATTTTCCTTCATACTTACTTCCTACCAGTACTTTAGGTACTCTTCTAGCAAATAGTACTTCAAGTTGCTCAAACTCATCATCGTCTCTCTTCATATCATCCAATTCCTTTGCATATAAATCTTTCCAATGTTGCTTAACGATTGATGATGTAGATGCATGAAAAGTAGGTTCAGAGTTCACAGCTCCAGAAGGTCCAAATTATTCAAGCTCAAAAGAAGATAATTTCCCAACCAAGGTATCTTTGTTGACAAAAGCATTAGCCATTGTTCTTAATTCATTAATTGTAGTAGCCTTCATCTTGTAAGCTAGTGGTAGGACTCTTAGAACTTTAGAAACAATTTCATCTTCACTCAGAATTGTACCACAACATTGAATTCCCATAACAATCTCATTTACCATTTCCATGAATGTAGTAATCCTTTCATCTTCTTCCATCTTCAGGTTTTCATATCTCACCCGGTAACCATCAAGTTTAGCAATCTTCACAGTAGGGTCACCTTCATTAAGAGTCCAATTTGTAAGTTAATCACATTATTTGCTGATTAGAAAGTGCACACAAGAGGGCTTCTCTTGCTCTACAATCATTCTCAAGATCCTTATCCAAGTTTTCCAAGGGAGGGTTGCCAGATGTTGGATTATGAGGTGTAACACCATTCTGTGTGATCTCCCAAATTTCCTTACTGAGACATCTCAGATGAGTCTCCATCTAAATCTTTCATACTGTGTAATTTGTTCCATCAAGCCTAGGAATATCTCTCAAAAAGATAGCTCTAGATGAACTTGATGAACTTCAATTGTTATTCACCATAGGATCTTCCTCAAGTGGTAAGCTTTCTATAGAGAGGAATAGAGCTTTGATACCAATTATTAAACATTTCAAATAACTAGAAGACAACTAAGAGGGGGGGGTGAATCAATTGTCACAGATTACCATAATATCTAGCAATTAAAACTTTAATACCAACAACCAAAACATTAATACTAGAATGCTTAAAACAAATATCAAAATAATAGATAAATAAATTAACCATAAACAATAATCAGAGAATAAATACCATCCACATGACACTAAGATTTATACGTGGAAAACCTAGTAAAGGGAAAAACCACAGTGTGAAGCCTACCCACAATTAGATAATACTTCTGCAGTAAGTATGTGAATTATAATTGAGGGGCCTACACTTGCAGGAAGGCCAACAACCTAGATCTCACTACTCATTAGAAAAGGAGTCTCACTAACTATATAGAAATCCAGACTACAATCTGGAATAATGAATGAACTACAAAGATAGCATCTCCTATGCTTGAGTACAATTTTGGTTAAGCTCAATGTTGGCATTGTGTTCTCATTTATGTGGACCAGTATGGGATGACTATTGATATGAGAGATGTTTGTGCAACACTGTCATGAATAAGTATAGGATGAGATATCTTTGATATCACCTTGTGTTGAATAACAATGGTAACGTGAAGGAGAAGGATGAATTGGTCATCGATATGCTAGATGTGCAGTAAAGTGATCACTTGGTAAAAGGGTTGTTGATATGGTGTTGCATACAACCAAAATGAAGAGACTACATGATAGGTATTGATTGTGATGAAGAGGTGGAATTATATTTGGATCACATTAACACCCAAGGTGAAGTATGTGTAGGCCACCAGATTGCTAGTGTAAGGTTAACTAGCAGGACTCCCATCTGATGAAGAAGCTATCACAGGCAAGGTGATAGGTTGACAGTGTATGATGTCTCTATGTGCAGGATGGCATATGGAAAACCACCGAGACATACATCATGTTGAAGATGTATCCTACCCTTGGTAATGTAACACTTGTACCGACAAAATGATTCCCTTAGATAGGTAGGTGATTGAATGTAGAGACTGAATGTACAAGTGGAAGATGAGGAAGCCTCTAGAGCATGAGATCAAAAATGCACACCGGATAAGAAAGTGAAAACAAGGTGTGCTACTAGGATATTGAAGTAAAAATAAGGAGTTGAGATGGTGCATTTGTCATCTTGACAAACCAGTTGAGAGGAGAACCAATTTGATGAAGAAGGATGCTAGTGAGTCTGTAGGAATATACATGGTGATACTAGGATGCCGATGAAGGTTGATGCAGAACAGTTGGAGTGTGATGACTTGGTGTCATCAATATGTCTCACCAGCAAGAAGAGATGTATGTTGGCCACCGACAGACACATCTACTAGAATCTACATTAGTGATAGTTGACATGTTATGTTAGTTGATGAAACATCAGAGAAGAGACAAGGAAGATAAGGTTCTCACCTGATAAAGAGGAGTACAAAAAAATAAAGGATAAGGAGAATTGTCAAACTAGCAATGGTGCCGGCAAGTGAATATATTCGTAGAGGTGTTTCATCGATAGAGCAGTAAAGTGAATACATAAGGGTTACACCGACAGGTTAGAAAAATTAATGGTAGAAAGGATAACCAGAAAGGTGATTTGTGTCGATAGGGTCAGTGAACTGGTATGTGTGTACCGATTGTGTGGATGGTTCGTGACTAAGCTGAACCAATAGAGTAGTGTGCAAAAGGTGGATATCAATAGTAATGCCACGTAGAGGTGAAGTGGCAAACTTGCATAGGTCAGTGTACAGTATCGATGAGCTACTTGTTAGTTGGTCTAGCATTAATGGTGACTGCGAAGCTCGAGAGATATTTGCAGAGGGGTTGCGGCTCAAGGCAAGATGAATTTGAATGTATCCATGGAATGCACTGATTGATGCAGGTTGTTTGGAAGTATATCAAATTTATTGAATCAATCCATTGTGTCATTAATGGTGATTGGCCAAGAGGTGTGTCAATAGGTTGGTTGTTGAAAAAGGAAGGCATGTTTTGAAAGGCGTGAAGATGGCAGAAATGTGCAGGCTGGCAATCACTAAGATGAGATCCAATTAGATATGATTGGATTCTATGTGTCTCATGATCTGTGAAGAAAATTCAAAGGTCTCAAGTTTGAATGGGGTTTTTAGCGAGAAAACCTGGCTATATGTATGCGAGCCAAAGATATTTTTTGGTGTTGTTGAAGGGAAGAGTGTTGCTTTTGTATGTGACAAAATCAGTCAACTACTTAATGAGTATCCAATAAGAGACTGAGTGTGTGCGTAAGTGAGAGGCTAGGGTTGAAGAGTTCAACCAGCTATAGTGAGATAATCGGTAGTGTCCATACCGACAAAGAAGTAGTGAAGGTAACTGTAGAGAACCATTGGAGAGAAACAGAGTTGATTGAGAGAAGATACAACCAGCAGAGAGGACTGACAGAAAAAGAGAGTGAGAATAGGTAAAGAAGGAGAAGAGGATGAATCGATAACGTTGCAGCAAGAGATAAGATTGTAGTAGTTAGTGGGTGAGGTAGAGAACCAGAAGTTAACTAGATAGAAGATCCAGAAGTGAGATTTGCAGAAGAGTTACAAAATCGGTTTGTAACAAGGTTATATATTTGTAAATAATTATGTTTTGTATTCATTGAGTTGTAGCTCAGTGTAGGGGTTGTAACTCCTTTGGGTTGTATCCTATAAATTAGGGGTTGGTTCTCCTTTGAGTAGAAGCTCATAAATCAAGAGTTGTAGCTCCTTGGGTTGGTGCCCTAAATAGTGTAATCATAGATTCATTGTGAGGCTAGATTGGAGCAGTAGTCTCTAACAACATTTCTCACCAAGGATTTTCCCATCAAGGGTTTTCCTCGTATATGCTGGTGTTATCAAATGTCTCTTTGTGTGTGAATGTATTTTTATTGGTCCCCTACTAACCGATAAGTCTGCATTGTGTTAGATCCCATAACTGGTATACACACATAAGTTAGTTAAAGGGAAAAGATTGAAAACCATTGATACACACATAATTACCGTACCTCTTTCACCAAGAATCATGAATATCAGATAGAATCCCCATGAAGAGTTTCCATCAATGACAACCCCAAACCATCTATCAAGCATTGATATCCATTGAAAGAGTGTCAATTTCCAACAATCTCCCCCTTTGGCATTGATGGCAACACTCAGTGAAAAATGACTAAGTGTTAAGACAACCTAGATACCAGATTAAAAATTTCTAAGGCTCCCCCTTAGATCAATGCTAAAAAATGTATACACTGTACTGAACATTTTTCAGTCTCACTCTCGCCCTTTGACAACAATGCCAAAGATGGGGTGCTACCCAAAACTTATATACAGGAATATCAACTAGATACTTTATACATACTTGAAAATATCAGCAAAAATGGTCTTCAAAAATCCTAAGTGAGTGTCTCACCTAGTCTTCAAATTATCCAAAACATTAAGGAATGCACTGAAGTCATAAGCATATACCTCTACATCCTTCAAATCTAATGGAATTTATTGTTCCATGGTCTTCATAAAATCAACCTTATTCCTCAACATGGTGTCCATCTAGAGGGCAATCAAATTTTGGAGTTCACCAACTCTTCTTAAACTTCTATCTTTCTTTGCATGAAGGCTCAAGATTGGATCATTCAGAGCCATCACTTCTCCTTCAATGATGCTAGTTAAGGCTACATTACAGTCAAAAGATAGATAAATACCAACTAACTTGGCTTGACAAATATTGATTTTCTTGTCTATGTCTATTGTGAACTTTGGCAAAATTAGACAAGACTTATATATCCTACCACCCTCTGCTAGAGCCTTAGAGATTGTCTACAAACCTATATTTAATCTCACCCTATCATCCTCTATCATCTTTCAGAATATTTTCATATAAACCTCTTTGAATTTGACAAGTACTCGCTTGGTGGTGGCCTTCTCCAAAGATTCAAATTTACTATTTACATTATTTAGCAATTGAAATAACTTCCCGGAATGGTTAGTATCGGGATATAATTCTATATCCGGTATAATTTTCTAGAAAATTTCAACTGACATCTAAATTAGCTTACTATCCTCATTCTCCAATTTAACTACATCTAGACTTACCTAGGCCTATACTTGTGATGGTGGGAAAATGATGAGTGATAGATCAATAGGAAAACTAACCCTTTCCCTCAAAGATTGATGAGAATTTCACTATTGATTATCCTTCAAGAACTTTTCACCATTACATTATGGAGATAAGGGGTAATTCACTAGATCCAATCTACACACAAAGATGATAGATTGAATTCTAAATGAATTAAGGATGTTATGATGATCCCCTTATTCCCTTTTTGTTTGATTTAGAAATGGAAAGGAAATTGATAGAATTATGTAGTGAAAAAGTGACAAAGAATCAATTATAACTTGAGATTTAAATATGGGATGAAGCTATGCACCTAGATTTGGTAGTAAAATGTCAAGACGAAGTCAGCCTATAAATTTGACAAAAAATTGTCTGAACCATGGCGAGAATGTACACAGTCCTCCGAAAAATCCATGAAACGAAAAGGGTTTTTTTGCCCCTACAAATGAAGCCTGAATCCAAAAGTACAGCTGTGCACCTGCAACCTACATACAAAAAAGAGAGGGAAATGTGTTGGGATTAGGGGTTTTCCTTTAGGTCAAACCCAAGTTTTGGAATTAACCAGTAATGAAAGAAAGTACTTGCAAGTAGATGTAAATAAAAGACTGAATTGTAAATCACCTCAAGGGAGGTTGTAGTAGCAATATTGATAGAAATAGTTTTGTGGATTTGAATGTTGAAGAAATCTCCTCTTCAATTGTTCAATTCTTGACTTGAATGCAACACCTAGCCTTGAAGGGAGACTTGAGAATGCTTAATTTTGGAAAAAAGTGCTTGAATGCTTGAATGCTTGATCACCTATGCACCTTGAATCTCTCAAACTTCTTGAACTTCAACTTATTGAACTTCTTGAACTCATGCAAATGAGAGGATGAATGCCCCCTAAATACATGTTTGAAGGATTTGAATTTTGTCATGGGCTGACATCAAGGAGATTTCCCACTCACTACACAACCCACAATGCTTGCACTAGAAAGGTCTAGCCCCAAAATAGGGCATGGACAGGGGTTCCATGCCCCTGTCCTAGGAGGACAAGGGTGCCACGCCCTTGTCCAAAGTGGGATAGGTGCACCACTCCCCTCTCCTACCCCTTTCTCTAGGGCAGAGATTGGATAGAGTGATGTGAAGGCCAAAGAAGATGCAATTTTCACAAGTAGGGCACTCTTCATTCTCTGATTAGGCTAGAGGTTTTGAGTTCACATGCATGAGGACTCTAATATAGTCATAAATTTCTAGGGTGACAATTTATGACACTACATTTAGCCCCCATTTTAGTGGGAGTATAAGTGTATACCTATACTATCGGTAAAGTACAAGGAAATAAGATTGAAATACTTTCACCACATCAAGGAGGCAAGATGCACCAAGCCCCTAGTAGACTTAGGATCTTACGATTTCAATTGAAAAAGTAAAAGGGAATATTGAGAAGGGGAGAACCATGACTGCAAGTAGCAAAGTTCCCTTCACTGTGAGTCATGAAAGCCAGGATACAAAAGATTACAAAGAAAAGAAAAGTTCACTAAGCAATTCCAAGTATCACAAGAAGGAAAGAATGAGCGGAGTGTATGCCCCAACATTAAAGTGATCGCACACACCTTATCAGAAGCGATTGTTTTAAGGTAGGATACACCCAAGAGAGAGAAAAGAAAGGGATCATGTTATCATAAGGATTTAGCCCCCAATTGAGGTATAAACCCAAGGATAATAAACACAAAACACAAGGTAGTGTCACTTTCCTCGAGCTCAGTATGTTGTATGATAACTCATGTATATCATATATATATATGCATATAATAATGTCAATCCCCAAGGAAGGACACTACATTAGAAGAAAGGGAAGAGAGGATGTCTTTTGAGTCAACATGAAAGAGACCAAGAAAATATCTCAATGCTTTGTATCGTCTCTAAGTAGACATTAAGGGAACAATAAAAGAACAGGGATACATATAGAAGAATGGTCACAAAGGGCAAGAAAAGAGAGAGAGACAGATCTACAGTGCTAAGATCGCTAATCTAGCACAACATCTGCCTCTCGATCTTGGTGATCACTATTTTCGGAAGGCAAGAAACATCCCAGAGGAGCGATATCAAGCACATCAGATGGAACTATCACAAGATCCAAACAAGGACTATTCTCATGTTGTAAGTCACTTTGTTCAATTCGAGGAGCTAGGATTAGGGTTTATGAAAACTCATCTGATAAATGTTTATCCACATCAATATATTCATGCTCACTGTTAGAAGTATTAGGAGTTGTATTGCCATTATGAATAATATTTTCACTCATTTTTGCATTAAAGTTTTGTTGGACATAATGCACCACTGAGAGGGGGAGGGGGTGAATCAATGGTTCTCAAATCTCTTTCACTTTTGTAGTCCTTTATGAGAATACCAGTTGATAGATTTAACTTAATGTAGACTTACTGGCTAAGGAGGAGACTAACTTAAATGCAAACACACTCACAAGGGAACATCACATAACACCAGCATATACAAAGAAAATTGAAGATGGGAAAAA
Organism: Cryptomeria japonica; assembly: GCF_030272615.1. Classification (NCBI taxonomy): domain Eukaryota; kingdom Viridiplantae; phylum Streptophyta; class Pinopsida; order Cupressales; family Cupressaceae; genus Cryptomeria; species Cryptomeria japonica. Next base: position 142,819,920 of record NC_081415.1, read on the forward strand.
ACTCAGTGAGCAATGCTACTGAAGTCTACTACAACAATCCAACCTCATAATGAAAACACAGTTACAAAGTTTAGGACACAAACCCAAGGAGCACCAATCCCTGACCTGATTTATGGGCTACAACCCAAAGGAGCACCAACCCCTATCTAGATTTATGGGTTACAACCCAAAGGAGCATGAACCCCTATCTTTAGGGCACCCATTGTTTGTATTTTGATGATGTTTAGTTGTGATTGTCAATGATGGACACACACTTATTTGATTTATGAATTATTCTCAACCAGTAGTCATTCCAGCTGGTATTGTATGTCATTAAATGTATAGTTTTTGTTTGTTAAGACTATCGATGTTGTGCAGAAAATGCTTATCGGTCAAAGTATGATCAAAGACCCCAAGTGATATGAAGATCTCAACTAGAATGAAGACCCTAAGTAGGAGTTAATCTTTTGATCAGAACACTATGTTCTAGTTTTTCAGTCTTCACTTATCAACCGATAATCGATATACTTTGTTAACTGGTATGATTGTAATGTGTGATAAGTTATCATCCACCGACACTTTGGCAACGTTTCTGTGTCATGTTACCAAATATGTCTAGATGGAGTGTACCTAGGATATTATAGTCTAATCTTATTGGACCAACATGAAATCAGGTTCCTATATGAGGACATCATGTCTAGGGTTTTACAATAGTTGAAGTGTTTGAACAAAGATAAGGTCAGTGTGAGAAAAGGTCTCACACAACAAAGATAGAGAGTGTGAAATATAGAAGACTGAAGTAATGCTGGAATGCATTAACAAGGAGCTACCAAGGATCTAATCAAGCATTTTGTGCTACAATCTAGATCATTCACTTATTGATTACTAATATCTTTGACAAGTCTAAAACCCTTAACCAGGTAGGCCCAGCCTAGCCTATTGTAAATCCTCTAACAAGGTGGTTCACAGTTGTGGATTTGAAATCCTCTAATAGGGTAGTCTTTAACATGACTTATCTCCTAACAGAGATTTGGATTCCTAACAGGATTTGTTCTGGTGAAGAATGTTGTAAGGCCTTAACTGGTCTCAACTTAACCGATCAGGTTACTATTCTGTAGATAGTTGACTTGTGTGTTATACTCACCATGGTTTTTCCCATTTGGGTTTCCACATCAAAACATCTTGTGTTATGGTGATTGTGCTTCTATGGGTGAATTCTTTATTTGCTATTTGGCTTGTTTATGTTTTAATTTGTTTATTGTTTAATCTGCTACACCAGTCTATAGTTAAACTGCTTAAGAGTTTGTTGAAGTTTTTGGGTATACTAATTCACCTCCCCCCTCTTAATATTTATCAATTGGTATCAGAGCCTACCTTTTTATAAGTCTAACCACTTGGAAGGAGATATGGGGGAATATAGTATGAGGGAACTCACTCACCATTTGGCTGAATCTGAGAGAGTCTATGATGAACTCAAGATCAATTTTAAAGCCTCTTTAGCCAAGAGAGGAGAGCTTGCTGAGCAATTGATGGAGCTTACTGAAAATAGCTCTTCTGATGAAGCAGACATGGATGCCCTAGTTGGAGAAGTGGAGAAATTAAATGAATCCAAAACTAACCTGAGGAGGGAGTTTCAAGGACTGACTATCAGGATGAGTTGGGAACTAGAAAATAGAAGAAAATCTAAAGATTTGGTAAAGGACAAGGAGCATGAGATCTCTAAATTAAAGAAAGAAGTCAGTACCATTACCGCCTATCTGTAGGAAGGTAACAAGAAGAAAGAAGAAATGCAAGTTGAACTGAATGTAGTGATTTCTTAGAATGAAACCTTGATGGAGACCAATGATGCTCTTTCCAAGGAACTTGCTAAGACAAAGGAGATACTTGCTAAGTTCAACCAGAGTGCTGCTAAGTTAGAACAAAAGTTGGAATTGGTAAAGCCATCAAAGGATACCACTGGAATTGGTTTCTCTAGATACAAGGAAGGTGAGACCTCTGGGACCAAGAGTGATGCACTAAAGAAGAAATCAACACCTAATAACAACATTGAGTGTAAAGGTAAGAAAAAGTTTAGACCCCTTTTGTTTAACTATTGTAAGGAAGGACATATTGCCAATGTATGTGGGAGAAAGGCTTGCAATAACTTTCCTTACTTTGAAAACAATGCGACTAGATCTAGTAGATTTAATGGTCACTGTTATTCATGCAACAAGTTTGGGCATAGTGCTTTTGAGTGCAGGTTGGTTATGAATAACTATGGAAGTTATCCACCAAGATCTAAAGGATTTGTCCCAGAACTTCTTATAAACCGGAACCCAAACTGGTATAGAACCTATGACCACTAGTCAAATGGTTATGAACCAGCAACCAGTTGGAGAGCAACCTATTTTATCTATCATGGTAGCGGTCACACTATTGCAACATGTAGAAGGAAGAATGGAAATGTGAACATTGGACCATGGAGAACACCTGGAATGGTATGCTATCATTGCAACAAACTAGGACACACTGCTAGAGCATGCAAACTAAGAAAGAATCCATTGGGAGACATATCGATCAACCCAAAAGGGAAGATTGATGTTGAAACTATTCAAGTGAATATGGATAAAATTTTGAAAAAGAAATCTAAAGAGAAGCCACAAGATGTACCAGTTTCTACACCTAGTGTGGAAATCCCTGAGTCAACAAATTGAGCTTTGAAAATCTTAGGAGGAACGTATTGATAAAATGTTTTGAGCCCCTAAAGTATATCGGTAAAGAACCTTTATCAATATTTTTACCTATCAACCAACAGAAGAAATGAAGCAGTAAAAGGTAAAATTAGGGTTTGAGCCCTAATGATGATGCATTTATTATGGTAGGTGGGAGCATGTTTAAAAGTGACTTGTGTCGTCATTTTTACTTACCTATTTTCAGAAAATAATTTTTCTAGTATGAGCAGCGCAACTAGAGCGATTCATCTTGCATTTGAAAGAATTTAGAAAGGAATCTTGTACAAGATTTTATAGCTACTTCAAGCTATCTATGTGGAAGTCAAAGTGGTAAACAAAGCATCTGAAGAAGTGTGTTGTGCTCGACATTGACAAACCCTAAGTTTAGAGTGTGAAGGTAGTTCTCGTTGAAACATTCTTGTCATTTGAAATCTTCTAGAAATGGCTTTTGCATCTAAAATCCCTTCTAGTTCTACTGAACCTGAGGATGCACCTGAGCTTCTTCAAAAAAAGATGAAATATAATGCCCTATCTCAAATTCCTGCTGGAGTCATGGTCGAAGATGATGTTTCAAGATATATTGATTGCAAACTAGAAGACCTTGGGTCCTTAGTAATTCACTCCCAGTTGAGTTTGTTTTGTGGAGACAATAAGAAGATTAAACCTAAATATAGCATAATAGAGAAGAAGAAATTGCATAATGCAATATATTTTCTCAAAGAATTTATAGAACACATCAGGATTATCCTTAGTAGGGTTCATGGTGACAAGATGTACCTTGAGCAAACCCATGATATTACACCGGAGGCAATTCATGATGTGACCGAATTCTACAATGTTGGGGAAGTTCTCGTTCATCGAAAGATCACCAAAACCAAAATGACATCACCAGTTTTGTAAGTGACCAATGAGAAATGATGGTCAATGCCATTAAAGATGATTTGGTTAAATATACATGCATGGTAATCGGGTATAGAATATTCTATGCTAGCAAAATGAATTATCTTCCTTCAGCTATGGTGCATTCCACTTATAGGATGATAAAGGAAAATGCAGAATGTGACTTATGTACTTGTATGCAAAAACAACTCATAGATAACCTGAAGTCAATGAAATTGGACAAAACCTTGAGGTTTAAGTTTGGTCAACTACTTGTTAGTTTATTTTTCTACTTTCAAGGATATTTTTTTGGAGTTGGTGATGTTCAATGGTCAACTAACCTACCAGTTTCTAGACAAATAAAAGAGAGTTTGCAAGTTGTGGGAACTACATATCCGGGGACTCTGAATAGATATTTTGATGATTTCAAACTAAAGATGAACCAAAGAATGAGAATATCTAGTGATCTTTTAAGAAATATGAAGATGACATCTGTTTCACCATCAAAATAGATCACTGCCTAATGGAAGCGATCGAACCCAAAGAAGATATAGTTGGGCCTATGGGGTATGAAGTAGTAAATAATATACTAATAGGGTATGCCTCTACCCTACTTGCTTCACCACTGGATTCCAAGAAGAAGAGGACTGATACTTACTTAGAAAGGATCAAACCAATTGAGGTACCAAAGAAGAAGAAGAGTAAAGTAGTGCCATCAGCATTAGCACTAGTTACATCTGCTACTAGTCTTAAAGTCACCAAAAGGTCACCTGTAAAAAAGAAACCAAAGGCTATTCCAGTTAAGGTATTCGAAAGAAAGAGGAAAACGAGGAATAACTCACCGGATTCAGAAGGCATTGAACTGGAGGTAGAAATAAAGAAGACAAGACAATCAAGCAAGAAGTTGAAGTCAATCAGTAATGTACCAGCAACCTCTGCATTGGTAAATTTAGATATTTACTCTTACAAACATATGACACATTGTCAAAGGACCATAAAGAATATTAGAAGAAAATTTCTTGATGATTTAAAAAACTATTTTGATGATTTCAATGATAGTGAAAAAGAGGATGTTGAACAAGAACTTATTAAGTATCTATGTATTAATGATCAATCACCTTCTGAAATTAAATCAGTTACTTCTAAATATTTGTATGATTCTTTAGACAACAAATGGCACATTGCCATTGAAAAAGAGCAAGACATTAGGGAGAAAGTTTTTGCTCAATACTTTCTAGATGTCTCTAATTCAGAATTGTTTGAAATTATTGACAAGAACAAAGGCATTTTCTTCATGCGAAGAAGGAGGCTTCAACTACTCGGACGCAAATCTTTTGAAGTGGAAAGAGACACCCATTTGTAGGTTAAAATTGTTGTCAACATGCAAAAAGTATCTGGAGCTAATCGGCTGGCTGAGCAAGAGCTTGACCTATCCACAACCAAACTGGATGAAGTCTTTGACAATCTGAGTGAAAGAATAGCATAACAAAATGAGCCCATTGATGTTGATGCACTATATATTCAGGATACCACTGTAGATAAGGAGAAAGCTGAAAAGGAAAGAGTAGAGAAAGAAAAGGAAGTGAAACTGGAAAAAGAGAAAGCGGAAAAAGAGAAACGAGAAAAAGAGAAAGAGGAGAAAGAGAAGCAAGAGAAAGAGAAAGCGAAAAAATTGAGACAAGAAGAGAAGGAAGAAGAAAAGAAGAAGGAAGAAGAGAAGAAGATGGAAAAAGAGAAAAAGAAAGAAGAAGAGTGGAAGAAAGAAGAGGAGAAGAGGAGACTAGAAGAAGAGAAAGTGAAGGTCGCCAAGGTAGCCCAAGAAAAGGAAGAAGAGGAGAAGAAACGACAAGCAGTAACTAAAGATCAAGCCAAACAGGTTGATTCCACCATTCACAGCAATTTGACTCTTGCCTATCTGACTGAATCAGTTGATGAGACTGAGTTACTATAGAGCATTGAACTAGCACAGGAGAGATTTGAAGAACTACGGAAAAAGAAAGAGAAGGATGTCATTTAGTTTGTTGTTGACACCTTTTCCAATCTAATCCCTAGAACTAACCTCCCTAGTACTGATTCCTCACTCGCCAAGCTCAAAATTCTTTGCATAGTAGTAGATGACCAGGTACAATGTTTGGAAAATGTTGCCTAGGCCACTACAAAGAAAAACCATGAAAAGACACTCGCAGTTGCCTTAGTAAAGCAAATGGATGAAGACCAAGAAAAACTACTGAAGCAAAAAGATGATATAAATTCATTTATGGGTGAAGGTAACCTCCTCTTGAGTAAAATCTGTCAACCTCACCTATTTTGTGAAGATGCTCTGAAACAAAAGACTCAATTACAATCAAAGCTATAGAAGTATATTGGCAACTTCAAACTGCCCTATGATTTGTTCACAATCTACAGACAAATTGTTCATATTCACCAGCATCATACTGCAACGCTTGACTCAAAGATCCGCAATCAGACTCGAGATCTGCAAGAGCTCATTAGCTCCTATTGCCAAAATTGTAGGTTCTTCAGAAGTGCTTCCTGAACTTGGAAGCTATTATTGTGACACAAGAGATGAGCACCATCGATGCAATGGAAGAATTAGCCTTCTAGATGAATACCGAAAGTAAAATTGTTGCCTCGCTTCTTGAGTCATGGTTTTTAGATATGAAGAATTTTATACAAAACTTTAAATCTCTTTTTGAAAAGTTTTACTATTTATTGTCATGAACACATACTCTATTTTTATATTATGCAAAAAGGGATAATATTTTGCATTACTTTGTCATTATTGGCAAAGGCGGAGTAGTGTATATTAAAATTTTGGTGAGTATTACAATTTAATGCACATACTTGTAATCCTTGCAAAGGGAGTAGTGTATATGCTTAGGGGGAGTAATTTTGACTATGGCGTCTATTTTTGTTTTGTAAAGAGCTTAGATGTCAAAATTTTCCTAAATGTTACAATCAATGCCAAAGGGGGAGATTGTTGGTATTTTGATGATGTTTAGTTGTTATTGTCATTTATGGACACACACTTATTTTATGTATGAATTATTCTCAATCGGTAGTTGTTCCAACCGATATTCTATGTCATTAAATGTATAGTCTTTGTTTGTTGAACACTACCCATGTTGTGTAGAAAATGCTTACTGGTCAAAGTATGACTGAAGACCCCAATTGGTATGAAGATCTCAAGTGGAATGAAGTCCCTGAGTGGCAGTTAATCTTTTGATGAACACTATGTTCTAGTTTTCCAGTCTTCACTTGTCAACCGGTAATCGGTATACTTTGTTAAATAGTATGATTGTAATGTGTGATGAGTTATCATCCATTGACAATTTGGTGGTGTTTTTGTGTCATGTTACCAAATGTGTCTAGATGCACTGTACCTAGGAAATTGTAGTCTAATCTTATTTGACTGACATGAAATCAGCTTCCTATATGAGGACATCATGTCTAGGGTTTTACAATAGTTGAAGTGTACAAATGAAGATAAGGTTTGTGTGAGAAAAGGTCTCACACAACAGAGATAGAGAGTGTGAAATATAGAAGACTGAAGTAATGTTGGAATGTATTAACAAGGAGCTACCAAGGATATAATCAAGCATTCTGTGGTACTATCTAGATCATTCACTTATTGAATACTAATATCTTTGACAAGTCTGAAACCCTTAATCGGGTAGGCCCAAGCTAGCCTATTGTAAATCCTCTAACAAGGTGGTTCACAGTTGTGGATCTGAAATTCTCTAATAGGGTAGTCTTTAACAAGACTTATCTCCTAACAAAGATCTTGATTCCTTATAGGATCTTTTCTAGTGAAGAACATTGTAAGGCCTTAACCGGTCTAGTTACTATTCTGTAGATAGTTGACTTGTGAGTTATACTCACCTTGGTTTTTCCCATTTGGGTTTCCACGTCAAAACATCTTGTGTTATTGATGTAGAGGGATCCCCTACTCTAGAACTATCAAAGGTTTAGTCACTCAAGGTGACACTCTAGAGGATCCTTCTATATGCTAGGTGAAACCAACTTTCCATTCCAACTTGTTTTGATCGTGATTGATCATCTCATCCATGTGGCTAAGACTCCACTCTCAAGGTTTTGATAACCTACTCACACTTTTGGACCCTATTCTAGGATCAATAGTTGATTCTTAAGCCTCTCCATACCCCAACATAAAGGTAGACTCTTCACATACTACATCTGAAAGTATTACAATCCAACTAAAACTCCAAACTAGGTTCTCAAGACAAAAAATGCTTAACACTATCCTAATACCAGTTGTTTGACAGTCAACTAATCACCCCTCAAGATGGTCACCAAACAATGCTATACACCCACTCCCAACACTCAAGGTACTTTCACAATTAACTAGGTTCTATCCACAACCCAGGGCATGTTTGAAAACAATTTTTTTTGGCAAATACTCCTCCTTATCTCATACTGTCCTTATTATGACAGTTTATTGCTATCTTTGCTAGCCCAATGATTTAAGCCCTCCCTTGGGAGCTCAAATTGTTCCAACACCTTGGGTAGGTAGTCAACACACCCTGCAACTCTCCTCTAAGCCCTCCTAGCCTTAACACACTTTTTTATATCAAACAAAGCCTCCACCATTGACTATGATAGTCAATTTCTCCAATGTGACTGCAATAGTCATAAAACCATCATGCATGCATGTTCCATCTCTTGCATGGAACCCTGCCCACACCTTGGATATGTAATATACTTCCTTGGCCTCATCCCTGCCCAAAATAAGGTTTTGTTAATCACTAAAACAAAAGATATTGCATTTGCAAGGTCACAGGATACCCTAGTTCAGGGTTTTCACAATTTTTGCTAAAACTTAGATATCTTTTTCTAATGAACACCAAATCAAATGTCACTTCTTCCAAAACAAATCTATATAATTTCCTTATCACCCCTAGACAAGGATCATTCAATATATAAACACCACATGCATCAAAATCAATAAGTAATCTGACTGTGCACGTTGAAACTCAAAAAATGTACATGAAAATATGGTTTTTATTAATCAAAACTCAACACTCATGTACATTGCCCATGTTTGCATTGGTTATCATGCTTTTATAATTTTTTTGGGCCTTCAAGACCAAAATCCATCTTGTAAATACCCATAACTAGTGTAGGAGCACCTAGGACTTAGGCTATCTAATTTTCTCAATTTTGGCTTGTACTGACCCTCGCCAAGTGAGTAGTGAATAAGGACTCCAGGAGGGTCCAAGAGTTAGTGGTTTGAGCCAATGTAGGCCTAGGTTGATTTAATTCTTGTTTTATGTAGAGGATGGAGGATTTAGTTGCAATCTTGTAAACTAGAATGGAATATGGACCCAAACCCCAACACTCCTATGGTGTTCCAAATGCTCAAAGTGCCTCAATAGGCTCAAAACTTGTCTTCACCTTAATTAGGTGTTTCCTCCACTTCCACATACGTCAAATAACTTAAACTGACATGTCTCTAAGGTTTTCAAACCCTCAACTCATCAATTGATACAAATACCCAAATCTAGCCCTTCACTAGGCCTAGTCTCCTAGTAGCCTACTGGACTATTTTTGGCTTTTTTCACACACATTTCCCAAAAAATGAACCAATGTTATGACTGATTTAGATACCCAATATCAACCTCTATCAACACCCAAAATATTTCCTCTGGTTGTTTTGGAACAAATCACTCAAAAAACTGTTGTCCCTAGTCACCATGAGGGCTAAATAGGTCACTTTTGTGAAGGAAGTACCCTCCAAACTCACTTCCAGGATTAACCCTTCTGTAAAGTCTATTTTTATGGTCTCAATCCAAGGATTTTCTATGTTTTAAGTTTTAGCTACATTCCTAGATACCCAAACTCCAAAAACCTCACTAAATCAACCTTACAACTAGGGCTTTCTTAAAATCCCACCTCCAGTCACTTCTAAGGCTCAACCAAAGTTCAAACACGTTCAAAATGGTGTTTCTAGACACTTAAATTCATAAAATACCCCCCTTGTTCAATCAAATTCTCTGCTGCTACACTCTAGCCTTCATTTTCACTCATTTTCAGTCAACTTTTATGCAACTTTCATGGTGTACACCTACACTCTTCACTCCGTCCTATCAATCAAAGGTTAGGAAATTATTTTAAATTTCATTAGGCATCCATCCTATAAGAATCAGACCTGTACATTCATAGGATGGATCCACACATGCTTGGAGACTCACAAAATTAGTGGGAAATCACTAGTTTTCCTGGGACAGTTAGCAACAAAACAAAAATGCTATGTTTAAAAGAACTTTAGAATGTGTAAATCATGTAGTGAACAGTCTATGGAGTCCCTAAAACATAGTAATATCAATCCCTTCACTTAGCAATTCAAGAAGGCATGAATAACACAAGGTTTTGATAGCAAATAAAGAGATTTTTATTGATTTTTTGGAATAGTCCATACAAGTCTATACCAGCATCATCCAACCACACAAAAATGAAGTTAGGGACTTTATAAGACCTTCCCCAACCAACTCCAACCAATACCCAACTAATTAGAATGATTAAAGTGCTTAAACAAGGCTTAATCAACTTTCCCTCCAAAACTACAACTAGGCGTTGAAATTCAAAATTTGAATTTAAACTCTCCTTCTAATGTGTTCTATCAGCTAAAATTTATCAAATCAATGGTTTTTAATCATGATATGATCATTTAAATCATATTAGACCCTTATTCAACCTATCTAGACTCATAGGCATCATTAACCCAATTACGTAGCATTTAGGTCCTTAGGCCTTTATCAGGACCTTTAGGACTTTTACACATTACAAATGACTTATTGCTTTCAAAAGCCATTATTGGCTCTAAAACTCTCCAATTAACTTGATTTTCTTCATAAAACCTTCCTGGTATCTTCATTGTCTTCATGGTTTTGTATGTTGGCCTGGGTGCTCCTACACCATACTCCCCACCAATAAGAAAATTATTGTCCCAAGAATTGCTCCAATGATCAATCTGATTTCTTTTTGCTATCATCCTCTAAGTAGGGGTCAGATAGTCCCCAAATGTGACCTGGATCCTTCTCTTCCAACTTGTACTCACATCACCAAATGGATTAGAAACTAAACATGTATTTTGCTGCTCTTGTTTAGTACATTGCTGCTCATAACCAATTTGTCTATCTGCTCTTTTCTGATCCACTTGTTGTACTTGCAACTTCTCTTTCACATCCACATATCCATGCTCAACAATAGGACATTTTACTAAACCATTTTGCACAAAAGATAAATCCCATAAATCATCATGAAGAGGACTATTCTTCCTCATAGTCTATTGCAAATTAACATCTTCCTTCCAACCAGTATCTTCTTGTTTTTCAACCTGCTTTATCATTAGTAAATGCTCCCCAAAACATATTATAGGATGCTCTTTCAAGATCCCCAAAGGTAAAGGTTTCAACTTATATTTCTAACCATCTTTATGAACCAAATATGTGTTATCAAAACCATCATGTATTGTTCTTCTACTATGTTGCCAAGGTCTTCCTAATATCAAATGTGCACAAGTCATAAGAACCACATCACATAATACTCTATCTTGATATGGACCAATAGAAAAATTCACATAAGCCTTCAAACTAACCTCTACATGCTGTTGTTGGGTAACTCAAGTGGCCTCGTAGGGATTAGGATGGTCAAATGGTACAATTCCTAACTTGGTTATCATATCAAGAGACACAAGATTACTATGTGATCCTGAATCAATGATTACCTTACATATCTTTCCTTTAGATAAACAAGTAGTTCTGAAGATTGTTACCTTTGGTTCTTGCTGAAGTTTCTCACCTTGCCTTACCATCAAGAAGTCACCTTCAAGGATAGGGTCTACTCTCTTTGATTCTTCTTTCTTCTCATCTTCTTGTACCATATTCAATCTTCTATCTCTGCCTTGATCTGATTCAATCCACTTAAGACATCTGAATGATTGGTGCCCAATCTCATTGCAATGAAAACACTTACCTATAAAGATTCCACTTCCTCTTCCTCCTCCAAATCTGCTACCTCTATGGTTGTATCCTCCTCTTGGTTTTGAAAAAATTTCTTTGCCTTTCTCATTGCTGCCTTGCCCTTGATCTCTATTACCTCTTCCTCTATTAAAAATGCCTCCTCTTCCACCATTACTTAATCTTTCTTGTTTTCTTTTCACCTTCTCTTCTGCTCTAATTGCTAACTGATAACATTCACCTATTGTTTTCAGTAATTGTAGACCAATCTCATCTTGTAAATTAAATCTTAAGCCATTTATATACCTGGCTACTTTCTCATCTTCTTCCTCATATCCACCTCTGATACTAAGCTTGTGAAATTGCTCAGTATAAGCCATTACATCCATCTCTTTTTGCTTCAGATTTTGCCTCATCCTCTTCACATGAATTGTATAATCAGATGGTAGGAACTTCTCTTTCATCAAACTTTTCATTCTTGACCATGTAGACACTTTTGCTAATCGTCTTGCCATCCTATCATTCTGAAAACTAGTCCACCATGTCAATGTCGTACCTCTCAACTTAGTCTTTGCAAATTTCACTTTCTTCTCCTCTTCCATTTCTTCAAACTCAAAATAGTTATCTAAGGCATCAAGCCATCCTAGCACCTCTTCACTCCATCTTCCCCTAATAGATAGGCAAATCAATATGACTCCTACCTCCACTACCTTGTACTACTTTCAACAATCTTACCAATCTCTTTTCTTTAGGGTCCTCTACACCATATGCTAGTTGCTCATGCATTTCTTCTTCATCATGGCCTTCTAGGTTGTCTTGCTCTTCTCTTCTCCTATTCCTTGCAAGGTTGTCTATCCTTGATTGCATAGCTTCTCTCTCCCTTCTCCATTGTCTTTCTTCTCTTGCCTTATCTTTCTCTCTTGCTGCATCTTGTTCCCTTCTTTCCCTTCTTTCCCTTTCTAGGATTTCTTTCAATTCTTCCAGTTCTCTTGCCAACTGATTCTTAGGTGCTATAACTAACTTTAACAAACCTGCACTAGATATTTTATTGATTCTTTGATACCACTTGATCTAGAGGATGGGGGATTTAGTTACAATCTTGTAAACTAGAATGGAATATGGACCCAAACCCCAACACTCCTATGGTGTTTCAAATGCTCAAAGTGCCTCAATAGGCTCAAAACTTGTCTTCACCTTAATCAGGTATTTCCTCCACCTCCACATACATCAAATAACTTCAACTGACATGTCTCTAATGTTTTCAAACCCTCAACTCATCAACTGATACAAAAACCCAAATCTAGCCCTTCACTAGGCCTAGTCTCCTAGTAGCCTGCTAGACTGCTTTTCGCTCTTTTCACACACATTTCCCAAAACATGGACCAATGTTATGACTTATTTAGATACCCAATATCAACCCCTATCAACACCCAAAATATTTCCTATGGTTGTTTTGGAACAAATCACTCAAAAAATTGTGTCCCTAGTCACCATGAGGGCTAATTAGGTCACTTTTGTGAAGGATGTACCCTCCAAACTCACTTCTAGGCTTAACCCTTCTATATAGTCTCCTTTTATGGTCTCAATCCAAGGATTTTCTAGGTTTTAAGTTTTAGTTACATTCCTAGATACCCAAACTCCAAAAACCTCATTAAATCAACCTTACAACTAGGGCTTTCTCAAAATCCCACCTCCAGTCACTTCTGAGGCTCAACCAAAGTTCAAAAACCTTCACAATGGTTTTTCTAGACACTTCAATGCATAAAATACCCCCCTTGTTCAATCAGATTCTCTGTAGCTACACTCTAGCCTTCATTTTCACTCATTTTTAGTCAACTTTTATGCAACTTTCATGGTGTACACCTGCACTCTTCACTCCTTCCTATCAATCAAAGGTTAGGAAATAATTGTACATGCCATTAGGCATCCATCCTATGAGAATCAGACTTGTACATTCATAGGATGGATCCACACATGCTTGGAGACTCACAAAATTAGTGAGAAATCACTGGTTTTCCTAGGACAGTCAATAACAAAACAAAAATGCTATCTTTAAAAGAACTTTAGAACATGTAAATCATGTAATGAATATTCTATGGAGTCCCTAAAACATAGTAATATCAATCCCTTCACTTAGCAATGCAAGAAGGCATGAATAACACAAGGTTTTGACAGCAAATAAAGATATTTTTATTGATTTTTTGGAACAGTTCGTACAAGTCCATACCAGCATCATCCAACCACACAAAAATGAAGTTAGGGACTTTATAATACCTTCCCCAACCAACTTGAACCAATCCCCAACTAATTAGAATGATTAAAGTGCTTAAACAAGGCTTAATCAACTTTCCCTCCAAAACTGGAACTAGGCATTGAAATTCAAAATTTGAATTTAAACTCTCCTTCTAATGTGTTCTATCAACTAAAATTTATCAAATCAATGGGTTTTAATCATGATATGATCATTTAAAGCATATTAGACTCTTATTCAACCTATCTAGACTCCTAGGCATCATTAACCCAATTACATAGCATTTTGGTCCTTAGGCCTTTATCAGGACCTTTAGGACTTTTACACATTACAAATGACTTATTGCTTTCAAAAGCCATTATTGGCTCTAAAACTCTCCAATAAACTTGATTTTCTTCATAAAACCTTCCTAGTATCTTCATTATCTTCATGGTTTTGTAGGTTGGCTTGGGTGCTCCTGCACCATTCTTAGGTTTGCATTTTTATGTAAATAGTGGGTTTGAGTAGGTAGTTGACCTTCTTGATGGTCAAAAGTGTCAAAAAATCATATAGGAATTAGGGAAAGTTAAATTATTCTTATAAATGTTTTAAAAGTAATGTGTGATGACTTAGAATAGGTCTCATAGGTTGAGAAGATGAATAAGTGCAAAAGTGCAAAGTTGCAAAAAGTTGTCATGACAACTTTTATCCTGAACTGGTTAGCGATGGAGTTAGGGATTTTCCAATGCCCTAGGATGACTCCACACATGGGTAAATTTATAAGAACCCTCTCTTGAAAGGTTACCAAGGTTGGAGAATATGTTTTGTAAGTTCAACAATCTGAAACTACTCATTTTCAGACTAGTTGGCAACATTTTGGCTTGATTTTACTCATTTGTAATGGAAAATGGATTGAATCTATTGATCCAGCAATGGATTGAGTTTATATAGTGTGTTATAGTATTTTTTATTCCATTTCAAGATTTGTAAATAGTTTACTTTGGTGTTTTCTTTCTTTGGTTTGTAAACAACAAGTTTTGGCTTGTATATAGCAGTTTATGTAAAAATGGTTGCCCCATGAACTCTAAATGTGTTGCCATCATGGATTGATGGGACATGGAGGGAAACCACTTTTAAAGTGTACATATGTAGGGACATGTTCTGGAGATGAGTTTCAATGTGACTATCACCTTGTTCCAGGTGAGTCCAAGAGCAACCCGACTAGAGGAAATAAGGTGAAATTGAAGTGCTAAGTACAGGGGTGAATGCCAAACCACCATATAAGATTTTGGAGGGTTCCATGAAGTTTGGATAGATTTTCCAATTTAGGGAGAAGCCTTGGCAAAGTCATTTGATGCCTAAACCCCAACTTGACTAGACACTGCAGGCTAGAAGGCCTATAAACCCTTCAAAACCCTCATTTTTGGGGATAGCATATTGAATGGTGTAAAAAGAAGCCAAAACCAAAAAAATCTCTTGAGGTTAGGTGAAAGATTGAAGAAAATACAAAATTTCTAGGGGGTCTTTTGGACGATTTTCACTCATGCCCTAGAAAATCAAATTTTGGAGGCCTAATAGGGCTAATTCCTTGTAGCCCTTTTCTAGGCAAGATTTGGAAATTAGTAAGAAACTTAATGATTGAAAACCTCAAATGGATCCTAAATGCATTCAAAACATGATAGAAGACACCTCCACACCTCTACATCAACTCATGATAGTAGGAGATCAATTTGACAAAGTTGAAGCCAAGAAGCCATAATTGAGCACATGGGAAGCACTGTGAATTGGTAGGGTTCCTAGCCAAAAAACTTGAAGAAAACACTTTGGAATGGTCAAGAGTCAAGCCCTAGAAGAGACTGAGAAGGACTTGGACATCTAGAGAGCAACTAGGCCTGGTGAGTTTGTGGAATTGAGCAACACCAACTAGGTTAAGTGTTGACAAAACTAGGTGAAGCCCATCAAATTGGTATCAGAGCCTATAAGATTTGGGCTAGGTGAGTAGATGTCCTCAGTGGAATCTGTAGGAGATAAAAACATGGTGACCAAAGCATAGTTGGCAAAGAAAGTGGATGATCGGGAGGAAGAGAATAGACTCCTAAAGGAGAAGTTGCTAGAATTGGAGAGTAAGCTTGGTGAGGTAGAAACCAAGGCAAATGAAGTGTTGGTAAAGGTGGAAGGAGTAGAAGGGAAGGGTAAAGAAGTGTCAAAGATAGACAAAATACCTAAACCTCATCCTATCCTAGAGAAAGAACCTTTCCTAAAGGCATTGAAGGCCTTGAGTGGTAAATCATTGGAAGGATTGCCATTGTTCATTGGTAAGATGGAGGCAGAAGTGGTCCTAGAATGGATAGAAGGCATGGAGAACCATTTTGAATGTGAAGGCATAACTAAAGCCCAGAGAGTCAAGGTAACCAAGCCAAGGATGAGAGGAGCTCCTCTCACATGGTGGAAATCTATGCAGGATGAGAGGAAGAAAATAGGCAAAGCACCCATCTCTTCTTGGAAAGGGATGTTAGTCAAAATCAAAGAAGTATATCTCCCTGATAACTATGAAGTGAAAATTCATAGGAAGAGGCAAAACTTAAGACAAAAAAACCTTGATATCAGTATCTATATAGAGGACTTTCACAAACTTAGCCTTAGATCTTATGCGTTGGAAGAAGATAGTCTCAAGGTTGCTAGGTACCTAAATGGTCTACAGTGGAACTTCCAAGAAGAAATTAGTTTAATGAGCCCAAAAATAGTCCATCAAACCTATCAACTTGCCTTTAAAGTGGAGGAAAAATTGAAAAGAAGACATGACTCAAGCAACAATAGGGGCAGAGGTAGAGGAAAAGACAATAGAGGCCATAGAGGAGGCTTTGGAGGAAGAAGTTCTAAACAAAGAATAGAAGGAGAGTCTAAACTTACTGAGCAACAAGATAGTGGCACTAATAGAGGAGGATTCAATAGAGGAAGGGGATACAACAATGGTTTAAGAGGAAGATCTAGTGGCCAAGGTAGAGGTTCCTCATATTTTACAACAATGAAGTGTTACCATTGTAACCAACTTGGTCATCCAGCATATAGGTGTCCAGAGAAGGGATCATCATCACATGGTATTGAAAGAAGAGTGGACTATCTTTAGGAAGAGTCTTCAAGTAGAAAGACTTCAGAGGTTGCCTTAGAGTCAGAGGTAGGTGACAACTTGATGATAAGGAGAACTTTGATCAAAGAACCGGTTAGAGAAGATCCAAGCCAAAGAAGGTCCTTATTTAGGATCAAATGCAAGATTATGGACAAAGTTTTCAAAGTGATCATTGATTCAGGGTCAATAGACAACATTGTGTCAGAAGAGGTAGTGAGTAAGCTCAAATTGCAAATGATACCTCAAAAAAATCCTTATAGAGTCACTTGGTTGAACAAAGGCCAACATGTCCTAGTCAATGAGCAAGCATGGGTGGATTTTACCATTGGGAGGTATAAGGACAAGTTGTTATGTGATGTCCTAGCCTTGGATGCATGCCATCTTCTATTGGGAAGACCATGGAAATTTGATAGAAAAGCTATCCATGATGGAGAAAAGAATGCATACTCATTCAAGAAAGATGGAGTCACATTCAAGATTCAGTCTATCCTTGAGGAAGGTGAAAAGAGGACAACAAGTCCTAAAGTTATTTTGGTAAGTGAAAAGCAATTCTTGAAGACATTTGAGGAAGGTGAAGGTATATGGTTTACACTAGTAATGAATCCCAAAGAGGAAGACAAGAAAGAGCAGGCAGGCAGGCAGATTTGCAAATAGAGGTGCAAGATTTGTTGAAGAAATTCAAAGGTATAGTGAGTGATGGATAACCAGCCACCTTACCTCCTAAAATAACCATAAGCCATCAAATAGACTTCATTCCTAGAGAATCCTTGCCTAATAAGGCAGCTTATAAAATTACTCCCCAACAAATGTTGAGATTTCCAAGCAAATCAAAGAGCTCTTAGACCAAGGCCTAATTAGGAAAAGCATTAGCCCTTGTTTTGTCCCTACCGTGTTAACCCCAAAGAAAGGTGGTACTTGGAGATTGTGTACTGATTCTAGAGCTATAAATATGATCACCATCAATTATAGGTTCCTTATTCCTAGAATAGAAGACCTCATGGATTGTTTAGGAGAAGCCAAGTACTTTACCAAGATTGACCTTAAAAGTGGATATCACCAAATTAGGATTAAGGAAGGTGATGAATAGAAAACTGCCTTTAAGACAATAGAGGGTCTTTATGAGTGGATTGTAATGCCATTTGGCTTATCCAATGCTCCAAGAACCTTCATGAGACTCATGAATGAGGTGATGAAGAAATTCATAGGTAAATTTGTGGTGGTATATCTATATGATATTCTCATTTTCAGTAAAGATAGGGCAGATCATATTAATAATTTGCAAGATGTGTTACAAAGATTGTATGATGAAAAGCTAACTATGAACTTGGGTAAGTGTGAATTTGTTAAGTATGAGTTGGTTTACCTTGGGTTTGTGTTATCTCAAGGAAACCTCAAGATGGATCCCAACAAGGTTGAAGCCATTGTAAATTGGCCTACTCCTAAGTCAGCAATAGAGGTGAGAAGCTTCCATGGACTAGCTCAGTACTACATGAAGTTCATTAGAAAATTCAGTGCTATATGTGCACCAATGTTAGACACCATTAGAGGTGGAATAAAGGCAAAGTTTCATTAGGGTGAAGAAGCAAAAAAAGATTTTGAAACCTTGAAGGAGAATAGAGCTACTCAACCGGTGCTAGTGTTGCCTAGTTTTGAGAAACTTTTCATAGTGAAATGTGATGCAAGCAATGTTGTAGTAGGTGATGTCCTAAGCCAAGAAGAAAGACCAGTAGCCTTCCATAGTGAGAATCTATGTGATGCCAAGAGGAAATACTCCTCTTATGATCTTGAGTTATATGCTTTAGTATAGGCTTTGAGGAAGTGGAGACACTATCTCCTCCCTAAAGAATATGTAGTCTATACGGACAACCAAGCATTGAGTTTCCTAAACTCACAAGACAAACTCAGTCATAAAGACATGAAATGGGTGGAGTACATGCAGGCCTACACATTCACCATTAAGCACAAGAAAGGGCAGTTAAACTGGGTAGCTGATGCATTAAGTAGGAGACTTTTGATAGTCCAAGAAATCCAATTGAGAAGCATAGGTGTGGATAGTTTTAGAGACTTGTACCCAGAGGATGAAGACTTCTCAAATTGCTACAAGGTGTGTAAGGAGTATCAAAATGACTTCCATAGTGAGTATTCTAATTTTACTTTGCAAAATGGGCTATTGTTTAAAGGTGGGCAGCTTTGTGTGCCTAGAGGCTCAATGAGAGAAAAACTCATTCAACAGAAGCATAATGGCAGCCTTAGTGGAAATTTTGGAGTCAATAAGACTCAAGAATTGGTTCAACGGTATTACTATTGGCCAAGGATGAATCATGATGTGAAGAAGTATGTAGAAACTTGCATAGTTTGCCAAAAGGCCGAAGGTACTTCTACAAATGCCAGTTTATACCAACCTCTCCCCATACCAAATAGACCTTGGGAATGCATTAGTATGGACTTTGTAGTAGGTTTGCCAAGGACAAAGTAGGGATATGACAACATTTATGTCATTGTGGATAGATTTAGCAAAATGGCTCACTTTGTGCCTTGCAAGACTATTCATGATGCATGCTAAATAGTTCAATTGTTCCTCAAAGAGGTAATGAGGATACATGGTTTACCCATGAGCATTGTTTCAGATAGGGACTCAAAGTTCATGAGTCATTTTTTGAAGACACTTTGGAAAAATCTTGGCACCAACCTCTCTTTTGGATCAGCCTACCATCCTCAAATAGATGGGCAAACCAAAGTGGTGAATAGAAGTTTGGGAAACTTATTAAGTTGTCATACTAAGGAATATGATCAGACATGGGATCAAGTACTCTCACAATCTAAATATGCATATAATGACACCATGAATAGGACTACCAGAAAGAGCCCTTTTGAAGTGGTCTATGGTGTGCACCCAAGAGGTATTTTGGAGTTGAGAGACTTAGGAAGTGCATCAGCAAGAAGTGGATATGCTGAAGACTTTGCTCAATCAATGAGGGAGGTCCATGAATTAGTCAAACAAGCATTGATAGAAAACACAAACAAAATCAAATAAAAAGTTGATGAAAGATGGAAGAACCTCCAATTTCAAGTGGGATATCTTGTCATGGTGCACCTAAACAAAGAAAGGCTACAACAAGGAGTGCCTAACAAGTTGTGAATGAGAAGGATAGGTCCATGTGCCATTCTAGCCAAGTATGGAGAAAATGCTGACAAGGTGGATCTACCTAGTAACATTGGATTGTCACTGGTTTTCAACATAGTAGAATTAGTTCCTTATAAGGGAACAATTCAAGGTTAAAATTGCAGTCACTCAGAGGTATTAAATGATGTGAACAACCTTTAGTTACCAGCCAAACCAAATCTAAAAGCCGAGAAGGTGTTAAGTTCAAGGATCGCCAACAAGACAAGGCATCAAGCCTATTGGGAGCACCTAATCAAATGGCAGGGTATGGATGATGCTGAAGCTACATGGGTTCTTGAGATAGAGTTTAAGAAGCTTGTAATTCATCAAAATCTGATTCCCAAGGAGGTGACATGATTTTCTTTTGTTTGGGAGAATGGTGCAGGAGCACCTAGGACTTAGGCTATCTAGTTTTCACAAATTTTTTTTGTACTAACCCTAGCCAAGTGAGTAGTGAATAAGGACTCCAAGAGGGTCTAAGAGTTAGTTTTTTGAGTCAATGTAGGCCTAGGTTGAGTTCATTCTTCTTAGGTTTGTATTTGTGTAAATAGTGGGTTCGAGTAGGTAGTTGACCTTCTTGATGGTCAAAATTGTCAAAACTTGGTACAAAAATTAGGAAGAGTTAAATTAGTCTTAGAAATGTTGTAAAAGTAATGTGTGATGACTTAGAATAGGTATCATAGGTTGAGAAGACCAAAAAGTTCAAAAGTGCAAAGTTGCAAAAAGTTGTCATGACAACTTTTGAAAGTTGTCATGACAACTTTTGTCCTGAATTGGTTAGCGATGGAGTTAGGGATTGTCCAGTGCCCTAGAAGGACTCCACACTTGGTAAAATCTATAATTACCCTCTCTTGTATGGTTAAAAAGGTTGGTGAATGTGTTTTGTAAGCTCAACAATCTGAAACTACTCATTTTCAAACTAGTTGGCAGCATTTTGGCTTGATTTTACTCATTTGTAATTAAAAATAGATTGAATCCATTGATCCAAGAATGGATTGAGTTTCTATAGTGTGTTAAAATATTGTTAATTCCATTTCAATATTTGTAAATAGTTTACTTTGGTGTTTTCTTGCTTTGGTTTGTAAACAGCCAGTTTTGGTTTGTATATAGTAGTTTATGTAAAAATAGTTGCCCCATGAACTCCACACATGCTGCCATCATGACTTGTTGGTAAATGGAGGGAAACCACTTTTAAAGTGTACATATGTAGGGAAAAGTCCTTGAGGGAAGTTTCAATGTGACTATCAACTTAATCTAGGTGAGTCCAGGAAGAACCTGGTTAGAGGAAATAAGGAGAAATTGAAGTGCTAAGTGCAGGGGTGAATGCCAAACCACCATCTAAGCTTTTGGAGGAGTCCAAAAAGTTGGGAAAGATTTTCAAATGTGGGGAGAATCCTTGAAAAATTTATTTTATTCCTAAACCCCAACTTGACCAGTCACTGTTAGTGAGAAGGCCTAAAAAACCTTCAAAACCCTCATTTTTGGGGTTAGCACATTGAACGGTGAAACAAGAAGCCAAAACCACAAAAATATCTTGAGGTTAGGTGAAAAATTGAATAAAATCCAAACTTTCTAGGGTGTCTTTTGGACCATTTTCACTCAAGCCCTATAAAATCAGATTTTGGAGGCCTAATAGGGCTAATTCCTTGTAGCCCTTTTCTAGGCAAGATTTTGAAATCGGTAAGAAAACTAATGATTGCAAACCTCAAATTAACCCTAAATGAATTAAAAACATGTTAGAAGACATCTCTACACTTTCACATCAACTCATGATAGTAGGAGGTCAATTTGACAATGTTGAAGCCAAGAAGCCATAATTGAGCACATGGGAAGCACTATGAATTGGTAGGGTTCCTAGCCAAAACAGTTGAAGAAAACACCTTCGAATGGTCAAGATTCAAGCCCTAGAAGAGACTAAGAATGACTTGGAGGTCTAGAGAGAAACTAGGCCTAGTGAGTTGGTGTAATTGAGCAACACCAACTTGGTGAAGTGTTGAGCAAATTAGGTGAAGCCCATCAATAACTACCTCTTTTTGCAAAGTTGCAACAAAAGTTGCTCAAAAGTTGCACAAAAGTTGTCAAGATTGACAATTTCATTTGTCAACTTGATACTTTGGAAACTAATCATCCTACCCAACCCAAATGGTCCTTAAATGACCTTTTAAGCATTATTACATGATTTTATTCATCATAAACCTATTCTACCCTTCAAAACCCAATTTTAGTGCTTCCTAGGCCTAATTGCCAATTTTGATGATTTTACACTTTTTGACCTTTCTATTACATTTCATTCAATTTATTGGCTCTAATGGCCATGATTACATTTTTTTAAAGACCTTAAAGGCCTTTTAGACTTCATTTCCACTTGATTCTCAATGAGGGCCTATCAGTGACCGTAGTGCACCTTGCCTCCATAGGTCTTCATAGGTGCTCCAGAGGTGCTCCTACACCAGTTATGGTGATTGTGCTTCTGTGGGTGAATGCTTTATTTGGTGTTTGGCTTGTTAATGTTTTAATTGGTTTATTGTTTAATCTACTACACTAGTCTATTGTTAAACTGCTTAAGAGTTTGTTGAAGTTTTTGGGTATACTAATTCACCCCCACCCCCTCTTAGTATTTATCACCAACCCAAGGACCTATGATCCCTGCACTGAGCTACAACTCAATGTTCATAATATCAACATTAAATAATAAAGTGGTTATCTTGTTGCAAGTGAATCTTGCAACCTTATCATATATTTTTCTTTGCTAGTGAGATGCTTTCTCTGTCAAACCTAACTGGAGCACATAAACATTAAATACTAGAA
Organism: Cryptomeria japonica; assembly: GCF_030272615.1. Taxonomy (NCBI): domain Eukaryota; kingdom Viridiplantae; phylum Streptophyta; class Pinopsida; order Cupressales; family Cupressaceae; genus Cryptomeria; species Cryptomeria japonica. The sequence continues at coordinate 142,842,796 of NC_081415.1, forward strand.
TAACAAAAAAAGATACTAGTAGAAATAGATACTGGTAACAATAGAGCTTAAATTGAAACAGATAATCAACACAATGCAACCATATCACATAACACCATGATTTGTAGGTGGAAAACCCATTAAAGGGAAAAACCATGGTGGGAAGCCTACCCACAGTCAGATGATACTTCTACAAAAAGTATGTGATACAATGAGGGGCCTACACATGCAGGAAGGCACACTGCCTAGAGTGTACTTCTCATTACAAAAGAGTCTCACTGACTGTAGAGAGGTTATAACCACCTCAAGATAGTTGGACTATAATCCATTAGAATGAACTGCTAGAGATAGCATCTACCATGCTTGATTATAATCCTAGTTAGGCTCAATACCGGAGGCCTTTGACCTCTTACATAAACCCAATTCAACCTTCAATGATCATCCTACTCCTTTGTTTAAATGAAATTACATTCCCATGCCACCTAAAAGATATTCCAATAAGATCATTGCATACATCCATATTACAATGATATGCCATGTTGGTTTAAGACCAAAATAATATTAACCAATCCATAAATCATCCTGGTAACATGTAGAGAACACATTAACATGATACCAGTCCATAACCTAGATAGGTACTGGACCTATTCTAGGTGCACCATGCCAAAGTGATGTCTCCAACCAGTCGAGGCATGATCAAGGATCACCTTTTCAATCCTGAGTTCCATCTAGAAGCTGGACCAACACCACTTATGCAACCTATCAAAGATTCTCAATAAAAGATCCGGTGGTAAAACCTTAAACCCTTACCGGTATAGACATACTAGAGTGTATGATAGCATCCAATCACCAAGTCAATACCAACTAACCAAAACATGCTACAAGAACATGTAATACATAAAACCAAACATACTCCATTGATTCAAACATGCTAGAAGTGTCCAACAGATAGTTCCTTCTGCGGGTAACACTAGATCTTTTGCTTGTAACCAAAACCTATCTATCAATAACCAACCATAACAATTAGTATTGACATAAATGACAAAAAATCAATTCAACACATAATCATATTACCAACAATCTCCCCATAATCAATTCTTCCATATTGCCAACAAACACTCCCCCTTAAGATAAACTTAGGGAGTAGCTAAAAAACTAAATGCAGGAAAGCAAAATGCAACTACATAAAGAAGGAAAATTTGGGTCCCTGCAACAAGGCCTAATGAGGTACCCAATCACAACCAAATATCTATGAACCAGAGAAATAGAGAAAATCACATGCAGAAAAACTCTACTCCAAAAAGAGATCAGACACTAGTACATTCTGGCCTAATTTCCAATGGCTAAATGTCGAAAGTCCGATGACAACATATCAGACTTTTGATAAATGTAACCATAAAAACCTCATTGTCGGTCTTCCCGACGATGCCATTTACGTTGGCAAACTGACGACGTTAAGAAATCTTTCGATAGCTTCTATGTTTTATCCTCCAACCAAAAATGTCATCAGATTATGGTTGGAATTCTGACACTCCCCCACTACCATGGATCGATGATTGTCTGACAAGGAAGTCACGTTGGACATAAAACATCCTTGTTAGATGTTTCTTTAGTTTTCATTAGTATTCCAATGGAATCAGATGCTGTGGGTTAGACGGCTTGGTCATCGGTGCATGAAAGCATTGCATGAGTTTAGCTACTTTTAAAAATTGCATAAAACATTTTTAATTTATTTGATTTAGTGTTATTTGTAAAAAAAATTATCAATGATGTTTCCTTTCTCCAAGAATTGTCTAGGATCTTTCTGTCAGATAATATGTAACATCCAATGACTAAATATTTTCTTTACAAATGCTTATTCTATTAAATTATCATCTGAGCATGAATTATAATTTATATCTGTGTGGAAGAAGAAGATACAAGCTAAAGACTTGTGCACAAGTAAATTTCATAAAAGAAAGCAAGCAGGCAATATCTTGAATGACATGGAAACAATCTCATCAGCTGCCTACAAGAGAGAATTTGGAGAAAAGAAGAGGAAAGTGTTAAAGGGTGATAAATACATAGAGAGTATGCAATACAAACAAACAATGTCTAGAGTGTGTGATGTGACGTCTCTAATTTATGTCCAGAGGGACTAAGTGGTTTTGGAGTTCCTGGGAAACCTATTGGGCCACGCTTGTAGGAAATCAATGTGTTCATGCAAGGACCACCTTTTTTCTATTATGAGAATGATGCTTTTGCACCAAAGGATATTTGGAAGGCAATATCTGAAAATTTCTATAGTGTGGAACTAGAGTTCTTGGACTCGAAGTACTTTTTGGCTTCTAGAAGGCTAAGAGGTTATGTACACAATCTCCCAATAGAAGGGTGATTTCAACCATTACCTCACCCCCACATGACTATTTGGGAAGAACTTCCTTAGACAAAAGACTATTGGCCTCCATGGGATCAAAGAAAAAAATTGAAGCATAGACTCTAGACGATGTGGTGGTGTCCTTCGTGAAGAACTCTGCACTATAATTGAAAATTCAAGAAGGAAACTACAAGATAGTGAAGAGAAATACATTATTGAAAAGTGAGAAGAATGGAACTTGGTTTGGGTGGGGCCAGGTCAGGTTTTTCTCCTTAGAGGTTGACGAGATAGAAATTATATTAGAACTTAAAAAAGATCACACTCATGGAACTTCATGTGTGACTGATCGATTGTGCTATTTGGGTAATGCATCCAAATAGATAGAGTTGCATACCATTTATCTATCTTGAAAGCATTGTATTTTGATGGCATTAAATTAAAGTTCTTTCTCTATTCTTTTGTGATCTTTGGAGCAGAGGTTTCTTTGCATCGACCTGAGATACATTTAAGTTGTCTAGTATCTACGGAAATATGTATCTGAGGTCGATGCAATGCAACCTTTGCTCCACCAATACCAAAAAATAGAGAAATTACTTTAATTTAATGCCATCTAGATAAAATGATTTCAAAATAGATAAATGGTATGCAACTGTATCTATTTGGAATGCACTACCCAAATAGTGCAATCGATCAGTCACACACGAAGTTGCACGAGTGTGATATTTTTCAAATCCTAATATAATTTCTATCTCATCAACCTCTAGAAGAGCCACCTGACCTGGCCCCACCCAAACCAAGTTCCATTCTTTGCACTTTTCAAGAATGTATTTCTATTCACTATCTTGCATTTTCCCTCATCAATTTTCAATTATAATGCAGAGTTCTTCACAAAGGATGCCACCACATCGTCTAGAGTCTATGCAATTCAATTTTTTTCTCTAATCCCATGGAGGCCAATAGTCCTTTATGTGAGGAAGTGCTTCTTGAATAGTCATGGAGGGGAGATGTAATGCTTTAAATTACCCTTCTATTGGGAGATTGTGTACATAACCTCTTGGTCTTCTAGAAGCTGAAAAGTACTTCAAGTCCACCAACTCTGGTTCCATGCACTATAGAAATTTTTGGATATTGCCTTCCAAATATCCTTCGATGCAAAAGCATCATTCTCATAATAGAAAAAAGGTGGCCCTTGCAAGAAGACATTTATTTCCTCCAAGTGTGGCCCAGTGGGTTTCCCAAGAATTCCAAAACTAGTTAGTCCCTACAGACATAAATTAGAGACATCACATCATATACTCCAGACATTATTTGTTTGTATTGCATACTCTCTATGTATTTATCACCCTTTAACACTTTCCTCTACTTTTCTCCAGTTTCTCTCTTCTAAGTAGTTGATGAGCTTGTTTCCATGTAATTCAAGATAATGCCTGCTTGCTTTCTTTTACGAAATTTACTTGCACACGAGTCTTTAGCTTGTATCTTCTGCTTCTACATAGATATAAATTATAATTCATGCGCAGATGATAATTAAATAAAATAAACATTTTTAAAGAAAAGATTTAGTCATTGGATGTTACATATTATCTGACGGAAAGATCCTAGATCCAATTCTTGGAGAAAGGAAACATCATTGATAATATTTTTTTCAAATAAGAATGAATAAAATAAAATAAAAATGTTTCATGTAATTTTTAAAAGTAGAACTCATGCAATGCTTTCATGCAATGACGGCCAAGCTGTTGGACCCACAACATTATCCATAATAGAACAAATCACCATAATGGGCTATTATAAAGTATCTATACAAAAATATGAAAGAACATAAATTACCATTACAAACCAATAAACCATAAAATAGTGAAAATACAACCATAACCAAAAAAATCATAAATAGCAAGGGATAAATAAAAACTCAATAATTTCAAAATCTTGAATTCACTATACCATATTACAATCTACTATGTAATCAACATCTACGCCCATCATCTGAACACATTTTAAACTATCCCGATACCCGATGAGACTAGCGGAATAACTCGCATTGATCAACAAGAAGAGAGGTCATCGACTTATGTTATCTCGATGAGTATGAAAAAAATCATTGACAACAAAAAATCATATTTAAAACATCTCCCCCTTTTTCATTCATGGAAAAACTCATGAAACCACTAGAACACCATTTTATCTCTCCCCCTTTGACATCAAAGATAAGGATGTCTCTTCATCATTGTACAAAATCCATCAATCTCTACAAAATTTCTTCCCCTATCTTCATCATCTCCCCCTTAGTGTATGAGCAAAACTGAGAAACAAAATTGTGCTTCAAAAATCTTGTACTCATCTACATATGTTTGTACAAAAACAAAAAAATTCTTACTTGCAAAAACTAAGTAGCTTGCATGGTAGGGGGCATGATGCCCTTACAAATGAACTTGAGTTGATACCAAGAGGTCTTCCAATCTTCTTATGTAGAGGCCAAAATATTGTATTGACTTTAAATATTCAAAAGAATATCCTCTGCCTCCCTACAGTTATTTGAAACCTTCACCACCAAATCAAGCTTCTAAGAGTCTTCAAATAGTCTCACCATGCTAATGAGTTGCAAGTCTACAACATCTCTGAGATGATCGAACCGTTTCTTAATTTTGTTGTTCTGATTAGTCAATGGATTTAGTTGCATGTACAAGTTTTCTATTTGAAGCCTTATATTTCCTTTTGCATCATTCTTCATGTCTATAGTTTTGGATAGTTGTAAAATTTGTGATGCTATAATATCTATGTGACCCTTAATGTCCTTAGTATATTTAGGCCATTGCTTTTAAAACATGTATGCCGCCACTACATCTAATCACCAAAACTTCTAGTCTTTTGTATTCCACCTTCTTCTCTACATCCTTCAAAATTTTGGCTTCCAATTTGAAAGCATGTTCCTTAAATCCATTAAGCATCAATTGTATTTTTTCTGCACTTGACAAATACTCATCAAAAAATACTTCTAGAAGTCCTTCATGAAGGACTTTCACTGCATCATTAATAAGTTATGAGCCCTATATTTGAGACTTAATAAAATTCTTTTGAGTAGAATGGTGAAGCATATCACCCAAAAAAATCATATGCAAGGGAGACAATCACTTAAGGTCCATCTGATCTTGATAAATTTATTCCCACTTTAGCATGTCCCATCCTAAATATCCCCTAGGCATGTTTTTCTTCGTGCCCACTTTGATTCTACTCACATCGTCTTGAAATCTGCATTTTCAACTCCTTCCTCAACCTCTGTTCAATTTTAAGTCCTCATTCACAAGACTAGGATGCCTTAGGTGCCCTGGTACTCATGATCGAGACCCAAAATAGGACCCCTCATTTCTCACCTCATGTGTGCAAAAAAAAATTTAGCTTCATGTCAGTCGGCTCCAAAAATTCAAACATTTGAAGGGGTCTACCTACAATTCAAGTGATCTCTTAATTATTAAATCAATTCAATTCCAAGTGAACAATCAATCAAGCATTCATAAAGAATTGAAGGATAATTCAAGTTAAAGCACAGCATTCATGATCAACATTATGCATGACATCCTAAAACCTTATGTGCGGATTCAAGAAAGATTCATCAAGGTATCATGTTCAATTTCAAGCATTTTTAGATTAGATCTATCCTTTCCCTCAAAAGGAAAACATTATACTTCAAGGTTAATTCATAACCCGAGGTTTGACCTAGGAAAGCCCCCATCAACAAACCTATTTTTGTCATTTTGTGTGTAGGAAATTGATTCAGGAGTTACCTGTGAAGAATTTGGCAAAGTAAATGATGACAATCAAACTCAATTTTTTGATGGCATGAAAAGAAGAAGACTAGGCCAATTCACACGTCCTAGTCCCAAGAATTTTTGACAGCTTTTTGATAGTAGATTCTGTGTACCATCTTAATCCAAAAAGAATTCATTTTTTCTACATCCGATAAGTGGAGGATATGGTCGATCTGTACCTCCTAGTCCCAACAATTCTACTTGAACACTCTGTCACAGGAGAAGAGATATGACTTCTAGGTGTACTAAGGAGATGCTTACTATTAGTCATATGATAAGAGAAAAGAGAAGAAACATTAATATTACTAGCTAAAAAGTTGTGTAATGGTGGGTGATTCATTCTAAATCATGGATTTTATTGCCTATCAAGTTGTGTTATGCTAGGTGATCCATGATAGAGAAGATTAACAAACAAAACTCTTTGTTCGCAAGGCAATCCCAAAACTCTACTACAAAATGGTTGTTGTAGTGACACAAAACACAAACAACAATAATAACCAACACTTGCAAAGGTGTAGACAACAACAATGATCACACTAGAAATCCATTCTATTCCAAGTAACCTTTAACGAATCTAAAAAAAATGATAACCATGCCCTAGGGGGCACTATGTAACACAACACTTCTAGTCTGAGGATATTACATAAATGAATTAACACGAGACAAAAGGAGAGCTCATATGCCTCCCCTTAAGATGAAAACATACCTCTAGGTTGATATCTTAAGGTAGATAGCGATCAAGGATAAGAACCTTCAAAACCAAGAAGATACCCTTAATAACCATACATGCATTCCAAGCTAGGAAGAAAGATCCTTGTACATGCCTCATTGCTATAAGAAAGGAAGAGACAGTTGTAAAAGAGATATTTTTCAACAAGTGTAAAGGGATCATTTTAAAGAGGGAGGAAGAGATATTTTTCTAAAGATGTCTACCTCCAAAAATAGAGGAGATATTTAATAATGATATAATCTTTCAAATTAAGAAATGGGCAGGAGATTAAGAATACAAACCTTCCATATTGCTAGGAAATGGTATCCTTGATGAAGGATTGCACACTTTCTATCACTAAGGAGAGATCGTTCATAAAATACATACCACTTCAAGAAAGAAAGAGGTCCTAATGAAGGAACACACATGTCCAAGCAAGGAGAGAATTTGAATTGAGGACAATTCTATGCAAGAAAGGATATCAAGTTATAAAAGATAAAAATCAACAAAGGTAAAGGGGATCCTTAAAAAAGAGGAACAATTGACAACTATTATTCTTGCTCCACAATGTAAAGACATGAAGAACTAGGCTATTACGTTGCCTCCCAAGTATGATTGCACATGAAATCGTACATAGTACCATGAATGACAATGAGCCCCTAATAGGTAATTTTGTCCTAATTTTGTTTATGGTTCTTTCTTCAATTTTTCAAGGGGAGAGTAATAAAGTTGTCTTAAAGAAACTCATACAAAATTATCTCTTGTTGTGATTAAAAGTTGTTAGAAAAGTCATAGATATATTAGACAATGGGGGAGGGGATGTCAACAAATGAGGATAGAAACCTAAATCTTCTTCAAAAAAATGTAATGTATATTTCTCATGAACCTCCGCACTTCATTGCACACATCCTAAATCATGTCCATTTCATCCATGTTTATAATTAAATGTGGCATTTAAATCATGTCTAGAGGAGTGTGTTCATTCATATTTTCAAAGTTTAAAGATCCTCAACCATCATCAAGACATGTGTTGGAAGAAGAGGTTGGAATAGATTTAGAAGAAGCTTGAATAATTGACACATACAACTCCCTTGAGACTTGATATTTGGATAGAAGGACCTTATATCAAATTAAGGAAGGCATGAGAGTGATATATGTATTAGTGTACTTATTATACTTTTTAAATATTTATCCTTAGTATAATATTGGAGATAGTATCTTATACTAATTAGGGAGTCATAATTAGGATATTATTTTCCCATTTTTAGTTGTTGATCTCATTATTTAAGACAGAAATGATTTTCATCATTTTTAGATACGAAATAAGTGGAATTTTAGGTTGCATCATCATATGCCCATTTTCTGAGGACCCTTGCCAATTGTTTGACATAATGTCAGCAAGCTAAACTTTTTGATTTTGAGTCTAATTTGGTGTTAGATCATCATAATTTGATTGTATATGCATTCTTGGCTATCATTCTTTCACTTGCAGTCAATTGTAGATGTACATTTATGAGAAATATGTTATGGTTCACCTCTATAGTAAACTAAAAACTTCTAAGACAACAGTCTGCATAACATGCAACAATAGCGAACAACATAACACAGATTTGACAATGAATATTCCTTGTTTTTCAGTCATCATTGGACAAGGGATATTACACAATCATTATAGATTTCAAACCCCATAATTCGTATAGAGAACAACAAATTTGCTCTCCTAAAGGAATAGTTTCATGAAAATAGACATCAATTGGGAATACAATATCCAAATTTTAAAAAATAAATAGACATTGAAATGTTGATTCTATGAATAAAACATCTTTAAAACATGTACCCTAACAATTGCAGCTACAACATGTGACAAAATTTCTCTATTATTTATCCTATGATAGATGTTCATACCTTGTTCCAAAACTTCCATTTTCTCTGAGGTAGTCTATCAAATAGTCGGCGTGCCATTTCAAAGCTCCCATTTTTGCATAGGCTAGGGGATGTTGACAGAGCTTTATAACTATGCCTAGGCCAATGAAGAATTAGAAACATCACTATCTGCAGTTGCAAAATAGATGGGTGACTGATACTAATGAATAAAAGAAGGGGAATGAAGCCTATTGGTCTTTAGCCCCTAGGAGCATGCCCCTATTCCATGAGCCCACATTGCTCCCATTTTCACAAAACCTATTCCATGAGTCGACATTGCTTGGAGTTGGTATTAATCGGTCAAAATGGTTCACGTGCCTCATCCAAGACCTGGAGTACACTTACTCTAGCTGGGAGTATGTTGTTGGGGCGGCAACGTGAGAATTGGAAGTGTAGACACCCAAAATTGTCCAGTCTAATTAAATAAATATTTTATTTATTTAATTATCTAAGCTTAATTCTTCTATTAATTAAATAAATCTTTATTTATTTAATTAATTCATTTATCCTTTTCTAGCCTTATTTCTCATTTAAATAAATACATTTATTTATTTAAATTATCCTTTTCCTAAATTAAATAAATATCTTATTTATTTAATTGATCTCACTCCTCTTATTAATTAAATAAATCTTTATTTATTTAATTAATTCATTAACCTTTTCTACCCATGACACATGTCATTCATCTCTTAATTCATACACTACCTACCGCTTTCATTATTTTATTATTTCTTTAACCTACCCTCTAATCATAGCCGACCTCCTTTTACACCTCTCAATCTTATCCCTCCATTTCATATAGTGTCTTCTATATAAGGAGATACTTCCTTCATTATCAACCCTAATCAATCATTCTAATCAATCTATGCATCTTAATCAATTGATTACTCTCACTATGCATTTAGCCCCCGTTGACTACTTGACTACACTACGCTTTTGAACATAGGCGATCCTACTTGCAACCACATTTCCGTTCTTTGTTGAGCTCTTGTGCACACATAAAATCTGAGAGCAAATATATCAAGCAAGATCAATAGAGATAGGAAGAATGGAGATCCAAACCCTATTGGACATGTGATGGTATAATCTTTGTGATTTCATTTGATTTGCATTGTCTTAAGTAATCTTCATATGTTATGGTGGATCTTTGTTGTTGTTAGGCTAGGGTTTTGTGGTTGAATTCATTTAGCCTTTCCATATCGTTATTATTGTTATCCATTTTCACCATATACATTCTGGCATGCCTCATGGGACATGGATTTTTGTTAGATCTGTGTTTTTTGCAGATTTTTCTAACCCTATATTGTTGTTTTGTAAAACAATTTGGAGAATAACCTTGTGCAGCTAGGGTGTTGGACACAAAATCAAGATCTTGGAGAGATTTGATCATATCTCACAAATGACTTGGAAATTTTGCACCAACTTTGTTTTGTAGGTTGGAGAAAGTATCAGAAGCTCTCAATCCAAAATTTAGAATTTTTGGAGCAAAGTTTAATTTTCTATGAATTTTTTATGATTTTTCATAAAAAATTAATTTTGAGAGAAAATGAGATAATTTTTCAGATCTTCTTACATTTTTGGAAATCTCTCATAATTATAAATAGGATTTGTTCTCTGTGATTTTAATTTTGATGCAAAATATTTCCCTAAAAATTGGATCTTTAAAAATTAGGGTTTTTCCTTATTTTGATCAGATCTCACAAATGGCTTGGAATTTTGGCATAAATGTTTTCTTGCAAGTCAAGACAAGTATCAGATGGGTTTAGTAAAAATTTCAGATTTTTTAGATCAAATTTTCATTCTATATGAATTTTTTATGATTTTTCATAAAAAAATAATTTTGAGAGAAAATTAGTGAATTTTTTTGATTTTCTTACATTTTTGGAAATGTCTCAGAATTATACATAGGATCTATTCTTTGTGATTTTAATTTTGATGCAAAATAATTCCTCAAAAATCAGATCTTTGAAAATTAGGGTTTTGCATTATTTTACTCATATCTCACAAACTGCTTGGATTTGTTGAATAAATTGTTTTATGCAGGTTTGGAAGACTATTAGGACTCTCCAGTAAAAATTTCAGATTTTTTGGATCGATTTTGCATTTTATATGAATTTTTTATGACTTTTCATAAAAAATTAATTTTTGGAGAAAATTAGCAAATTTTTTGGATTTTCTTACATTTCTGGAAATCTCTTGAAATTTTACAGTTGGTATTTTTTTTATAATGAATCAAATCTTTGAATTGGTCAACAAAATTCATTGTTGAAGGCCCCTATTTCACAAAGTCTTTTGGATCTAAAATTTATCTAACTTGTGTGCTTGTAGGAAGGGGTGATTATTTCAAACAATTCAAACTACTAATAAATCTTTGTTGCAGGTCCTTGGCAAGGGTTTTTAGATTTTTATTGTGTGCCTTGTTTTCATAGACTAGAAAACACTTCAATTGGTGCACTAAAATTGAATCATTGTCTTTTGTGTCTTGAACAATAGGCTCTTTTTGTTTAATCTTTAGAGGGCCTGTCTTCCCATGTGGTCATTAGGACTACTAGTGAGAAGAGAATGACCCAAGTGGTAGTGAGGAAAACCCACCTCTTCTGAACCACTATAAACAACTGTATTCATGGTGAAAACTATGGATAACATGTCCTGATTAGTTCATACCGACACTATGTCTCCCCATAAACCCGTTTGATCAAAATTATTTGATTAGTTGTAGGGTGTAACCCCTACTAGCTAGGAGCCTTCTGTATTTACAGAGCTGAAAGTGCCGCATGTATGGCCACATGAGCAGATGCCCTTACTAGCGCCTTTTTGTTTTAGAATCCAAAATCCTTCTAGTTGTTGAGGCAAGAGGTCGGACCTCTAGTAGCGGCCCACACACATACGGTTCTTAGTAGAGATACAAAGTTTGCCATAGGGAGTTTTTATGGGGACTGATGCTTGGCTGACCCGAGAAGTGAGTGTCGAGGGTGGAGCCAGTGAGGTCAAGCATCTAAGTATCCGCTTTGAATAGTGTAGCCTCAGGGGTAAAACCTCATGTGGGATCAACAACTATTTCTTGGCCAGCCATAAGAATTGTGCTTGACTTATTTTAAACATTCAAAACATTCAAGACCAAATAGCAAAACATTGTGTTTTTTGTGTCTTCAAGTGTATGCAAATTTTTTTTACATCAAACAACACACTTTTCTTAGAGTCATTTTGAGTCTAAACACTTGCAAACATTGAGTCCTCATCAACATTGTGTCCTCTTGTCACAAAAAATAGTCAAACATTCAGATTTGGTCACAACCAACAACTTCACAAATTGGAAAAATTTTACAGTCCAGCAAACAAGAGCAATCAATTTTAGAATTCTTGAGCTTCCTAGGTTGTTTCTCCAGGTTTTCATCTAGCATTCAACTTGTCTTTGGGTCTCACAAAGTCCATCATTACTTTACATCTTGCATTAAATTTACATTTGTTTAAACTTGAGTCAAAAGGTCACTTGCTTGTCCTCATCATACTTTGTCAACACACTACATACAACAACATTTTGCTAGGTGGTTCCTCATCAAGGTCTATCACCTTTGGGTCTCATTTGGTCTTACTTAGAGTCAAGGTCAACTTACATCATCAAGAGAAACTATCCTCTCTTTGGAAGTCACACCTACTCTACTACGTACATACTTGGTCTTACACTTTGGACATTGCAAGTACCCTTCAAGTTCATTTACATTCCATCCAACCCTTGGTCTTCCATAATTTTTCCATTTTCATCTAGTCTCACACATCTTGGTCAATACCTAGTTCATGGTTGAAACCCATCTTCAAAAATCTAGGAGAGAAACTAAAGAGGTTCAAAAGTCCGCAAACATGAGTTCCTATGAGTATGACAATCATATCTTTTTCAATTCTGATCATACTACATTACCTGACATGGATGCCTATAGAAACATTCCAAATGTTGAGAACATGAACACTAAAAACAACAATGATACACACAATGATGATATGGACAACTTTTCAGTACATTTAGTAGATGTGGAAGAATCTATTATGGATCCTCGTTTCAATCAATTGGTTGAGGAAATAATGAGGAGGGATAGACAATACTTCTTACAAATGATGGCACAAAGTGGAGCCAAGATACCTCATGATTTTGACATCTCTCAAATAATGGAAAATCGACCTTTGCAACAACCTCACTCTAACATGGATCAAAGGAGGCCTAATAGTGAAGGCAATAGAAGACCACATCTTGTGCCTGAATCACCATCATCTTTGTTTCAAAAACCAGAGGTCCCACATACACATGGTCAAGCATATGATACTCACCTTCGCAAACCATTATGGAAGTCTTATGCAGAGAAATATGCTCAATCACATATCAATGCTAAGGATCAACCACCAAAGCAATTGGATATTCAAAGGCATGCTCAAAATTTAGACACAAGGAAACCCCGTGTCAAATTTGGGGACAACACATTAGAACATGACATGCCTGTAGAGTATGGTATACATGGACAAAATAGATATTTCATTCCTCAACATGAATCTATACCAAGTGGTCCATATATGTAGCATCACTATAGAGCTCCTCCATATGAACATGTGTATGATCAATATCATCCATATATGCAACATGCTCCTCCTCGAATTGGTGCCTCAAGCATAGGGTATGGTCCAAGAAGTCGATCTCCACCTAAGAACAATTTGGAGCAACAAATCAGGGACTTACAAAAGAAAATGGAGGACATAAATACACTGAAGCCAACATACACAATGAGAGACATATGTCCTTATCCATTTGACAAGAGCATTCCAATGCCTCCTTTTCCTACACACTTTGTGATGCCTAAATTTGATAAGTATAGAGGAAAACGGGATCCTAAGGCACACATAAGATAGTTTTTCATAGCTTGCATTGAGGTAGCTCCAGAAGAGACATATTTGATGAGATTATTCCCACAAAGCCTAGGTGATCAAGCTATGGAATGGTTCTCCCAACTTCCACCTGGTATTAAGTCATGGGGTGACTTAGTAGAGGCATTTATTCAACATTTCTCCTACAAAATAAAGATAAACATATTAGTCACTACTTTATGCAACACCAAACAAAAAGAGGGAGAGTCTTTTGCATCATTTTTACAAAGATGGAGGAATCTAGCCAGCAGATGCTCTTGTGAAATTCCACAAAAACAAATGGTAGAAATGTTCACTTAGAATGTTAACAAAGACATTTGTTATGACCTAAGGAAATCTTGTTTGTCCAACTTCAAGGACATAATTTAAAAAGGCTTAGTGACAGAAAAGGTCCTAATTGAACAAGGAGTCATTTTTAAAGGAAAAGACAAGCCAAGATTTTGGAACAAAAACAAGAACACAGTCAATGATGGTGTTGTTGATGCCAATACAGTGCGACCCAAATTCATTTTTTCTAGATCAAATCAGGTAAATACTCAAACAACTTCTAAATCATGAAGGAAGTACACTCCATTGGGAGAACCACTTGAGTCAGTTTTCAAAAAGCTAGTGGCAAACAAGGTAATCACTATTCCAGATTTTCCTCCATATGAACCAAAGGTTAAACCAAATTGGTCGAATGATGATGAATATTGTGAATTTCATAAGAGCAAGGGTCATAAGATAGGAAATTGACATCGATTGAAGAACATCATAAAAGATCTCATTGATAGGGGTGACATCGAGATTGAAGGGCACTCATCGAATCAAGAACATGAGATGTTTAAGGAACCATTCCCAAAACTTGACAAAGGAAAAGCTAAAGTCACAGATGATCAAACCAACTATACCAAAGCATCCTACAACTATGATTCAACTATCAATCACATCTCAATGGACAATTACGTCTCTACCATTATCATCAAGGACAAAAACCCTGAGAATTCTACCCAGAGACCCAAGATTGTCTTAAAAGGCTTTGGATCTTCTTCCGAACCTGCCTTTGAATGTCATGTTATAACCCGTCGAGGTAAAATCACTTTGCAAGGTGCTTCAGCCAAGAACACCACTTCCTCATCAACCAAACCTAAGTATGACCTTGTAGAACAATTAGGGAAGACACCCACGCTCATCTCCATTCTTGAGCTCCTACACATATTCCCCACACATAAATCCGTTCTTGACAAAATCTTGAGAGAAATTGTGTTGGTAAATGGATTTGTTGCTTTAAGAAACTTTCTTGAAAACTTCTATTTTTCCCTATAATTAGCAACAAAGCATTCACAACAGTTGAAGAATCACAAAGAAATGGTAATTCTTCTCTGTGTTTGAGAGGGGCAGCTCCCTCGTTTAATGGGGGTATTTGGATTTTTTGAAAATTTAAAGAACGAACAATAAAGAAAGATTGAATGCCATACAAGGTATGAATCTAGTATAAAATAAATTCCATATAATCAAGTTTGAGATACCACAACTTGAAATAAACTTCTTCATATTCAATGTTAAAGGGAAAGCATTAGGTAATCATCAATTAAACATAAAAACATTAATAATAACCCATGAGAATAAGTTGAACACACATCCAAATTGATCTCTATTGCTTAATTGCTTGAATAACACTATCCAAGTCTCTTCTACAAAGCTTGTGAAAAACTGGAATCCCCTCACGTTGAATAATAATGAGGTATATATAGGTGAAGTGGTAACCACCTGAGGTAACTACCCTAACCACCTTTTTAACTACTTTATAACTTCCTCAACTACTTGAAATAACTTCCTCAACTTTGGGAAAAATAACTACTTAGAATAACTACCCAAAATGAGAACTTAGGATAACTACCTCATATGAAAAGAGCCAAGATTATCCTTTATTAAAATAAAGAAATATAGATGAAAGAAAGGAAATTTGATCATGAGAGTTATTTACAAAGAAAAACAAAAACATGATATGAGTAACACAACAAAAATGAAGACTATACAAAATGCAACTCTGCACTTATTCTAAGATAACTCCTTGCACTGTCGATGAGGCTATCACTTCTATAGGCACATTATGTTGTCCAGGTCCTTTGTCTCTAAAGATTTTGAAAATTCAGATGGCTGAAGTGACAGATTTTCCTTTGGGAATTAGGATGTTGGCTATCCTCATTTTCCATGTCTTCAAGTTTCTATGAATGCCACTTAGTTCTGTCACCATGCTGAGTGTCTGAGGCATAGAAGTTCTCAAGGAATAGTAAATATCAATCAACCTTTCAATGGTATTCTCACTAAAATTTGTCCTATTAAAATGTTGTTGATCTACCATGTTCTGGAAGCTATTCTGTAACACCTGCAAGTCTTCCATCAATGTCACATTTGGGAGAAAAGCAGTGAGTTGTCCTTGGAGTTTGACACACACTTGATCACATGAAAGGATGAGCTTTTCTAACTCTGATGAAACTTGATCTATGATCACTAGTTTCCAGTTAATGCTTTCTATCCATATCTCTGGATAATCTTTTTCATTAATAGGCAAGATTTTCTCGGTTGCAAGGGTGTCCATTCCAATTTCTATCATTTTTTTAAAAATCATTCACAATTTCTTTCCAAGTTGCCTCCTCTTTCTTGACATTCTTCAAGTCTTTCTCAATAGTATTTTTCTTTATTAAGGCCTCATCATGGATAGATTTTGCTTGGACTAGGAATTCACATGCGAGAGTTTTGACCTTTTCTACCCAACCTTCAATTACCTTTCCATAGGCTTGGTACTTTTGAAGATTATCCATAACATTCCTTTCAATTTCTCCTTCTGGTGTCAATATAATTGGCTGGCAATCTACACTTAGTGGCATAGTGGAGGTATCAACTACGGATCTCAAGTAAGAAGACAAAGTGTGCACTTGTTGTTTCAATTGATCCTTGGATTGCTTATCCTTTTCACTTCTCTCCACCATTCTGGCTGCCATCACATTAAAGTTTTGAATATCAGACTCATGAGAAGAAGGTCCCATATCAATCTTTGTCACAATAAAGTCCGCAGAGGTGGCCTCATTTGTATCTTTCTCAGATATGGGTTAAGCAATCTCTAAGCACATATTCTTTGAATTTGGATCAGTCTTTATTCTTGAGGATACTTTGAGTTTCTTTGATTTTTCAGCTCTTCCAAAGAGATCAAATATGCTACTAAATTTAGGTACCACTAGCTTTTCTACCTTCCTCTTCTTCAATAGACTTTGTTCTAACCATGGGAAAGAAGAATTTTCTATAGACTCTTGGATGATTTCTTGTCTTGCTACCATTGTTGTTGTCACCTCTCTGATTTCTTCAAATTGATCACTTGGATTACTTGGAAATGATGAATCCATGACTAAAGTATTTTGTTGTGCTTCTTGTCATAGGGATTCAATAGGAACTGAGGGAGATATGGAATGCATTCCATCATCAAATCTTGTGTCATCTAGAATTTCCACTGGAACTTGATCCTTTACTTGACTTGCAATAGAATTTTCTTCTATGTCTTTTGCTCTGGATTTTTTCCTCTTTTGTTGAGATTCATCACCACATGTGTTCTGAAGATTGTTCCTCCTTGGAGGGTCTTCATCTCCATGACTTCCTTGAGTATTCTGGTAAGAAGGAGTATCCCTAGCTGGAGTATGGGAAGAATGTAGTGAAGTAGAGCTCTCAAGCTGATTTCCTTTTCTTCTTGGAGTTTCCTTTGTTGGTCTGGTAGCAGTCATTTGAGTAATCTTCTTCTTAATCTAGGCTTCAGAATTCTTGATTACAAAATTTGTTTTTTCTCTAACATCTCTCACTTTTGGATCTGCCCAATTCAAATTGGGAAGTGGCTGGGACTGGACTTGCTCAAAATAGATAGGATCAATCAAATCAGATCCATCATCTTCAATGCCTTGTATGGTCCAATCCATCTTGAAACCATTCATTTTCTTCAAAGTCAACCTTGTCTAATCTCTTTTTCTAACCTCAAACTCATCTTTGTAATCCTCCCAAAAGTCTTCAAGATTAGGAAAATGAAAATAGAAAGGACCTAACTTTAAGCTACTCTTGACATAATCCTTGTTATCAAAAGGGAACCTCATCTGGTATGGATACAAATTGATCTTGGATAAAGCTTTTTCTATCTCATCTGCTCTTGAACTTGAATCACACCTATAGTGCCCGAGACAAATGGGAAAGGCTACCCCTTTATTCTTTCTATCTCTACATTTCTTTTGAACTAAAACCAATTGCTGAAAAAGCTCAACTAAAATGAGCTTATCATCAACATATCTGGGTAGCTTGTGTGGATAACCTTCAAATCCTCCTACTCGAAGATAGGTAAATCTCGGAAACTGGATGAAGAAACTTCCATATTTCTTTATCAATTTAGCAGCTTCCTTTGATATTCTGGTGGCAATGTCTCCTTGTAATAACCTTACTACCCACATTGTGAAAGCATCATTCACTCGCCTAAAATACATAAAGCTTTCCTCAAGTTGCAATTGCTTGTAATAATGGTAAACTTGAGTTTCTTGATTTAGGACACCATTAGTACTTAACCCTGGCCATGACCTCAAATTAGCAATAACATATATCAAGTAAGAGATCATATGGAAGCGTTGACTTGTTTTGAAGTGCACTAACTGGTCATGTATGCAGTTGCTGATGAGATGGCCCTAGTCAATGAATTGCTTACCGACAAAGATGACTGTTATGAAGAGATACATCCACATTTCAAACTCAGTGGAGTCAGGACTTCCTGTCACTCTATGGAATAACAAAATCAAGTAACAAATCTTTTTGATGAAAAGAGAATGATGGAGTGTTTTTGGAAGCTGAGATTGTCCTCCCTGTGGTGCAACCATCCGTTCTTTAGCCAAATTGTTGAGGCATTTGCTTCTATTATTTTTGAAATATTCGTAAGCTTTTTTCTTATTGATGTGAGTGAACTTTTCCTTATATGGCAAACAAAGAATAATAGCTATTGAAATTCCATCAAGTTTGGCCATTAAGGATCCGTCTGTAGCTCTTATCTCTCTCGCATCCTGATTATATCTTTTTGAGCATTCTAGTACCAAATCTGTACATTGAATTCATATGGGAAAACATGCTGCTTCAATCAAGCCGCTTCCTACCACTCTACAGGACAACTTTGATCTGTCACCTTCCATGAAGAACTTTTTGATTTCCTACAAATTAATATGCCCAATCTTGGTATCATGAACCTCTGGAATCATGGTGGTGATCATCGGGGCATACTCATACTCTTGAGCCTTGTATTTCATGTTGATGTGTTTTGTAGATTCTTATACTAAGAAGTTCTTAAAGCATCTTGTTATTACCAATTGCAGCAAATTAAACAATGTTTAAAAATATCTCTTGACTCCCTCTTATCCCATAGGTTTGAAAACTTGAAAGATCATTTAAAACAATATCATGCTACTGCTAGAATCATTGCATTACATTTCTTTGAGATAATTTATTAAATAAATCATATCTCTCATTCTCCATATTTCATGGTATCTGACACAACTCCTTCTTCAATCTGTATTTGAAAAGAATACTCATAACATATTTAAAGCTCTTTGAGATAGCGAGCATGGGTTTTGAAGTAAACCGACCCAGTATTCTTCAATGCATGAATGATATCGATTTGAACTAAAACTTACACAAGTTCTTCTTTAATCAATGTCGATGTCCCATATCCTACAGGGACACCCGAATCATAATCATGTTGTCCTATATCGTGTTGATCAAATGACATTTCAAGAACCTAAACCCCACCACCAGCAGCTCGGGTTCCCCTCCCCTGAGCAACACATCAACAGACCCGTGTGATCTTACGCCCCTGTCAGTGTCCAATATGATAAGGATAGGAGTGATAGGAGTTTTAGAGGGGGGTAACCAGTGCACTAGAGAGTTGTTTTCTCATAGGGCGTGTTCCACTCGAACCACCGCTGTAAGATGACATCTTCTCTGAAATGCTGCAAGTAATATCATCGATGGCTAAGGAGAAACAATATCGCCTAAGGTGGCAGAATACACACTGCACTTTTCTCAAACTCTTATCAACATATTTACATCGCGTAGCAATAACAATCATGTGCTGAGAATGACAACCATTTCTTTAAGATTATTTTGATCAAACTGTTTATTTCACCGAGCTAGAGGATTCATGCAATGCTCATGTAAATAGACACACACGGCATACATTCTTCTGTCTTGCATATCATCAATAATCTACAGATTACACATCGAAACATAACACTTCATCTTTGACATTTGCAAGTGCAAGTGGAGTTAGGGGGCACGATAGCATGCATCTTTATCAGCATGCAAAGCAAATGGTGGAAGTAGTTCAAAAACTAGTTTTCACCTTCCTTCCTAGCCACGTGGTAGGTTCCTTTTGCCAACTGGGGTTTCAGGCGAGCTTGGTGAAGTGATTTTCCAATTAGAAAAGTATCGGCATGTTAGTCAACTTTGCCAAGTTGTCGATAGCAACTAGAACATAACTTAAAACTGTTAGTCGGTTATTGATATTTATATTCGGCTTGTTTATCCTTTTGGTCAACTTGCAGATATCTTTCATGCATAAGTGAGTTTGATGCATTTTTTGATTTGAATGGAGAGAGAACTTCAAATTTGAATGCAGACTAAATGCTCAGAATACGTATCGGCCAAGGCATTGCAACTACAAAAATTGATAAAAAAAATCTGCAAATGTACATTCCTGAATGAATCGAAGAGGTGTTGAACCATTGGGCAGTCAAGAGTTGATACGTAACATGAGTCTGCCGATAGTTGGGAAGAATGTTCAATGTAGCGACTCCACCACTAGCCTGAGAGTAAGATTCAATAGGCATTGGACTCCAAAGAAGTCGGGTGTCAATGCTTTTTCGATTCGAAGTCTTCCATTTTGACATCAGTGGAAAGAATATTTGAAAAGAATTTGGTTTTACACCCACCAATTACATCAACTTGAAAATTTCTAAAGACTTCTTAATTTTAACAAATTGATTTGTGCATATTCTACAATCTTTTCTTGTCATGAGACCACATTTCTTTGAGTTATGTCGCCAAACTATCCAAGAACCATGTCTACATTGTCAAATGATTTCGATGCTTTGTCTATGATTCCTCATTTTGCATACACGCTAACTGGAGCAATTCCAACAATAATATATGCGTGCTGCATTCTTTATTTCATTGGTGGGTTCTTGAAAAACCATTAATGGCCAATAGATAGAACTCATCGAACCACTTACCTTATTCTTTGCAGCTTCCATCATTTGTTTGCATAAACATCTTCGGCAACTTAGAAGTTATTATCAAAATATCAAATTGTTTTGAAATGATACCGGTGACTTTTTTTTTACAAGTAGCACAAGCAACCATTAAGTTTTCTTCAAATGTTTTTCAATGCCTTTGGAAACTAGACAAAATTTGCTGATGGATAAATGAAACTTTGGAAACATGCCACATGCAAGTATATTGGCCTTTTTTGAAAGTAAACCAGCTCATCGATGATGAATTTCTCACTCGAAAGTGTTTTAACAAACCTCCAACTTTGCAAACTTAGGTGAACTATCGATGATGGTGCAAATAGAATGAAATTGCCAACCTACCGCAAATACATATCAGCCCTTTCATCCTTCACTCTAACTCGTTAGTGTATCTTTCTATTGTCGAAGTTTTGCACATAGACAATTTCATGTATGCTTGTTAGTTGATTGAATTGGCTTATTTTATTCTTTATTTAGCTCAGCAGTAGGCCGATTGGAGTTAACCTTCTCTTGCTATTGGCATTTGATGAACTTTCCACAACTTCTGTTACAAACTCGAGTCAATTTGGCAATAAAGACCAATCCAACATATCTTTGTCCACACTTGGAATTGATTCCACAAGTACTTGAAATGGAACGTTGTCTTGAACGAGATGAAAACTCATTACCTTGATGTCTAACAAAATAAAAGTTTTTTGTTTTTGGAAACTCTTTATATCAACATGATTCCATTCTTGGATGATAGGAAACTTTCTAGGTGAACATTTATCACACGCAAGATTTCAAAGGCCAAAATTTCAAAATTTTCTAATTTTAAAATTGGGGCTGACAAACTACCATTCCTACTGATCTGAACGTGAACTAGTTTCAAGCCATGGTGGGATACCTTTCCATTCCACACTCCCTTACATTCATAGAAGTAGATGTCACCTCCGTAAGTCAGCCACATAATGCACCTTTACACATTGAAGCCTTCATACACAAACATCAAATAAAACGAGTCCTAATAGATGGAGGAGTAGGTCTGAACATTTGTACATTGAGAACTATTAAACAATTGGGATATTCTGACAAAAGCTATGAATTCTACAAACAAAATTACTATCAAAGAATATGATGATGAAGAGCATTCATCCAAGCGCACAATAACTTTACCTCTCAGAATTGGGCTAGTTACAAAGGATGTGGTTTGTCAAGTCCTTGATCTAGAGCTCACATACAACATACTTTTGGGGCATCCTTGGATTCATGAGATGAGCGCAGTCCCATCTACATATCATCGATGTATCAAGTTTCGACACAATGGAGTTGAAGTGACCATCAAAGCTGATCCAAATCCATTCATATATTGCAACAATCTATGACCTCAATTAGAAATAACAATCCCAGTCAATCAAGAAGCTATTCCCTCATCAGCATATGTGGATCTAGAATCCTTGAAACCTTCTACATCAAAGAAAGCAGAGCTCAAAGAAAAGTGCAATATTATAGACATGGGATGTGGTGAGTATGTCTTCATGTTGATCAACTCCCACTATCTCCTAAGGTGTTCAGTCAACAAGAACAATCTATAAATAATTTGCAAGGAATTGGGTATGAACCACCTAGTGTTGTGGCTACTAAGTATGAATGCAAAACTCCTCTAGTGGTGCAAGCATCTCTTGATATCAATAGTCCTAAGAGTGGTTCCAAAAAAGAATCTATTGAGCATATAGCTAGCCCTCTTGAGAACTCACATAGCTTTACCATATCATCCACTCATTCCATTTCCACTCCACTTCCAGACTTGGATCAACAAGAATCACAAAAGTCCTTACTTATTAGGGATCAAAAATCAAGCTTTGAAAAGAAAAATCTAAAAGTCAAAAATAAAGAAAAGTCCTCTAGTCCAAATCAAAATCAAAAGCTATTGGACTCTACAAAAATCAAAGTCAAGGATAAAAATCCTATGAAGCCAAAAGAGCAAGAGTTGATCTCCCCTAATATCAAAATAACTGGGGGCAAGAGTTCTAAAATTTCAAGTTAAAAAGTATACTTGTTGATCCTAAGTCTCTATCATGCTATCCTACTTTCACTTCTTTTCACAATCATAAGCCCTTCATCACTCATCCACTTCTTCCTCACATCCTTTCCCTTCTAGCAATACATTAGGGACCTTTAATGGAGCTTCCTCGAAGGACTTTGTTGTCAAGGATGCCCAAACTTCTTTAGGTGACATGCATATGGGCCTGTGTAGTCCACACACTAGTAATTCTATCTCAGTTCCTTCATCAAGGAAGACAGTCACTCGAGATACACATCATTCAATCAAGGAATAATGTAGCTACAATCACAAAGTCAATCCTCACACATTTGAGGTAGGGGACTTAGTTCTTAGAGAAAATCCCAAAAAACAGCAAGATAGAGAGAAGAAGGGCAAGTTCGAACCAAATTGGTTTGGTCCTTACATCATTACAACAACATATCGATCTGGGGCATATCAGCTCTCAACTATAGTAGGTGAACCTTTGGAGGATCCTATCAATAGAAAGCACCATCGTAGGTTCTACACATAGTTCTTTGGAATATCCTAATTCAAAAAATAAAATAAAAATAAAAAATTTCAAAAAATACAAAAAAAATAAAAAAAATTCAAAAATACAAAAAAAATTATAAAACAAAAAAAATCGTTACTTGGTGAAAACCTGGCAAACAGGCGCCTTGTGACACAAAAAACATTGAAAAATAAAAAAAAGTAAATAGAAATAATTTCATCTAACGGTGAAAACCACTTCGGTGGCACCCTGGGCAAGTACCATGGTGAAAACTGGGTCACCAACACCATGTGTAGAGACATTGCTCCTCCCTCCTTCAGGATTCACTTTCATCCTTTCACTTTGCACATACTCACAACCTATTCGTTCATAATAAACTTACCCATTCCCATCATGGCTTGTTATTGATCTACCCAAGATTGGTTAGCCATTCATAATAAATCTCCCTTTTCACATCCTTTCCATCCATAATAAATTAGATCCTATCTGTGGCTAAGGCAAATCCTACGTCTAGTGATGGGTGTGGAACTCAGAGCATCACATGTTTCAAGGAGTATAGTTTCTTCCAGCTTCCTTTAGTCTATCCATGCCCAATTCTCAATAAAGCAGCATCTGCATCACCAATCCACAATAAAGTTCCATCTTCTTTGCAATAAAGTATCAGTTTCATGGATTCAGTCAGTTTCAGATGAGACGGCAACAACAATGGGCTTCAACAAAATCAAATCTTTCAACAAACTCAGACAACATTATGGTTCAATTCTATCTATCCTTTTTGTGAAAGTAAACATTGTGACCACAATCAAATTCAACTTATACAAGTGACAAGAGACACTAAACTTGAGGACTACAGTGGATGTTGGTGTCAAGTCTTGGTTTTCTTTTGATTTTTATCTTTTTGGTGACATGTCTTTTAGCTTTTTCAGGATGTCTCGGACTAGAGATTCTATCTCCAGGATGTCTTTGACTAGAAATGCGAGGATGGAGTATCGTCGCCTATTTGTATTTGCTATCTGTGGATTGTCTTTTAGTAATGCTATGACTTGTCCAAGGATATGAGGATACTATGAGTCTAGTATGAACTAAGGCATTCTTTATTTGTGACTGTCTTATCTCCATGCAAATAGGTACAATGACTTTCTGGGTCAAACATATGCCTCGATTGTCATAACCTACTTGCCATAATAAAGCTCAATGATGATAATGGACAAGAAGCTCTTTCACTTTCATATCTTCTATCTTTCATCCCCCTTTCTTGATTGACTTCCATCATCCTTCTCGAGTCTGCGTAACCTACTATCACATGACTGAGTATAATGACACACCAAAAACATTTGCATTTCATGCAGTTGCACCTGCATTACCACATATAAGCATTTCATACATACATATAGATATCACAACTGCATCACATCCTACACACAACACCTGTTAGCACAATTTACATTTGCATTATCATATTCATCTGCATTACATACATTCACATTTGCATCATGCATACACATATAAAACATAAAAGAAATATATATATATATATATATATATTGCATTGCATCATATACATATTTGCATCCATATCATAAGCATCACATAAGAACATCTCATCACATAGGTACACATGCATATAGTTACCGCAAAGATGAATCATCTCATATATATATATATAAAGTTTCATGATACAATGATGTCAAAATCATATGGCTACAATCACCCGCAGGTGTGTACATCATCATACAAAAATTATACAATACTGATACATAGGGAGCCTCTACGGCTATGATGAACTCCCTCCCTCAGAGATGGCTGGCCTCGACGGAGTCTAAGCCCTAGAAGGACCCACCCCAAGATCATCTCTCCTAGCCCCTATGTCCTTTACAGCCACCCCTCATGTCGCCCTATCCGGACAGAGGAACCC
Organism: Cryptomeria japonica; assembly: GCF_030272615.1. Lineage (NCBI taxonomy): Eukaryota > Viridiplantae > Streptophyta > Pinopsida > Cupressales > Cupressaceae > Cryptomeria > Cryptomeria japonica. Next base: position 142,868,224 of record NC_081415.1, read on the forward strand.
ACTGATAACTCCTGCCAGCACTATTGGTAGTGCTAATCCTGTCCATGTCATGGTATCCCATGCCACATGTCCCACCCTCATCTCTAGTCCTGGATCCTAGAACACTCATCTAAGGGCATCCCTATCTCCATCTCGATCATAGGGTATCAACTCTCCATCCATCGATATCCTTAGTATCCTGTATACATCCTCCAAGGTGACTGTCATCTCACCCATCGACAAATGAAAAGTGCATGTCTCATAATGCCATCTCTCAGCCAAAGCAGTCAGCAATCTCATGTTCACCTAAAACTCAAGCACATACATGATGTATCTCAGACCCATACCCTCAATGGTAGCCCTATCCTTGAATGTCAACTCTGGTCATAACCTCTGAGTCCATGGGAATCTCTCTTGTGATTCCAGCATAGGTAAGTACTCCTACAATCAAGCAAATCAATCATGTCATTCATAGTGGCATTCCCTGTTCATCACAAAATGCTGATTTTTATCTTAAGTGCTTATAATACTCTATCCTAGTGACACTCACTGTTCATCACAAAGTGTTGCTTCTATCCTAGTGGTACTCCCTGTTCATCACAAAGTACTACATGTTTGGCACTCCCTGTTTATCACAAAGTGCTGCTCACATTTGCACTCACTATTCATCACAAAGTGCTACTCATATTTTAGTACTCCTTGTTCATCACAAAGTACTATATCTTGGTACTCACTGTTCATCACAAAGTGCCTTGATCTATCTTATCCTATGGCCTCTACTTTAGTGAATCCTCTTGAGTAGTTTCCTAATTGGCAACGTATGTTCTATCATAGAATTGTCAATCCTAGCCATATTTGTTATCCTAGTCTTCCCTAGAGGACCTACTTGAGTGTATCCTCTCAGCAGCTTATCCAATCGATAGTGCATGTTTATCACAGAACTACCAATTTGACCTAGAAGACACAAATTCACATTTTTGGACACAAACGTGCTTTCATGACATAAACGCTCTTTTAGGCCACATAAACATGTCTGGCACCAATGCAGATGCACCTACACATTTTTGACATTTTTTTGGACCCTATTCTAAGCACATTTATTACTCTACCTAGCATGCATTAATGACAACAATAAATGCATCAAAGTACAAGGAGGTTTTGTGGTACTTACTGGCTCTCCTACCTCTGTTGGCCTCTGAAATCAGCAAACATGATTGAATCTGTGAGCCATTGCCATCTCTACTGACTGCTACTGCTCTATCTCACTTTGCACTTTGATCTCTTGGATGTGTGGATGACATTGAGGATGTTTTCCCCTCGTGGTCTATCTTATAGACTACCCTAGCCCTAGTCTCTTGTGTCAGTCTTCGTTATCTCGTGACTTTGTCACTTTATCTGGTCAGTCCATTCTAGCCTTTCTTTCTTATCAAGAGATTGTCTGTGGTCTTTTCACACATTTACATCCAATCTCTCAAGGGGGCATATTATTCGCATCTTGGGGCAACTTTGTATCAGTTCATCTTATCTTCTTTGAAACAACACGACAAGCCGCATTTTCTCAAAGAGGGGCAAAATGTAGACACCCAAAATTGTCTAGTCTAATTAAATAAATATTTTATTTATTTAATTATCTAAGCTTAATTCTTCTATTAATTAAATAAATCTTTATTTATTTAATTAATTCATTTATCCTCTTCTAGCCTTATTTCTCATTTAAATAAATACATTTATTTATTTAAATTATCCTTTTCCTAAATTAAATAAATATCTTATTTATTTAATTGATCTCACTCCTTCTATTAATTAAATAAATCTTTATTTATTTAATTAATTCATTAACCTTTTCTACCCATGACACATGTCATTCATCTCTTAATTCATACACTACCTACCCCTTTCATTATTTTATTATTTCTTTTACCTACCCTCTAATTATAGCCGACCTCCTTTTACACCTCTCAATCTTATCCCTCCATTTCATATAGTGTCTTCTATACAAGGAGATGCTTCCTTCATTATCAACCCTAATCAATCATTCTAATCAATCTATGCATCTTAATCAATTGATTACTCTCACTATGCATTCAGCCCCCGTTGACTACTTGACTACACTACACTTTTGAACATAGGCGATCCTACTTGCAACCACATTTCCGTTCTTTGTTGAGCTCTTGTGCACACATAAAATTTGAGAGCAAATATATCAAGCAAGATCAATAGAGATAGGAAGAATGGAGATCCAAACCCTATTGGATACGTGATGGTATAATCTTTGTGATTTCATTTGATTTACATTGTCTTAGGTAATCTTCATATGTTATGGTGGATCTTTGTTGTTGTTAGGCTAGGGTTTTGTGGTTGAATTTATTTAGCCTTTCAATATCATTATTATTGTTATCCATTTTCACCATATATAGGAAGAGGCATTGAAAATGATGTTTGAAATGTCTTGGTCTTTTTTTTCTTAAGTAATGCCCATGCTCATCGAAATTTTGATGAACACGGGTATTTTTTGTAAAAAAGCACAAATTTCATTGCCAATTCCTTCTTTGTTGAAAACAAATATTGAATTATCATTGTAATTCTGACAAATAAGAGCAATTTTAAAAAAAAAAATTAAATTTATTCACAATATACTTTCTTTGCGGAAACCTTCGTCAGAATTTTAGGCCAAATGTATTAGTGGGAAAAACATGCTATATAAAAAAAAACATGAAGGAATGAAGGCTTCAATGAGAACCCCCAAGGACAACTTCCTTCACCCCAAGCATAGAGTGCAACTGATGGTAGTGTGGAGATGCAAAAGGCTTAGTAAAGATGTCAGCAACATGCTCCTCTGTAGGAATGTACTCAAAGATGAGAAAGCCATCCTAAATCAACTATGCGATGAAGTGCATGTGAAGCTCAATGTGTTTAGTCCTCCGATGCTCCACTGGGTTGCATGATATGTGAATGGCACTTTAACTGTCACACCAAAGAATAGTGCACTATCATTTTGGGAACCCAAACTCTATCATCAACTGTTGAAAACATAAAACCTCCTGACTAGCTAACATCACTACTCAGTACTCAACCTCTATAGATGATAATGTAATAGCAGACTACTTCATGAAAGACCATGTGATAGGACCAGAACCAAGGAAAAATACAAAGCCAGAAGTAGACTTTTGATCATGAGCATCACCAGCCCAATCTAAGTCAGTGAAGCCAACAATGTGAGGGGATCCTGAAGTATAGTGAATACCAAACTGTGTAGTGCCCCGAATGTACCTCAAAATACATTTGGTTGCTTGCCAATGGCTCTCATGAGCATAATGGGAGAACCAAGAGACAAGAGCAACCACAAAAGAAAGATTTGGGCACATATGTGTTGAGTATAACAAACTGACAACCAACTCCTTGTATAAGGTAGGATCCATAGAAGGTGTAGAACAAGTGGTAGACGAAACAACACCTAACTAAAATGGTGTGGGTGCAGGCTTGCAAGTAAGCATGTCAAATCTGTGAAGCATATCAAGAGCATACTTCTGCTGAAGTATGGAAATCCCATCAAAAGACTAAATAACTTGTAGGCCCAAATAATAGTGAAAAGACCAAAATTTGTCATCTCAAACTGCTCCAGCAAGGCTCTCTCAATATCTTGAATCAAGGAGGATGAGCTACCAATAATGATAGGATCATAAACATAGAGAACAAGGACAAATATATCATCCCCTTGACATTGAATATATACCGTGGGATCGGAATGATAATGTGTAAAGAGTGTGGAGAGCAAGAAGGAGTCCACTTCCTCATACTAAGTCCGTGGAGCCTATTTGAGACCATATAATGAACGTCAAAGTCTACAAACCAAAGAGGAATCCTACACAGATCCCTGAGGCTTCTCCATATAGATCTCCTCATGAAGATCTTCATGAAAGAAATGACTCTTCACATCCATCTGAAAAACTATCCATTCCTGTGAAGCTACTAGAGAAAGTACAAAGCGAATAGAATTCATCTTGGTGATAGGAGCAAGGGTCTTGGTGTAATCAGTACCCTCCACTTGAGAAAACCCCTTTGCAACAAGATGAATGAATCTTATACTTGGTACGGTACACCCACTTGCACCAAACCAACTTTCTTCCTTTCAGAAGAGTACAAAGATCCCAAGTATGATTCTTCATCAAAGAATAATACTCCTCATCCATGGCCCTATCCCACTTTGGGTGACCTGTCGCCTCTGAAATTTTTTAAGGATCATCTAAAATATAATGACTCAAAAGACTAGAACCAGATGTTTGTGCACAAGTATGATGAGTGTTAGAAGGATCACCTACCATAGAACCAACAACATCAGCTATAAATCGGGCCCACTTGGGCAAAGGCTGAGCTATAGGTGGTGGTGGTGGTGAGGATGGTGGACCATCATCTGCATCATCCTCAAATAATAAGGAATCCTCAAAAGATGAAGAGGGAGGAGGAGGCCATGAGGGAGAAGCTAGTGGTGGATAATTCATCTGAGGAAGGCGCTCATTGAATAGGACATCTCACCTAAACTGTACATCTCAGGAATCAAGATCAAACAACCTGTATGCTTTAACATCCTTACAACAACCAACAAAAAAGAGTGGTCATCTCTTCCTCTTAATGGATTTCCTCTAAACATTTGGAATAAATTCCCAATCCTCACTACCAAAAACTTAGAATGATGAAACATTGGGCTTGACATGGGACCAAGCCTCCTCAAGAGTCATCTAGCACAATGCCTTATGAGGCATCTAATTCTGAATATAACTGGCACAACTAACTACCTCATCCCAGAAAGAGGGTTGCATAGAACATGACTGAAGCATACAATTGGCCATCTCCTGTAGTGTTATGTTCTTTCTCTCAGCAACACCATTCTACTGAGGAGTGTAAGGAACTGATAATTGATGCTGCAAACCATGCTCTATGTAGAAAAATCTGTAAAATCCTGATTCACATATTCTCTCCCATTATTTATGTGTATCCTCTGTATACAAAGACCAAATTGCATCTCTAAAAATGTTTTAAAGACACAAAATGAATCATAGACATCAGACTTGTACTTAAGAAAGTACACCCATGTACGTCTAGAGAAGTCATCAATAAATGTGAGCACATACTTGGACCCTAAAAAAGATGGAGTCGAAAATGACATAAGATCATTGTGTACCAAATCCAAGGGTGCCTTAGCAGGTGTGGCTCTCCCTGTAGGAAAAGGATCATGGTGATGCTTACCAAGTGCACAACCTCAACATACACCATCAGTATAGGATATCTGAGGGAGCCTAATCATAAGTGCTTGTGTACTCATTTGATGTAAGTATCTGTAATTGACATGGCCAAAATTATCATGCCAAATTCTATTCACTAAATCTACACATGCTGCAAGAGAAAAACTTGAACCATCTAGACTTTCAAAGCCATCAAACCGATATAACCAAGAATCTAAATTAACAGTGCTAGTAGCCACAACCAAATCAGGATCATGGAGCTCTCTAATAACCACATCATATGGTGAGAACTCAACTATTTTATTAGAGCCAGAATGACAAATCTGATAAATAGAGAGGAGGTTCGTCGAAATGTGAGGAACCTAAATAACATGTTGAAAACAACCACTTGTCAATGGAACAAAACCTAAACCTGAAACTGAAAGTTGTATTAAGTCACCCACTGCAATCTGTAAATTATTATTATGAGCAAGTGAGGTAACAAGCTGCTATGAGTTTGTCATGTGGTGAGAAGCCCCTGAAACAGTAATCCAAGTGGTTGCAAAAGGAATTGCTTGTGTAGATTGAGTATGACCTTTTGTTGTAGAAGAGGAAGATGCAGGTTGAGGAGAATAAATATGATGTTGCTACATGGCTTCCTCCAAAGCCTCTAATCATTTCCAACATTGGGAAACTGGATGACCTTCCTTTCCATAGAAACTACAAAGTTCATCTGATTTTTTCTTGGTCTTTGGGGAAGACTCACCAGACTTAGAAGATTGCTCCTACTTGGGATAGGACTTCAGTTTATAATCAGACTTAGGTGGTGGCTTGGAGGAACACTCACTATCGGCTGAATCCTTCTTGGGCTTCATTTTCTACTTTTTGTTCTCTTTAGATGTCTGAGCAACCAATTCTTTGTTCTTTGATCCTATGAGAATGTCCAAATGAGATAGGTGAGCCTTCTCACAAGTCAAGTGATCACATAACACATCAAAAGTAGGCATGGTGAAGCGTGTACCCAAGGCATCCATAGTAGAATAAAATATGGAATATAATATCTAATAGGGACCTCAATTCTTAGAGAGAATCAGGTAGATACACTCTGTGTCTGTCTTATTTTTACCAAAACCATGTAGGATAAATCTGGTGGTTGTAAACTTGTTTAGAAAGTCCTCAATGTGAGGAAAGGAATTAGGTAACAAGGAAAATATCTCTAACTCAATCTTTAATGCTCTAATACCATGAATAAGTTGAGAAAATATAACTTCTGAGATCCCAAGAGCACCTGTAAGCAAAATACCTGTCACAAGAGAAGATTGGAGACAAAAACACAATAATGGTTATGAAGAAAAAAGATTATCATTCAGAGAGGAAATAGAATAGAAAATTACAATACAATCCTTATGAAAGGAGAATATGAAACCCTAAAGATGTACAACCCTAAAGAAACCCTAAAGGGATAATGTGTATTAAATAATTAGAGTAATTATTGAATACCTACAATATTATTAAATGCCTAAGTTTAGCTTAAGCATAGATTATAATAGACTAATAATTAAATAAATAATTATTAGCTAATACAAGATAAGTCTAATGTGAACTAATGTAAAGTTTATCATAATGTATAATATTACAAAGTTTCATAAATTATGTCTCAGAAGACACAAAGTTAGAAGTGGCAGAGTGTTCACTATGCTAGTTGGTTGGTTGCATTGATGGATAAACCCGACGAGGATAGTGTGTACCAATTTAAGGAAGCATGAAAACATTATCTAGGGATACTATAGAGTGTGTTGTGTAACACATAACACGTCTCTTTTCCTAGTGCATGTGTGAGCTTTAGGATTGGGCCTATTGCACATTTGATTAAGAAATCCATATTTCATCGACTTATGGATAGTGAATTTATGTTCTTGGGTGACTTGTGAATGAAATCATCTTTACAATATATATATATATATATATATATATATATATATATATATATATATATATATATATATATATATATTATTGATATAGGATCATTTATAGTGTGTGTGTGTTGAGTAAAAGTGGTGAAAGAGTTATACACACTACTTATTCAATTAGCAAATAATACGAGTTTAGGTGTGTGAATCAAGTTATAGATCCTATTCAAATTGAGAGAGTGTTTTGTACTAGATAAAATCTAGCTAATGTTGAAATATGGGTTTAGAAGGTATACATAATTACTATTTTAACTGGATTGGAGGTTTGTGACTCATAATTATAGCTAGTGCTCAATTACTAAATCAGGGGATTCATGTCTCGAATAGGTTGGTGCATGCAAGTTCATTGTAAGGGGATTGGTGTATTTGGTGGGTTGGTGCCCATAAACATTTGTATGTTTCATATCTTTTAGAGGATACTCTCAATATAGTTTTTCCACTTATATAAAATTTACAAAGAGATAAGATAGGAAAGAGACCATGTGAGACTAATGCAAAGGAAAGGAATATTATTTTTTGTGGCTTAGCAAACTTAATGCTTGTGAAGATAATGCACTACAAGAATATAAATGAATTTTGGGATAACATTTACAATATCTATTAAGGTGATGATAATGTTAAGGATGCAAAGCTTCATACCTACCGAGGACTAATAATACCACTAGAGAAATTGATGAAGAAGTGAGAAAATAGTGAGTGTAAAAAAGGTACTCAAATATCTTATCTCTATGTTTAATTCAAAAGTATTTTCAGTAGAACAAGCCAAAGATATGAGTATTTTGACTACAATGAGTTGTACGACATATTAACTTCTTATGAGATGGGAATCTTAAGTCAAAAAACTTCAAGAAAGCAAACAACTTTCAAGGAATCAATGGAGAATGAGGATTTAAATTACAATGAATATTTTGATTTGGAAAAATAAAATCTTGTGAGGAGATTAAAAAAAGGTTCCAACAAGTATAAAGTTAAGCTACTTTTTAAATGCTTCAATTGTGGTAAAATTAGATACAATTCTTCAAAGTTTTCTAAGTTTAGAATAGATTGTACCAAGAAGTCACAACATAATAAGATGAATGGTCTCTATGCTAAATAATATGGCTACTCATTTGATGATTATGATTATAACATCTCCAAAAATGAGAAAGGATCTATTCATGGATTGGATACCCTAGATGAGGGTGTAGAAAATATACTTTCTAGCAATGGATAAGAGGACGTTGAAATAGATTGTGATGTAGAACCTCACTATCCTCGTAGAGTGATCAAGAATCTTAAGAAGAGAATAATAGAGGACATCAAAGCTAAAGATGAACTGTTAGAGAGTCTTAAGAAATCAAATGATGATTTTAGACTTGGATTCTCATATAAAATATAAGGATACAAGATGTGTTGACAAAAAAATAAAGGCAAGAGAAAATGATTTTTAAAATCTTGAAGCAAAAAACATATCCATAAAAAAGGATATGTAGAAATAAAACAATTATATAAGCAAGAACTTAAATTTTAAAAAGAGTAAAACTATTTAAGATTATATAACTTACAATTACAGGGCACTGCATATTGAAACTAGTAGTGGATTAATGAAAAATATATCATTAAGGGTAATGAGGATTCCATGAAGAAATGTGTAGAAGATTTGAATGAGCACGGTTCTATAATTTCAAGATTTGATCAATCCAAGACAATTGATGAATCAAAGAAAGAAAGTGAAGGTTTCATCCATGTCTAAATATGCAGGAGAAGATCCAAAAGAAAAAATCTAGAAAGACATGCATAGAATACTAGGTTTAGTCATTTATTTTCTTGTTACCTTTTTTATTTTAATCATTGTGAACATAAGGTAGTGGATTTTAGAAGGTTTTCTATAATGAAAAAAAATTTCAATGTAAGTATACATGATTTTCTCTTCTCATTGATTTTGATAATGTATGTTACAAGTGTAATAATTTTAGACATATACTATGACATTCAAGAAGTAACCTTATTAATAACTCTAAAATGATTAGAGAGGAAAACACCTCTTGCAATTATAGGAATACGTTTGAGAAGGTGTGGAAATTAAGAAAGAGGAACAAATTCCGCAAAGAACAATTATCCTGCATATTACATTTCATGATTAATATGAGATGTGTGATAGATATGGAGATAAAGGCTACATTGTTGCATTCAATATGAAAGAATGTGAAACCATAGCAAAAAGTTCTAAAAATCTAGTATTAGAAAGTTGTAGCACAAAAAATTGGGATCGAAATAAAATCAAGGAAATTGAATTCCCATTAGGTAAAAAGTATGAAATCTAGCCATCAAAGAAAATGGAGTATGACAATACATTTGAATTCTTCACTTAGTAAAAGATGAAAGGGATAGAGAGCTCTCTCCTTTTAATGTTTTAAAAGAAAAGTACAGGTTCAGGGGGAGTGTTGACTCCCTTCTTAGCACATGCTATCTTTTTACTTAATTCAATAATGCAATAAATTGCACAATTTATTAGTTAATTATTTCATGATTAACTGATTAGAATTAAGAGTTAATTCTAATAAATATAAATGAAAATATTATGATTTAAATTGTGTTATTATTAAAATTCTATATCATTTACACATGTCAGCTATGATTTGGAGAGCCATCCTATTGATGTGTGACTGAGTGCCACTAAGTATAAGTATGAGTCAAAGTTAGAACGCATTTGAGGAGAAGTAATCTAGCCACTTCACAAAGACTGGTCATGGTTAATGCCTATTACACACACCACATAGTCTTTTTTGGATTTGCATTTTCTAATGACATGACCTGATTGATTTTTGAATGGCTTAATGGTGTCTAAAATCATTGTTTTCATCATGATGCTTGAATCGTTGATAACAAAACAAAGCTAAATACCTTTTTTACATTAATCAATTAGTACTTGTATGTATTTGGTTTGATTTCATTTGTAAATTATCTTTCTTTAAAAAATCAAAAATAATATGTATTTATTTATACAGGCATATATTATATATATTCTATATATGTATATGTTGACACATTATGTAATGATAAGTTTTTTTTTTTTGCATGATATCATTTATACTCATTTGAATTGGACCTTATATGCACATTGGAGTCCAATTATCTTTTAAACCAAACTCATACATTATAATCTATTCTTGGAGCCAATTAAATAATAATGACATTGAACGTTAGCATCTTCAACTCTATCAAACAATATGTTATGGTTGATATCAACTATATGCAAATAACAACAAGCCAAATGGAACATGTAGCATAATGCCTTCTGTTAAGGCATTTCCTTTGTTTCTTTCTATGATAATATATTATAATAACATAATTGATAGATGAGAGGACATAATGGAAAGGGAATAGGAAAAGAAGAGGGAAGTTGTAGGTAGTGAGTGTGATAGAGGAATCACATATGCTCCTAGCTGGTGAGATTAACAGAGGATATATAGAGCAAGTATGTTGTTATCTTTGATATATTCAGTGTTTATACATTGGTATGTTGTGTACAATATCTCTTGGTGATCCCAATATAGATTAGAAGCTATGCCTAGGGTATAACTAAGTGTAGATCATTATGATTGAGTTTGTATAAAATATAGGCCACTTACCTATAGCCATTTATTTTTCATGTCAACCTAGTACAAATCTACTCACATAAGCCTATAATTATGCTTGTGTTAATCATTTAAAATCTGCCTTAGATCCATGCCATTATTTCACAACATGTACTCATTTTAGCTAAATCTTCTAAGCAGGTATTTCCTTTTGTAGATTGCATGCAAAATTATATTCCCCTTTATAATATTTCTCCTTCGATAAACAATCTCTAGTTTTCACATATCATTTGGTTCATCCTTTTCATATCTTTCACCAGCTACATATTCATAGTCAATCATATTTGCATATCTCAACAATATGCAACATTAAAGTTCTTATGCAATTATTGAAATAGAGTGAGACAAAATTTTGAATAGTCCATTGAACCTATTTAACTCTTTATTGTTAAGGTGGATATCTTTCCTTCTAAGTGGTACTATACTCAAGAGAACTGGATTTTACCTTTGGAATGAATTCCCTACCAACTATAATCCCTTGAGGATTTCTTAGGAATTGATATTGAGGAATGAGACCCACATTGTATACCAAGTTCAAAATTAACCAATCAATCTCTCTTATGATTATATTATATTATATTATATTATATTATATTATATTATATTATATTATATTGTATTGTATTGTATTGTATTGTATTGTATTGTATTGTATTGTATTATATTATATTATATAATATCATGGAACTTGTCTTTCATTGGATAGTAGATTGCTAGTGCATTATACATTCCTTATCAATACCCATATTAGAGGTAAAAGATACTTTACATGTTTGAGGAAATGTTAGTTTAATATGCTAGAATTGACAATAAACATCTATTATAAATGTTAAGTTTTAAGGAGTGATGTTTTGAATATCTAAACAAAATATCTCATCAAGGGAGGGATAAGAAGGTTAGTTGAATCTATTGGAATAATATATTATACATTTTACCTATAATTATTTATTTAAGGAATTAGTATACAAGAAAATAGCCCTATTATTTTCATTTAAATATAATTATTGTTGAAAATATGTCTTTTTCTCTATCATAAGGTTCAAGATAAACTTATGCATTTTTTATATGTACTCTATTCAAGAGATTAGTAGTCAATAATAACATCCTTAAAGATGCATAATTAATATCACTCTTGTATGCCTTAGATATGTAGCAAGGGATGAGTAATGTTATACAAATCTCATTTGATTCAATGTACAAGTATGAGATAAAATATCTAGATTGGTCCCCACAGATGCATGCAATTATTAATTAGTTATGTGTAAATATCATAGCCATATAAAATAATATTGAGGTAGTTAGAATTTGAAAATTCAACCATTGTTAGAGGATCATAAGGTTATGAATAATATCTGTGGTACATTAGGTTGTATTAATATTGTAATATTTAATTAAGGGTTTATTCTTTTAAGCATCTCTCCCAAATCAAAGAACAAAATAAATATGATCATGATATCACTAGATTATTCAGTCCATCAAATAATTGCATACAAATTTATACACATATACATATAGAAGTATTATCAATTTCACTATCTCTGAAGTATAGGTTTTAAGGATTCTTTTTCACTTAATATCAACTTATACAATATTCAACAAAATAATATCTTTCTCATTAAAAATATACTTAAAAATATTTATTTTGTTATAATTAATACATTGATATTTTGAAAATTAATAATTTTTTTCAAAGACCTTAATTCCTCAGAGCTTTGATGAGGAGGCAACAGACTGGAAGCATGACCTTGAACCAACCAACCTCTAAGGCTCACAAACTCAACCAAAATCCCTAATTCCAAAGATCCTTACACAACACCAAGTCAAGAAATGGTTCAATGAGAGTAAAAAACACCTTGGAAGACTCAAAGGCTCCACTATATCCACTTACAAACAACTATCACTCTCAAGTCTTGTGTGACTACACACACCCTTGCATACATGTGTGGGCTACTACTAGGCTTTAGGGTTTGAATCACCCACTTGATCAATTCAATACAAATATCCTTGAAGGGGTGTTCTCACAACATGTTAACACAAATGAAATAGGATTTCAGGATTTCATGGTTTAGACCCACCGAAACATCAATTTTGACTCACTTGTCCACAAATAGAACCGATTGCAATTAGGCCTCCATTTGAAGGAATTAGGTGGTAGCTTTTGACACCTTGTGGATCTAGGAAAAAAAATTATATTTTCAGATACCCTTTTGGGAGTTCTCAACAATATCTCAATTTCCAATACCAAACCAACTTATAGATATCCCAACCAATATTGCACTAACAGACCTAATAGGGATATTAGACCTATTTGACAAACACCTTCCACAAACTGGTTTGGTTCTCCTGATTGGTGACTATCCTAGACCATGAAATGTTATTTAAACTTACAAATTACTCTTCTACCATATTCAAACCCCTTTCTAGTGCTATACCACTCAATTCTCATGCACTGCACTCATCAAACCGGTCTATCACATAGAGATGCTAGACCTAGGGTTAGTTCTCGATCCTCTTCGCCCTGTTGTGTCCTTTTAATGGATTTGGGAACTGACATATGGTAAAATGGCCTATCATCTCCTATAACGACAGAGTATTTAGTTAAGGATTGATAGGCCAAAATCCATTATTGCAGTCAAACCCTAGGGGTTTTAGGCTACCCAGTAGAGATTTGCTTGTAGAATGGGGTAGCGATCACTTCAAGACTTCACATTGAAAGAAAAAAAAAGGTAAAACAATCTAGTTTCAGAATCAATGTCATGAAAATTCTTGCCAATCCACCTTGAGTATGCAATCAATAGAAATTAGATGGTTTTCTGAGCTTCCAACAGTTTTGATCCTTCAATTTCTTTTCCAAATCAACCAACATACATCTTTCAGTGTTTGAGGTCCTTAAATGTGTCACCCTAGACAAACACAACCTCCTCCAACTATTTTTCAAATTAACTGACCATTGGAGAATCACAACTTACAAGAAAGTGCAAAACTCTCATGACAACAAACTGACAATATGACAACTTATTTATAATTCAACCAACTTAGACTCCTGACTATCCTAGTCTCCAAAAATGATTACATTAGATCCTAAAACATCAAAAATGACTCAAATAGACTTGTGGTCACTTGATCCCTCAATTTAGACCATTGTGACCCTTATTGACTCAATTTTCTCTACAAGACCCTAGATGACAATTTGACGCAAACATGGACAAACTTGTCACACTCCTAGGACATTGAATTACAAAAATGACCCATAGGGTCTTATTACATTCATATTAGACTAATAGGAAAATAATCTTGTCCTTGGTTTATTTCTGCATAGGTCAGTGCTCCTGCCCCATTTAGTTATCACTTATTTTGTTATAATTCAACATTGTTAGAAATAAGTATATAAAGACCATGATTAACTAGTTTATATTATTTTTTATTAGGATAAAATAGGTTTTAAAGGGGCCCTGAAACCCTTTCAATCAAAGAATTACCATCGAATAATGAACATGACTACGTGGCAGCCAACCGCAAATTTTAGAAAGGATCAGAAACCTTATAGACTTACAAGCATCCAAAGTGCAAGAATCAAGGACCGCAACAAAAATTAACTTGCAATCAACACAGCCACAACCTACCAACATCAGCCAAACATCAAAAGAAATACATTATAGAATAGGCTAGAACAAGGAGTGAATCTGGGTTGACAAATAGAATACCTTAGAAAAATAGAGAATGGAGGATTTTCAAGCACCCTTAGCCAACAAGAAGGGTTTCCCAAGATCCCATAACCTATAACAGAATCTCTGGGTCAAAAAAGATCACAAGACTCAAACCAAAGCGAAAACAAACATTGGCTAAACTAGGCCCTTGAAAACTATTAGCTTCCAGCAAGCCCCTAAAAGAAACAAAAACAATAGGGTTTTTGCAGGCTCCCCCAACCTTTAATATGAGTTTTACAAGGCTCCCACAACCAGACAAAGCCCAAACCACAACAAAACCACTTGAAAGTACAATCTAGGAGATAGGGTTTTGTAAAGGCACCTGAAACCTTTTACATAAGTGACCATGAGGGTTTTTATAGGCTACGTCAAACCACAAAATATTTGAGGAAACTAGGTTTGGAAAGGGAACCCAAATCCATCTGAGAAGAACATGATAAAAGAACTAATAGGCAACCTCAACTAGCAGTATGAATAACAACAGATTAAAAGCTCCCTCACCCCATCTCTCCACCTCAATAGGAGAAGCCACCTTAATAGGACTATGAGGAAATCAAAATGATGACCCAAAAATTCCTCCCATAACTAGTAGAAGCAAAACTACTCCCTCCCACCTAGTCTCTACCTAAATTGGAGAAAGGGCCACCTCGATAGGACAATGCAGAGAGCACACTGACTGTCCATACAATCTTCTCACAATCCAACACACAAAGCTCCACCCCCAAAGAAGTTTTCAAAGTATGCCTATAGAATCAACCACCCAACACAACTCCTTGCATCCATTCAAGGGTTCACAAGGAAAATACATTTCCACCTCTATAGGAGATGCAGTCACCTCTATAGACATAGCAGTAGAAAACCCATGAGAGTGAAAAAATAGAGAAAACTAAAGAAAGAGGCTAAAACAATGACCATCAACAACCAAAAGGGAGGGGATCCAAAGCCCTCTAAGATCACAAAAGATTAGCTCACCTAAAACAACCAAAGGCGCAGACATGTTGCAGCAATGAGTGGCAAGGAAAAAAAAACAAAATCCAGAACAATTAGTTCACTTAAGCCAAACCATTCCACCCACCAAACCTTAGAGAAATACTTGCATAAAAACCCACCCTCGAGACATCTATAGTTGGAATGACATCAACTTTCAACACAATGCCTACTGAAATCCAAACCCCACACCTCCCACCTCTTCCTCCAAACCCCAGACCATCCTCAAAGGCTTACGAACAACAAAACCCACAAGTCAACAAATCCTTCAACCAAGTGCATTAGGAAATAACATGCAGACAGAGGGGAACAGAGCCATCTACTTCATTGCCTAAGTCATCCTCCCAACTTTTGTCCTCCCCTATAGCCCGCCCTCCCACCTTCATGTCCAGACACCTCATTTTAAAATGCCATCAATTAATGTCTTCCCAGTCTTCACTATTTTATATTGTTATTACTCTAAATCTAATTAGTTTCCATTGAATCAATAAAGACAATGATTAATCATTACTTTGGCTCTAATCACTAAATCCTTAGACTTTTTCCAATCGATAGAGTTGTTAAAGTTCTCCCCTAAGACAATCGATTTCACTTGTTACTTTCAATATATTTTGTTACTATAAATTACACCTTGGTATGCAACGGGTACATAGATGAGGTTCATAAAGTTAATGAAGAAACAAATTGTTTTATTTTTTTTAATATAATTGTGTAGTACACAAGTTCTACAAATAGGAAATTTAGCAACTATTTTTATGCAAAAATAGTCTCAATGTAGAAGTGATAATTTCAAATCAACTATGCATCCAAATACAAGGATTAAAACATGACCAATACAAAGCCTCTACAATGAAGAACATAATTAGTATCCATTACCATAAATCTCATGTTATTTTTGCAATCGGAAGAGAGATATATATGAAGATAAGGAGGGAGAGATAGAGGGAGAAAGAGAAAGAGAGAGGGGGTGAAAACATAAGGATATACAAGAGGATATAGATGAGAGAGAGAGAGAGAGAGAGAGAGAGAGAGAGAGAGAGAGAGAGAGAGAGAGAGAGAGAGAGAGAGAGAGAGAGAGAGAGAGAGAGAGAGAGAGAGGTCCTTGTGTGGAATTGAATGTTGAAATCAACCTCCTCTTCAATGGTTGAATCCTTGACTTGAATGTAACACTTAGCCTTGAAAGGAGACTTGAGAATGCTTAATTCTAGAAAACAATGCTTGAATGCTTGATCACTTATGCAAATTGACACACTCCAATCTTATCCAACTTCAACTTATCCAAATTATGAAAATGAGAGGATGAATTCCCCTTAAATACATGTTTGTGGATTTGATTTTCGTCATAGGCTAACATCAAGGGAGTTTCCTGCCTAGTGCACAACCAACAATACAACCCAAGGAAAGTTCCTACCTCAAAATAGGGTAGGGATAGGGGCACCATGCCCCTATCCTTGGAGGAAAAGGGTTTCATGCTCCTATACAAGGGGGAATAGTGGTGCCATGCCCCTATCCTACCCCTTTTTCTACGGAAGACTTTTGATGGGGTGATGCAGAGGCCAAGGAAGATGTTGTTTCTGAGGCTGAGCAATATTCGGTCTCTGATCAGGCTAGAGGATTTGAACTCGCATGCATGAGGACCATAATGCAGTAAAAAAATGCTAGGGTCACAATTTTATGACACTACATTTATCCCTCACTTTAGTAGGAGTATAAGTGTATGCCAATACTATCGGTAAAGTACAAGGAAATAATATTGAAAGACTTTTACCACACTAAAGAGGAAAGATGTGCCAAGCCCCCAGTGGACTTAGTATCTTACGACTTCAATTGAAAAAGTAAAAGGGAAGATAGAGAAGGGGAGAACCATGACTCCAATTAGCAAAGTTCCCTTCAATATGATTCATGAAAGCAAGGATACCAAAGATTACAAAGCAAAACAAAGTTCACTAAGTAACTCTAAGTATCATAGAAAGAAAATATGAATGGAGTGTATGCCCCCACATTAAAGTGATCACACGTGCCTTATTAGGAGTGATTTATTTAAGGTAGGATACACCCAAGAGAGAGAAGAAAGGGACGACATTATTGCAAGGATTTAGCCCCCAATTGAGGAATAAATCCAAGGATAATGAACACAAAACATGAGGTAGTGTCACTTTCCTGAGGATCAACATGTTGTATGACAACTCTTGTATATCATGTATGTATATGCATATAATAATCGTCATTCCCCAAATATGGGCACTCCCTTGGAAGAAAGGGAAGAGACTATTGGCAATTGACACTCTATTGGTTGGTTTCACTATGTTGCCATTGATGGAAACATGATTTTGTGTTCTGACTTCATGTTTTGGTTCTATGGTGTATCGGTAGGCACTTCACAGATACTTCATTGGGATGGGACTGACACCGACAGGAAAAAAGGATTTCTTTTCTCACTGGCAATGAAGGCCGACGTGGTTTAGTAAAGGTTATTGGTATTGGAGGCCAACCTATTTTGAATCCGGCATTGGCTAATTGATTTTAATGATTATACATTTGTGTTATATGGCCGACATGTAATTTGATATTGTATATCTTTGTAAGCCAAAATAAGGCATAAAAAGTTATATAAGGTATATAGGTCAGTTACGATTAGATCATTTTAGATATAGACATCGTGATGGATATGTGAATGTAATATGATACAAAATTATTCAGAGAGATTATGTATGTGAGGAAATTATTGTAAGGGTTATTTCGGTAAAGGGTTTAGGGATTCAGACCGAAACAAAAAGAGCTTAAACTAGAAATGTATTTTGGCATAGAAGATGCTATCTTACCAATTCACACTTCTTCAGATTGTAGTCTGGAATTTTATTTAGTTAGTGAGGCTCCTTTTGTGATTGAGCAGTGTGGTCTAGGCTGTAAGCCTTCCTGCAAGTACAGGCCCCTCATATTTTGTAATATCTCTTCATAAGACCAGTGGATTGATATTGTGGGTCACAAATCCCACCGTGGTTTTTCCTCTTTGATTTTTTCCATGTATAAATTTATGTGTTATGATTTTCATTTATGTGATTGGCTTATAAGTTTCTTTACTTCTTTCAATTATGTTTATACTCATATACCAATTAGTGTATGCATATTTTAATAAGGCTAAAACTTACTATTCTGGTATAACATTGATTCACCCACGCCCCCCCCCCCCCCCCCCTCTTAGTGTTAATGGTTTCTGAAAATTGGTATCAGATCCTTGTTCCTCAGAGGAAGTTTAACAACTTGAGGAAGATCCCAAAACTAGAATCCATAGATATGGCTTTGGAGAAGCAACTTGAGATGGAAGTTGAAGATTATGATGCTAAAAGGTTGAACAACTTAAAGCTATAAGATGAATTGAATTCTGTTAAGGAATTCATTCTTGTCTTACAAGAGAGGCTATCATAAGTTCAAGCTAGGAGGAAGGAACTTTTGTAAAGTCAGCATGATGAAGAGAAAAATGCACTTAAGGAACAATGTTAGAAATTGAGTCAGGAGAACATGGATATGAAAAATGAAATGCAAATTATAAATATGAGGATGTCTAAAGAGATTGAGGACATAAAGAAGAAGGAAGAAAATCTTCTTGTATCCCTAAAGAACAAATTTGAAGAATGTGGTAGGTTGGTTCATGAAAATGACATGTTGAGAATTGATTTGGTACAATCCCAGAGTAATGAGCAAGAGCTTGAGAGATAAATGATAATACTAAGAAAAGATTTAACTACTACAAGTGAGTACAAAGAAAACTTCAAGATTAGCTCGGCACAACTTGATGAGTTATTGAAGAGAAAAAGACAGATTGGAGATTCCAATGGACTTGGATTTGAGCAAGGACAAAGTTTCGATACTGCTAATGAAGATCAAAACCATAAGGCATCGGTGAGGAAATTTAATGCTTATAAATTAAATGGTAGATGTTTTGTTTGCAATAGATTTGCTCACATGGCTAGATAACGTAGAAACAAAACAAATCAGAACCCTAATTATGCTCCTGGTAAATGTTCTAAATGCAATAAGTTTGGTCATAAGACAAAAGATTGCATAATGAATGTTAAATGCTATGTTTGTGGAAAGTTTGGACATATGGCTAATTAGTATAGGTCAAGCAATTTCACCTGTTTTAGCAAAGAAATTCAGAAGAACAATGTTACATGTTATGTATGTAATCAGGTTGGACATATTGCTAAGTTTTGTAAAAGCAGAAATCCATCAGTTAGTAATGAAGGATCAAATGAGAAAGGAAAAGAGAAGGTTAGTGAAATCTGACAAGATCATTCTCAGAGATGGGTTAGGAAGACTAGAGAACAAACATCAGATGGGAATGTCTTAGTTACTTATTCGACAGAACAGGTTGCTCCTCCACCGACACAAAGCTCATTTGGTATCTGAGGCAAATGCCTTAGGGTAGGCAAAATTCATGAAGATGCTTCATATACCCCGTGAAGAGGTTCTAGAAGATGTTCTAGATATTGGAGAGGATTATTCGGCATGAATAAGTTCTAAGCAAGATCCGGTATCTTTCACCGATAGTCATTTATGTCAATAGAAGATTAGGGTTTTTCTCAAAGGATAAAAGGTCGAATACACTTCATTGTTCATCACCCTGCATTTAGAGTGGTTTTAGAGTGATTACGATTGACTAAGTGTGATCAAAAGCAATTCAAGGAAATTAAATTTCTTCTTGAGCAATTTCATCAGCATCTAGAAGAATTTGTTGAAGGTTTCCACCGAGAGCGATCAAAAGGTATTTTTATTTAAACATGGAAGCGAGATCATCTTCTATTCCTATTTTATTGCAAACCCAACTGTTGTAGAGGTCAAGGACCTCCCTAGGCCAATTTTCAAGCGGTATTCACATGTGGATACCTTGGAAGATTCAGTTGGATCATTTTCTCACGTTTTAGATGAAGTTGTGTATGTAGAGGATGTTAGGGCATATATTCACTGTCACATCGAGGACTTAGGAACTTGAGAGATTAAGGGCATGCATATGAGTGAGCTAATGGGAGAATCTGGAAAGATCAAATCAACATACAAACATATTGAAGAGCTAGGGTTTATAGACATTCTGGATATTCCAGAGTTAGAGGATGAGATAATCAGATATGCAATGAGTGGAGTACATGGGGAAATTATATGGCTAAACAAACCTTACAAAATCACCAAGGAATCCATTCAGGCAATCACTGGTTTACCATTAGTAGGGCAACATCCAGACAAGATAGTTTCAAATGATTTCGCAAGGAAGATCACCAGCACAACATCTAACAAAAGATCCATGAAAGTGAGCACTATCACCGAAAAAAACATTAAATTTGGTAGCATGATTATCGGATATAAGGTAACTCAGTCAAACCAACTGAATTCTATTTCCAGTTCATGCATTTTAGATACATACAAAATGATGAGAGATAATGTAAAATTAGATTTATGTGGTTGGATGCTTGATGAGTTGTTAATAAACTTAGGGAAGATTAAGGGTGAGAAAAAGGGTACATTCTAATATGGGAACTTGTTAGTTTTCCTATTGTTATATTATTTTAATGATACACCCTGTTCTAGTAATAGATAATGGAATTTTGACATCCTGGTAGGGAGACAATTGAAATAGTCAATAGCTGCATTAGGAAGTCAGAGAGATGATAAGGTATGGGGGTATTTTAAGGCATTTCAAAAATCTATGAGGTCTAGGGTAGGGGTACCTGAGCATATTGTAGGAAAATACTCTACTGACATATGCTTTATGGTAAAGAAGGATGAGACACTCATGGAAGCATTTAAGCCCCAAAGGATCTGGATTGAAGAAATAGGCTATGAGGTGGATGCACATATTCTTGATGCCTATGCAAAAATGCTAATTGATGCACCAATTGATGAGGGGGAGAAGCCCTATTGTACTGCACAACAGAAAACTAAAGAGGTTGAAACAGAGTTCAACCAGAATAAAAGAGAGAAATAAGAAGAAAAAGCAAGTAAGTTTGTGCAAAAGGTCTCTAAGGACATCAAGGCACTAATTGATGTTGTCTCAGAGATGAAAGAGGAAGGATCTGGAAGTTCATATTGAACTTGTTATTGCATAATCAGAATCAGAGGATAACACACCATTAGCATTTAAGAGGGTTGTTAGGAAGCAACTAAAGGAAACAAAGGAAGAAGAAAAGAAGCAATTAGTTAGGAAGGTCACAATCAAGCTACCAGCATAGAAGCATGCACCTAAATCTACACCTGCAGTTGCATCTAGTATTGTCAAGAGGAAGAAGAAGAGTGACATTGACTTAGCAATTAAAACTTGTAATGTAACTATCATACCACCTAGAACTTGTGTAGAAATAGTAGATGAAATCACTAAATGATGACATGTTGAAGAATGTTCAATTTTATTATGAAAACTTAGAGGATGACGAACAAAGAGAGGTAGAGGAAGAAGTCCTATTATACTTGGATATTTATAAGAAAACATTAATAGAGAGAGAAAATCAAATATCGGCTGAGTTATATAACATTTTGGATGCTATAAGATTATCAACTATGCAAGAAGATAAACACATTAAAATTCAAGAGCTATTATCTATCTATGTTACTATAGCTGTTGATGAAATGGAAAAGACACGTGAGGTGGTAGACATAAAAATTTGCAATAGAAAACATAGGATAACTAGTTCGATGCTAGGAGGAGTAAATGAAATAATAAAGGAGACTCAAATAGCATGGGTTAAATTTTTGTGAGAAAATAGAGGATTCTTTACTTCACCAGAAACCAAGATAGACACTGTAGATACCCCAGTTGAAGGAAAAGGAAAGGGGATTATGGGTAATTCCCCCTAAGTTTTGAAAAATATTAAGATAGTGAAAATTAAGCCCCTGGTGATTACAAATGTACAGACAAATACTGAGTTATCTGCTAATACAAAGAATGAACAAGCTAACATTGTACAGGATACTAATATTAAGGATGATTTTCCTCTGGATACAAATGAACATGTTGAGGTTATTGTTCCTATAGAGGAACTGACAGTTGCATAGACTGCACCAAGTGGCGAAACCACCAGTGTAGGTGAGGAGGTTATAAAGGATAATACTTCAAAGTAGAAAATAGGGGAATCCAGTAGGGAACCAGTTGTTGGCCCTTCATTATTGTCAATTGACACTTCTCAAGTAGAAAAGAAAACATCACAGAGATGAGTCCCACTAAATTGATGATGATGGTTGCACAAAAACTAATGGAGGGATCCATAGATAAAGGGATTATAGATCAATCAATCACTGTTCTCCATAGATTGGTCCCAGAGTGTAAGATTGAAAATGAAGCGAGCCTATCTGGCAAGCTTAAGGTAATCATGGAGCATGTATCAAAATACATTAAATCCTTACAACAAATTTCAAACTAACAAGCACTAGAAATATTTACTCAGGCTAAGAGAGATGCTTTTGATCAAGTAATTGAAACAAAGAAGAAAAAGATTGAGGAAAAGTTGATCCTAACAAAAAACTCCTTGAAACAATGTACAAACATATATAGGGTATGTTGTAATATTGAAATCCTTACAACAAATGTAGACAAAAAGATAAAGGAGATTCAAGAGAAAATTGCAAGTATTGCTAACTCTTTTGATGGATTGATTACATTGACTACATAAACTGATGGTCAAATTTTTATTTTGGAGAATCAAATTTCTGCTCTTGAAAAGGAAAGAGATAAAATAATTAGAAGAGCCATAAGTTTGAGAGTTTTGGTGAGTCCCTAGTTGGATTCACTCTATGTACACAAGAAATAATGCATCGATATGGTGGGAAAGCCCACACCAACACAGGTAAATGGGAAAGAGTCTTTTGTACATTTATTGAGTGAACTTGTATCTATTTCTAGCACATTCAAAACTGGTTGGGATACTTATGTAGAATTACTAGAGAAGGCTTATCTGGTAATTTTGAAGTTGGTCAAGCTCCGGTAAGACATTTTTTGGGGATATTCATTATACAGTTCTTATTGTTTGACATTCTTTTTAGAATATTTAATGGCATTGATGTCAAAGGGGCAGTAGTATAGATGTGAAAAAGAATAAAAGAGTTGTATACATTAGGGGGAGTTTTGGAGTTTTGGAGATATGGAGTATTTTGCATATTCATTGACACTCTATTGGTTGGTTTCACTATGTTGTCATTGATGGCAACATGATTTTGTGTCTTGGCTTCATGTTTTGGATGTATGGTATACTGGTAGGCACTTCACAGATACTTCACTGACACCGGCAGAACAGAAGAATTTCTTTTGTCACCGACAATGCAATACAACATGGTTTAGTAAAGGTTATCAGTATTGGAGGCCAACATATCTTGGATCCGGCATCAGTAAATTGATTTTTATGATTATGCATTTATTTTATTTGGCTGACATGTAATTTGATATTGTATATATCTTTGTAAGCCGACATAAAGCATAAAATGTTGTATAGGGTATATAGGTCAGTTAAGATTATATTATTTTAGATACAGACATGGTGATGGATATGTGAATGTAATATGATACAAAATTATTCAGAGAGATTATGTATGTGAGGAAATTATTGTAAGGGTTATTTTGGTAAAGGGTTTAGGGATTCAGACCAGAATAGACAAAGCTTAAACTGGAAATGTATTCTGGCATAGAAGATGTTATCTTATCAGTTCACACTTCTCTAGATTGTAGTCTATGATTTTATGTAGTCAGTGAGGCTCCTTTTGTGATTGAGCAGGGTGCTCTAGGCTACAAGGCTTCCTGCAAGTGCAGACCCCTCATATTTTGTAATATCTCTTCATATGGCCAGTGGATTGATATTGCACCATGGTTTTTCCACTTTGAGGTTTTCCACATATAAACTGGTGTGTTATGATTCTCATTTATGTGATTGGCTTATTAGTTTCTTTACTTCTTTCAATTTTGCTTATATTAGTATACTGGTTCATGTATGCACATTTTAATAAGGCTAAAACTTACTATTCTGGTATAACACTGGTTCACCCCCCCTCTCAGTGTTATTGGTTTCCAACAAAGAAGATGTTTTTTTAGTCAACATGAAAGAGACCAAGTAAAGATCTCAATGTTTTGCATCATCCCCAAGTAGATATTAAGGAAACAATACAAGAACAAGGATACACATATAATAATGGTCACAAAAGAGAAAGAATGAAGAGAGAGAAACATCTGCAGTGCTAATATTGCTAATCTAGCATGACACCTGCCTCCCAATCTTGATGATCACTATTTCAAGAAGTAGAACAACATGCTAGAGGAGCAACATCGAGCACAACAAATGGTGCTATCACAAGATCCAAACAAGGACTATGCTCATGTTGTAAGTCACTTTGTTCGATTCTAGGAGCTACGATGTGGGTTTGTGAAAACTCGTGATAAATGCTTGTCCATATCAACATACTTATACTCACTATCAGAAGCATTAGGAGTTGTATTACCATTATGAATAAGATTTTTATTGTCTTGATGATGATTATCATGTATTCATCACTTGTTGTCATTGATGAAACACTCTCACACACATGTATGATTACATTGACTATTGGTGTAACTTCATTGATTTACACTATTAACCGGTATGTTTAAGGTCTATCTCTAACTGGTACTCTATGTCAACTGATATGTGCCTAAGAGATAACTCATGGTTACATTAAGTCAGCATCAAAATGAAGATAAAGTTGAAGATGAAGATCAAGCAAAAGATTCCAGGACAACGGTTCACATATTTTATTCCAACTGGTATTGACTGTTTTAACCGGTATCCATTTTTGTGATGAGTTACCAACACCATTTGTTTGGCGGTCATTTTTGTAATGAGTTATGTTTAAATGTCTAGTGTTGGTATTTTGATGATGTTTAGTTGTGATTGTCATTGATGGACACACACTTATTTTATGAATGTATTATTCTTGACCAGTAGTTATTCTAACTGGTATTGTATGTATAGTCTTTATTTGATTAGCGGAATGGATACCCCAAGTAGAAGTTAATCTTTTTGATCAAATCGACTATGATCAATTTTTTTAGTCTTCACTTGTTAATTAGTGATTAGTATATGTATTTGTAGCATCCTAAAATTGCGACACTTGCAATTTTGACTGCATTTGGGTCTTCACAATGGCGATGCAACACTGAACCTGAATGGAGACCCCGAAACCTATTTGTGACATCAAAAACTACATATTTCTGCACCTTGGCCTGATCCTTCCTTGCACCTTGCTGTCCCGGGAGGTGGGACCATGGCGCCCAACACCTTGGTCCTTCAAGACCATGGCGCCATGGTCCCTGGCCCTATTTTGGGCCCGGTCTCTTTTGGGCATCAGGTCTTAAAGTTTGCAAATTGGAAAATAATCTTCCTAGGTCGGCCTAAGGTTGGAAAAATCAGTCTTTTAACCCTAATTGACAAGTATATAAACTACATTTCCCCTCTCAGAAAGGGTAGATGAAAAGAGGAGGGAAAAATAGATGTGTACAAGAGGCGGAAGCTATAGGTAAACATTCAAACATTCAAGCATTCAAGCATTCCTTCAAGCAATTGAGCATTCTAAGTCTCCATTCAAGGCTAAGTGTTGCATTCAAGACAAGGATTCAACCATTGAAGAGGAGATCACTTACAACATACAACATACAACATTACACCTTTGCATGTAAGAATACAAACATTCTTACAACAAGGTATCAATACTTGTTTACATTACAAACATTTACATTTACAGCATTCTCATTTCTTGGTTAATTCCAAAACCGAGGTTTGACCTAAAGGCAAACCCCTAATCCCTAACCCCCTAATTGTCTCTCTTTTCTATGTGTAGGTTGCAGGTACGCAGCTGTAATTGAAGATCTGGAACCCTTGTGCAGAGTGGAATAGATCCCCCTTCGTTTCACGGATTTTTCGGAGGACCGTGTGCACTCCAGGCACCATCATCCCGTAAAATTTCAGTCAAACTTGCAGGATAGCATCGTCTCAACATTTTACTGCTAATTCCAAGTCCGCAACTTCATCCCATGTTTCTATTTCTGTCTACAAATGAATCTTTCTTACTTTCACCTACACTCCTAATTCAATCCTTCTATCTACATTCTTTACAAAAGAGGGTAGCCTTGCTGTCTCAACCTTTGAAACTCATTTAGAATTCAATCTTGCATTGTGTGGGATTGGATCTTGTGAGCTTCAACCCCTCTTTTGAATGTAAAGTCTCTCCTAAGTGAAAACCATCAATCCTAGTGACCTCCTTTCTCCTTGGAGTGGGGGGGAACACCTAGCGTTTGATTTTTCGCTTTACATTTTGGTGAACTCGACATGAACATCCTAATTCTGATTATTCATGGTTAGATCTGAAAAATTTTCTTCCTTAATTACATTTCCATGTTTGATCTTTTGCAAATTTTAGAGGTTAATTGCATAAAAACCCTAAATTTTCTTTTTAGTAATTGAGCTTGTAAAATGTTTAATTGTTAATGCTTGTTTCAGATCCACCTTTCTATTGCAAATTGTCAATTCATATTTGTGCCTTAATTCTGAAAATTAAGTGGTTAAGTGTCAAAACGCTAATTTTTAAAACCCTCTTGATTCAACCTTTGACCGATGATTTCACTAATCAAAACACCTCCAAATCGGCTGTAACTTTGGATTCCGCAACAAAATCATAATATCTTTCATCCCTGAAAATTTTGAAAAAAGTTGCGAGGACCGTGTGCACCCCGAGCACCATTGTCCCTGACATTTTTTCCAAAATTTCGGGAGCTAGATCTTACTGTATTTTTCTGCTAAAATCCAGAATCTTGGCTGATTTCATCAATTCTAACACTTTCAAAATTAAAGTCAAAGTTGGTCTAGTGATTGCTTGGATTAAGGCTTCAAAATCATTCAAAAATTGTTGAAATTGAAATTTTGTGTCAAAATTGGGTTTCTTACTATCCTAAATTTGAAAAGTGTGTTGGCATTCATTCAAAGTTTCAGTGCTTTATTCAAATTTTTGCAATTTGTGACTTTTGAAATTAAGTGTTAATTGCAACAACTTTGATTTCCGCTTTCAAAATTGAATTTTGCATGAAATTGAGTCAACTTTTAAATTTCAAAGTTTGCATTGCTTTTAGTATTCCTTCTAAAATCATAAAATTCAAAATTTCAGTTTCCCTCTCTTTTTCAAAATTCAAATTTTGCATTTTTCAACAATCTTGGTAGGGTTTAATTTTGAGATTGCAACTTTAATTTGGCCTATCTACAAATCGTAAAATCACTCAATTTTTTCAGATTAGCTTTAAAATCATCATAACTTTCATCCTTGAGAATTTCAAAAAAAGTTGCGAGGACCATGTGCACTCCGTTTGCCACGGTCCCTGACATTTTTTCCGAAATTTCGGGAGATTGTCGTGATTGCATTTAACAGCTTAAATCTAGGAGACTGGTTGATTTTATTGAAATTTGCTACCTCTAAATTCGAAAATAAATTCAAAATTCTCCCTCTCTCTAGTGCATAAGTTTTACAACAATAAGCCCTACTTATACTATTCCCATTAGACAAAGCCTTAGAATTAGGTTTTTCCAAGGTTTAATCACTGAGGAGATGGAACCTAATTTGAATGGCCTTTTTAACGAGGACATGGGTAATTCCTCTAATCCTCTTAATGATGAAGAAGCTCTCCATGAGGTTTTTGTAGAACAACTTTCAAAATTGGATAACCAATTTGATGATTTTCAGCAATGGATGTCTCGAGAATACCCTGATAGTCAAGCTCTTTCATTAATTGAGGGTCTAAAACGTATGGTTCAAAGTGATAAGAATGGAATTGATATTTTGCATAGTATTGCACACATTGTGGATTCAAATGTGATGCCTATGAAGAGTTGTGCCGAAACTTTAGGTTATACACAACCTCCTACTCAAGTCAATCATTCTATTCCTTTGACAACTTCTATTGCTAGTATACCTACCTTTACATCAAACATAATGACTACTTCAATACAAGACATTCTGCCTATGATCACCAGTCATGGGGGCAATCCTTCCTCTTCAATCAACACTCTTCCTTCATTCAATCCAACTTCTTCGAGTGTCCCTATTACATTTCCACAAATGAACATGACGCAAGGGGGCAATTCATTCAACCATTCCATGCCTCCTTCTAGTGCTCCTTTTTTCCAATCATCTCCTATGACTAACCATCATAGTGTCCTGCCACCTTACTC
Source organism: Cryptomeria japonica (assembly GCF_030272615.1). Classification (NCBI taxonomy): domain Eukaryota; kingdom Viridiplantae; phylum Streptophyta; class Pinopsida; order Cupressales; family Cupressaceae; genus Cryptomeria; species Cryptomeria japonica. Next base: position 142,896,929 of record NC_081415.1, read on the forward strand.
TCAATCAATACCTTCTTTCAATAACATAATACCTCCATCACAATCTAACATGTCTAATATGAACTCTTCAACTGAAGTGACCATTAACAATCTTGCACAAACTGTCTCTTCACAAAACCAAATTGCCTCTATGAATCAATCTAAGTTTAGTGTGCCCACATTTGATGTTGTGAGCCCACTTTCTGTTGACATTGTTCGAGCCATGCCCCCTAAGCATGTTGAAATCCCATAGTTGGAGCTTTATAATGGTAAAGGTGATCCTCTAACACATGTTAAGACCTTTCAAACAATATGTACTGATTTTGCTCATGACCAAAGGTTGCTTGCAAAACTATTTACTAGAACATTAAGAGATAAGGCTCTACAATGGTATTGCTCATTGCCTTCCTATTCTATTACTTCTTTCCAACAACTGGCAAATGCTTTTATTCAACAATTTCAAAACAATATAAGTCCTAAAGTTACTTTGATTGATTTAATGCATTGTAAACAAGGTGTTAAAGAAAAAGTGACTGATTTCATTGGTAGATATAAGCATTTGTGTGCTCAAATTTCCTTTCCAGTACATGACAATGATATTCAAAGAATCTTTATTTCTAATTTACAAAAAGATATTAGAGAAAAACTTCCGTTTTCTGAGTTTACTTCTTTCCAACAGTTGTGTGCAACTCTTCACAATTATCAACTGACTGTGAGTCAAATGGAACAAACAGATCCTATGGCTCCGAGTGATAAGGGTGATAGTAGTCAACAACCATTTGGGAAGTTTAAACCGAATAGAGGGTTCGTTAATGAAAACATCATCAACAACAATGTGAATGCAGCATCAGGTGTGCCTCCTATTTCTAAGTTTTTCAAGAAAGAAAGAAAGTTTACTCCTTTGAGTGAATCATTGCATAGTATTATGAATAAGTTATTGGAACAAAATGTGCTTACTCTCCCTCCTATAAAGCAAATAGATCCTGCAAAGATTAATTCACCCTATTTTGATAACAAATCTTTTTGTCAATTTCATCGTCAACCTGGGCATGATACTGAAAAATGTTTTAATTTAAAGGGTAAAATTCAAGATTTGATTGATAATAATACTATCTCGGTTTCAGGTGTGAATGATAAAGGCAACACATCTATAGCTCTTCCTAACCAAAATCTTAAGATTTTTACTGATCCATTACCCTCTCATACCTCTAATGTGATTGAGACTAATGATTCCTCTTTCTCACCTGATGGTCTTGTGTCTATGACTCCGAATGTGATTAACTTTCTAGAATAGCAGAAAATCCCTAAAGAACCTTCCATCACATTTGATTCTATTGAAACTATCAGGGCACCTAATGGTCCTTTATATATAGTTGCAAAAGTCAAGAATACACCTTGCCGTGGAGTGCTTATTGATCCTTCTTGCATGGTTAATGTTATTACTGAAGAATTTCTTTTTACTTTGCAATTGAATCAAGTGATCTATGACAAAACAAATGTGGTTGTGAAATTATTTGATGCATTTTCTTCTCCTGCAATTGGTTCTATTACATTACCTATTGAGGTCCATAACGAATCCCTTGATGTGAGCTTTGCTATTATTCCATCATCTGAACAATTTTGTGTCAAGCTAGGCTATCCTTGGCTATCTTCCATGTAAGCTATTGCTTCTCCTATTCACAAGTGTTTGAAATTTCCCCATAATGGTGAAGTTGTTACTATCAATCATAGTCTCTTTAAACCAGCTGAAAGAATTTCTAGCATTCCTATTGATTATTTTTGGCCTAAACAATTCCAATCTCTTCCACCGCGAAGTGATCATCTTTTCAAATCTTATCAAAAGTGGAAACAAGATATGATTCTATCTCTAAGTGAACCTAGAACACCCAAACTTGATATTCCTATCGTTCTTGAGAAGGAAGTTCTTCCTTTGAAAGATAAAACTAATGTCTTTCCTCAAGAAGATTCCCAACCCATTCTTATGGATGTGACTATGTCTATGTCTAATAAACTTTCTAAAAGTAGACCTATACCTCCTCGTCATGATGGACATGGTCTCCTTCCTAAACCAAATATTCCTCCTTTATATGGCGCAGTTCCTCCTCCTTCCTTTTATAAAGAGAAGAGACCTTCCTCTTCTCCTATTATCCAACCTAAGAGACCACAACCTAAACACCCAAGTGATAAGGATGAGAACATTCCTCCTCCTCAATCTTCTCAACTTCCTACTAAGACTAGACAAAATCGTTCTGTGCATGAACGCCGACGAAAGCGTCATCTTAGAGCTCAGGCTGCTGCTTCTCAAACTTTGCAATCCCCAATAACACCTTCAGCTAGTATTATTCCATTTTCACCTCAGCTGAAAATTGAGCCAAAATCTCCTAAACATAAGATGCATGATGATTTTGATCCTGTGCAAGTTAAAGATCCTATTTTTATAAATCTTGATGATGATATAGATGAAAATGTTATTCATGATGAAAATGTTACTTCTCTTGCTTTTGATAGTGAATATGAATATGTTGATGTTGATAACCATTTATCTAACGAATTTTCTAAAGCACTTATCCTAGCTCCTAGACAAGAACAACGTGGCTTGGAACATGAACATAGCCCTTGTTTGGATCTTGTGATAGCTCCATCTGCTGTGTTGGATGTTCCTCCTATAGCGTGTTCCCTACCTTCCTGAAATATTGATCAGCAAGATCGGGGGGTAGATGACGTGCTAGACTATTTTCATTAGCATAGAAAACTCTCTCCTCCTCTCTTTCTTTTGTTACTTCTTCTATGTGTTATTCTCATTCTTCTATTTGTTGTCCTTAGTGTTGTCTACTTGAGGACGATGCAAAGCATTGAGATCTCTTTTGGTTTCTCTCATGTTGACTCAAAAGACACATGTGTTCCCTTCTTCTAGGTAACCTTCCTTGATTGGGGAATGACGAAAAATTATGCATACATACATATGATATACATGAATTATCATACAACATACTAACCCTAAGGAAAGCGAAGTGACTTCATGCTTTGTGTTTTGTGTCCATTATCCTTGGGTTTATCTCACACTTGGGGGCTAAATCTTCGTGATAACATGCTCCTTTCCCTTCTCATTTTTTATGTGTATCACTACCTTAAAGCAATCACCCCCGTTGAGGTGTGTGCGACCGCTTTAACATAAGGGGGCATACACCCCGTCCATATCTCTTCAAGATACTTGAAAATTTCTTGACGAACTTAGCTTTGCCTTGAAAATTTTTGGTATTATTCTTGCATGACTCATAGTGAGGGAACCTTACTACTGACAGTCATGGTTCTCCCTCATGATCTTCCCTTTTACTCTGTCAATCGAAGTCGTAAGATCCTTAGTCCACTGGGGGCTTGGTGTATCTTGCCTCCTTGACGTGGTGAAAGTCTTTCAAAGTTGTTTTCCTTGTACTTTACTGGAAGTATGGGCATATGCTTATAATCCCGCTAAAGTGGGGGCTAAATGTAGCATCCTAAAATTGTGACACTTGCAATTTCAACTGCATTTGGGTCTTCACAATGGCGATGCAACACTGAACCTAAATGGAGACCCCGAAACCTGTTTGTGACATCAAAAACTGCATATTTCTGCACCTTGGCCCGATCCTTCCTTGCACCCTGCTGTCCCGGGAGGTGGGACCATGGTGCCTAGTGCCCTGGTCCTTCAGGAACATGGCGCCCAGTGCCCTGGTCCCTGGCTCTATTTTGGGCCCGGTCTCTTTTGGGCATCGGGTCTTAAAGTTTGCAAATTGGAAAATAATCTTCCTAGGTCGGCCTAAGGTTGGAAAAATCAGTCTTTTAACCCAAATTGACAAGTATATAAACTAAATTTCCCCTCTCAGAAAGGGTACATGAAAAGAGGAGGGAAAAATAGATGTGTACAAGAGGCGGAAGCTATAGGCAAACATTCAAACATTCAAGCATTCAAGCATTCCTTCAAGCAATTGAGCATTCTAAGTCTCCATTCAAGGCTAAGTGTTGCATTCAAGACAAGGATTCAACCATTCAAGAGGAGATCACTTACAACATACCACATACAACATTACACCTTTGCATGTAAGAATACAAACATTCTTACAACAAGGTATCAATACTTGTTTACATTACAAACATTTACATTTACAGCATTCTCATTTTTTGGTTAATTCCAAAACCAGAGTTTGACCTAAAGGCAAACCCCTAATCCCTAACCACCCAATCGTCCTCTATTTTCTATGTGTAGGTTGTAGGTACGTAGCTGTAATTGAAGATCTGGAACCCTTGTACAGAGATGAATAGGTCCCCCTTCGTTTCACGGATTTTTCGGAGGACCGTGTGCACTCTGGGTGCCATCTTCTCGTCAACTTTCGCTCAAACTTGTAGGACAACATCATCTTGACATTTTACTACTAATTCCAGGTCCATAGCTTCATCCCATGTTTCTATTTCTGTCTGCAAATGAATCTTTCGTACTTTCACCTACACTCCAATTCAATCCTTCTATCTACATTCTTTACAAAAGAGGGTAGCCTTGCTGTCTCAACCCTTGAAACTCATTTAGAATTCAATCTTGCATTGTGTGGGATTGGATCTTGTGAGCTTCAACCCCTCTTTTGAATGTAAAGTCTCTCCTAAGTGAAAACCGTCAATCCTAGTGACCTCCTTTCTCCTTGGAGTGGGGGGGAACACCTAGGGTTCGATTTTCCGCTTTACAATAATTAACTGGTATACATGTAATGTGTGATGTGTTATCATCCACTAACACTTTAGTGGTGTTTCTATGTTGTGTTACCAAATATGTCTAGATGCACTGTACCTAGGAAATTTTAATCTAGTCTTATTGGACTGACATGAAATCAAGTTCCTATTTAAGGATATCATGTCTAGGGTTTTAGTAGGAGAACATAAGTTGATATGTTCAAGTCTTTGAGAGGAAAGGTATCTCATGACTGAGATTGAGAGTGCAAAGGATAGAAGACTAAAGTAATGCTTGAATGCATTAACAAGGAGTTATCAGGGATCTAAGCAAGCATTTTTTGCTACTATCTAGATCATTCACTTGTTGATTACTAATATCTTTGACAAGTCTGAAACCCTTAATTCAGTAGGCCCAACCAAGCCTATTGTAAATCCTCTAACAAGGTAGTTCACAGTCATGGATTTGAAATCCTTTAATAGGGTAGTCTTTAACAGGACTTATCTCCTAACAAAGATCTGGATTCCTAACAGGATATGTTCTGATGAAGAACATTGTAAGACATTAACCAGTCTAACCTTAACCGTTCTGGTTACTATTCTACAGATAGTTGGCTTGTGAGTTTTACTTATTGTGGTTTTTACCATTTGGGTTTCCACGTCAAAATATCTTTTGTTATGGTGATTGTTCTTTTATGAGTGAATGCTTTATTTGCTATTTGGCTTATTTATGTTTTAGCCAATTTATTGTTTAAACTACTACATCGGTCTACTGGAAAATTGTTTAAGAGTTTGGTTAAGTGCTTAGGCATTCTATTTCATCCCCCCCTCTCTTAGTATTTATCAATTGGTATTAGAGCCAAGCTTTCCATAAGTCTATCTAGCTAAAAGGAGATATGGGCGAATACCGTATGATGGAACTCACTCACTGTTTGGCTAAATCTGAGAAAGCCTATGATGAACTCAACATCAATTTTAAAGCCTCTTTAGTCAAGAGAAGAGAGCTTGCTGAGTAGGGATGCCCTAGTCAGAGAAGTAGAGAAAATAAATGAATCCAAAACTAACCTAAGGAGGGAGTTAGAAGGAATGACTATCAGGATGATTCAGGAACTAGAAAAAAGGAGAAAAGATGAAGATTTGGTAAAAGACAAGGAGCATGAGATCTTTAAATTAAAGCAAGAAGTTGATAACATTACTGCTTATCTACGGGAGGGTAAAGAAGAGAAAGAAGAAATGCAAGCTTAACTAAATGTAACTTTCTCTCAAAATGAAACCTTGGTGAAAACCAATGACGCCCTTTCCAAGGAACTTGCTGAGACCAAAGAAATACTTGCTAAGTTCAACCAAAGTGCTGTCAAGTTAGAACAAAAACTAGAATTGGTAAAACCATCAAAGGATACCACTGGACTTGGTTTCTCTAGATATAAGGAAGGTGAGACCTCTGGAACCAGGAATGACGCATTGAAGAAGCAATCAACACCTAAGGACAATAGCAGAAGTAAAGGTAAGCAAAAGTTTAAACTTGTTTGCTTTAACTATCTGAAGGAAGGACATACTGCCAATGTATGTAGGAGCAAGCCTTACAATAATTTTCCTTATTTTTATAATAATGTGGCTAGACCTGGTAGATTTAATGGTCACTATTATACATGCAACAAGTTTGGGCATAGAGCTTTTGAGTGTAGGTCAATTATCAACAACTCTGGAAAAAATCCACCAAGATCCAATGGAGCCACCCCTAAACCTCTTATAAACTGGAACCCAAACTAGTACAGAACCCATGACCACCGGTCAAATTGTTGTGAAGCGGCAACCAGCTGGAGAGCAACCTGTCTAATCTATCATGGTAGCAGTCACACTGCTGCAACATGCAAAAGGAAGAATGGAAATGTGAACACTGGACCATGGAGAACACCTGGAATGGTATGCTATCACTGCAACAAACCGAGACACACCACCAGAGCATGTAGATAGAGAAAGAATCCATCAGGAAATGTATCGATCAACATAGAAGGGAAGATTGATATTGAAACCGTTCAAGTGAATATGGACAAAACTTGGAAAAATAAATCTGAAGTGAAGCCACATGATGAACTAGTTTCTGCACCAAGTGTGGAAATCCCTGAATCAATAATATGAGCTTCAAAAAGCTTAGGAGGAACATATCGGTATAAATATTTAGAAACCCCTAGAGTATATTGGTAAGGCACTTTTATCGATAGTTGTTACTTGTCAACAAACATGAGAGTTGAAGCGGTAAAAAGTAAAATTAGGGCTTGAACCCTAAGAGTGATGCATTTATTATGGTAGGTGGGAGTGTGTTTAAAAGTCACTTTTGTCATCATTTCTACTTACCTAGCTATCGAGAAACTTTGTTTAAGTTGAGTAGCACAACCCAAGCAATTCATCTTGCATTCGAAAGAATTCAAAAAGAAATATTGCACAAATCTTACAACTGTTTCATACTTTCAGTGTGAAAGTTAAAGTGGTAATCAAGCATCCGGACAAGTGTGTTTTTCTCATCATCGGCAAACCCTAAAGCTCAGAGAATAAAGGTATTTCTCTTTGAAACATTCTTATCATTTGGAATCAGTTTGATATGGCATCTGCATCTAATGTCCCCTCTAGTTCTACTGAACCTGAGGACACACCTGAGCTTCTTAAGATGAGATATAATGCCCCATCCCAAATTCCTACTAGATTCATTGTCCAAGGTGATGTTACAGGATATGTTGATTGTAAACTAGAAGACCTAGGGTCCCTAGTAATTCACTCCCAGTTGAGTTTGTTCTATGGAGATGATAAAAAGATTAAACCCAAATATAGCATAATAGAGAAGAAGAAATTGCACAATGCAGTTTACTTTCTCGAAGAATTTATCGAGGAACACATCAGGATTATCCTCAGTAGGGTTCATGGTGAAAAAATGTACCTTGAATGAACACATGACATTACACCGGAGGCAATTCATGTCGTGACTAGATTCTACAATATTGGCGAAGTGCCCATTCTTTAGAAAATCCCTAAATCAAAAGTAACGGAGCTCACCAGTTTAGTAAGTGATCAACGAGCAATGATTATCAATACCATTAGAGATGATTTGGTGAAATATGCATGTATAGTAATTGGGTATAGAATATTTTATGTTAGTAGAATGAATTATGTTCATTTAGCTATAGTGCATGCCACTTTACAGAATGATAAAAGGCAATGCAGAATGTGATCTATGTACCATTATGAAGAATCAACTCTTAGAAAACCGAAGTCAATCAAATCAGATAAAACTCAAAGGTTTAAGTTTGGTCAATTACTAATTGGTTTATTTTTCTAATTTCCTGGAGTCGGTGATGTTGAATGGTCAACTGATCTACTAGTTACCAGACAAATAAAGGAGAGTCTGCAAGTAGTAAGAACTACATATCCAGAGACTTTGAACAAGTATTTTGGTGAATTCAAAATAAAAATAAACCAGAGAATGAGAATATCTGGTGATTTAGTTAAATAATATGAAGATGACATATGTTTCACCATCAAAATAGATGAATGCATAATGGAAGTAGTTTAACACAAAAAATATGTAGTTGGGCTTATGGCCTATGAGGTGGTAAATAATATATTGATAGGATACACCTCAACCCTACTAGCCTTACCACTAGAACCCAAAAAGAAGAGGACTGCTACTTATTTAGAGAGAATCAAATCTAGTGAGGAACCGAAGGAGATAAAAGGTAAAGCAACACCATCGACATTGGCACTGGTTACATCTACTACTGATCCCAAAGTGACCAAAAGGTCACCTGCTAAAAAGAAACCGGAGGCTATTCTGGCAAAGGTGTTCAAATGAACACGAAAAACTAGGAATCACTCACCAGATCTAGAAGACTCTGAATCAGAGGTAGAAGTAAAGAAGACAAAGCAATCTACCAAGAAAATGAAGTCAATTAGTAATGTACCTACAATCTCTGCATCGGTAAACTTAGATATTTCTTCTTACAAGCCTATGACACATTGTCAAAGGACCATAAAGAATATTAGAAGAAAATTCCTTGATGATTAAGGGATTATTTTGATGATTTCAATAATGAAAAGGAGGAGGTTGAACAAGAACTCATTAAATATCTATACATAAATGATCAGTCACCTTCTAAGATTAAATATGTTACATCTAAATCCTTGTATGATTCTTTGGACAACAAATAGTGCATTTCTATTGACAAGGAGCAAGACATCAGGGAGAAAAGTTTTGCTCAATATTTTCCAGATGTCTTTAATTCAAAATTGTTTGAACTCATTGATAAGAAAAAAGGCATTTTATTCATGCAAAGAAGAAGACTTCTACTACTCGAAGGCAGATTTTCTGAAGTGAAAAAAGACACCCATTTGAAGGTGAAAACTATTGTCGGCATGCCAAAAGTACAAGCAGCTAATCGGCTAGCTGAACAAGAGCCTGATCTATCCACTACCAAACCCGTTGTAGTCTTTGACAGTATGGGTGAAAGAATAGTAGAACAAAATGACACCATTGATGTTGATGCACTAGAAATAGAAGATATCACTCCATATAAGGAGCAAGCTGAAAAAGAAAGATTACAAAAAGAAAATGAAGAGAAAGCGAAAAATGATAAACTTGAAAAGGAGAAAGTAGAGAAAGAAAAACAAGAGAAAGAACAAGAAGAGAAAGCATGACATGAAAAGAAGAAAATGGAAGAAGAGGAAAAGAAGAAAAAGGAGGAAGAGGAGAAGAAGAAAAAGGAAGAAGATGAGAAAAAGAAAAAGGACGAAGAAGAAAAGAGGAAAGAAATAGAGAAGAAGAAGGAAGAGGAGAAATAGAGAGAAGAAGAGAGAAATAAACAAGAGGAGAAGGTTGTCAAGCTAGCCCAAGAAAGAAATGAAGAGGAGAAGCAAGGACAAGTGGAGGTCAAAGCCAAATAAAGGGAACATATTCCTAAGGAAACTGGAGATCAAGTCGAGCAGGTTGATTCCACTAGTTACACTGGTTTGACTCTTGCATGTCTGACCCAATTGGTTGATGAAACTAAGCTACTACAAAGCATTCACTTAGTGCAGGAAAGATTGGAAGAACTAAGGAAAAAGAAAGAACATGATGTCATTCAGTTTGTCATTGACACCCTCTCCAATCTAATCCTCGGTACTAATCTCCCCAGTACCAATTCCTCGCTGGCTAAGCTCAAGCTACTTTGCACAATAGTCCATGACTAGGTACAATGTTTGGAAGAGGTTGCCCAGGCCACTATAAAGAAAAGCCATGAAAAGGCACTCGCAGTTACCTTAGTACAACACATGAATGACGACCGAGCAAAACTGGTTAAACAGAAAGATCATATAAGGTGAACTATGGGTGAAGGTCACCTACTCTTGAGTAAAATCTGTCAATCTCACCTATTCTATCAAGATGCTCTGAAGCAAAAGACACTATTACAAATAGAGTTGCAGAAGTACATCGACAACTTCAAATTTCCCTATGATCTATTCATAGCCTATGGACACTTTGTTCATCATTATCAGCATCAAATTGCCAAGCTTGACTCAAAAATCTACAATCAGACTCAAGATTTGTAGGAGCTTTAGTTGCTTCTATTGCCTAAATTACAGGTACTCCAGAAATGCTTTCTGAACCTAGATGCTATCATTGTGACATAGGAGCTAAGCACCATAGATGTGATGGAAGAACTAGCCTTCCAAATGAAGACTGAGAGTGAAATTTTTGCCTCACTTCTTGAGTCGTGGTCCTCAGATATGAAGGAATTTCTACAAAACCTTAAATCTCTTTTTGAGAAATTTTATTCTTTGTTGTCATAAACACATACTCTATTTTTATGTTATGCAAATTGGCAATATTTTTGTATTTGATTTGTCATTGTTGGCAAAGGGGGAGTAGTGTATCTATCTTCAAATTTTGATGAGTATTTTTGTACGTACTTGTAATTTTTGCAAAGGGAGTAGTGTATATGCTTAGGGGGAGTAATTATGCTTATCACTTTTTTTTTGTGTTAAAGCACTTAGATGTCAAATTTTTTCCTAAGTGTTGCCATCAATGCCAAAGGGGGAGATTGTTGGTATTTTGATGATGTTTAGTTGTGATTGTCATTGATGGACACACACTTATTTGATGAATGTATTATTCTCAACCGGTAGTTGTTCTAACCGGTATTGTATGTATAGTCTTTATTTGATTGAAGACTATCAGTGTTTTAAAGAAGAAGCTTATTGGTCAAGTGGTATGAAGACCTCAAACGGAATGGAGACTCTGAGCGATAGTTAATCTTTTGATCAGATCGACTATGATCAAGTTTTCCAGTCTTCGCCTATTAACCGGTGATTGGCATATGTAATTAACTGGTATACATGTAATATGTGATGTGTTATCATCCACCGACACTTTAGCAATGTTTCTGTGTTGTGTTACCAAATGTGTCTAGATGCACTATACCTAGGAAATTGTAATCTAATCCTATTGCGCCGACATGAAATCAAGGTCCTATTTAAGGACATCATGCCTAGGGTTTTAGTACGAGAACAAAAGTTGATATGTGCAAGTCTTTGAGAGGAAAGGTATCTCATGACTGAGATTGAGAGTACAAAGCATAAAAGATTGAAGCAATGCTTAAATGCATTAACAAGGAGTTATCAGGGATCTAATCAAGCATTTTGTGCTACTATCTAGATCATTCACTTGTTGATTACTAATATCCCTGACAACTTTGAGACCCTTAACTAGGTAGGCCCAACCAAGCCTATTGTAAATCCTCTAACAAGGTGGTTCACAATTGTGGATCTGAAATCCTTTAACATGGTAGTCTTTAATAGGACTTATCTCCTAACAGAGATCTGGATTCCTAATAGGATTTGTTCTAGTAAAGAACATTGTAAGACCTTCACTAGTCTGACCTTAACCAGTCTGGTTACTATTTTGTAGATAGTTGACTTGTGAGTTTTACTCACTGTGGTTTTTCCCATCTAGGTTTCCATGTTAAAATATCTTGTGTTATGGTTGTTAGGCCCAATATGGAAAGCTAATGCACTGAGAGGGGAGGGGTGAATCAGTACTTCAAAAACTTTCTTGAATAATAACCTTACTGATATGCATAAACAAAATAGTGCAGTAACATGAAATAAAGTTAAAACAAATAGATAACAATCATACATGATTCACTCCATAACACATATATTTTGGTCACGTAGAAACTCTTGGTTATAGAGAAAAACTGCAGTGGGGATGGCACCCACAACTTCACTACTGCAATAATAAAGAATGCTCGGTTAGAGCTACATTTAGCTACTTCTGATAGCTTACCCTATCAGGAGTAACAAGATCTATTAGATCTACCTTGCTAAAGGATTTTACAACATTAATTTGAATGCTACACCTGGTTAGAGGCTTTACAATTTATAGACTTGGTTAGAGTCTTTTACCCTATTAAAGGTTTCTCTTTCAACTTCACAATATTACAATAAAATCATTACAAATATCTGTAACTTTACATCTGAAATATTATAGCAGATTCTATGTGCTCAGAATAAGATTACCTCGATAACCCATATAGTAACTCGGTAAACCCTTCTGTTTACTCTGTTCTTTGACTGCTCTCTGAAAACCTTCTTGGTGACCTCTATGTCTCTGTAACAGTCTTCCTTCATACATACATGCACACACCTTGTTCTTTACTCATATTGTTTAAATAGATCTCTTAAAATGGTGATCTAATTCATTGCTTCGATCTTACAAACAAGATTCCTCGAATGAATAACTAAGCAAAATATTTCATTGGCTAGATTGACCTTGTAGTCATACACAATCTTCTAGTGCAATTTCCAATGTAATAATGGTTAGATGTGCCTCGATCTTGTAACATGTTTTCATATGCATGTCCAGGTTCAATGTATCTGGTAACACATTTCACTCGATGAATATCAACTCGGTGTGTTAACTTTACTGCTCGATAGCCATAAAAAGATACTCAGTAGACAGCTCGGTGAATACTACATTCTGTAACTGCTTTCTTCTGTAATCGACTAGACTATGCATACCGACTTCTCTATGTGTACCGTCTGCATGATTTGGTAGTGCTAACCGACTAGAATAGTATGACTTTGAATATAAAAACTAATGGCAATTTGATAAGTAGTAACAATCTCCCCTTTTGACATTAGTTGAGATGTTTGACAAAAACTACTTTCAAAGTCATAACTCAAAAATCTATATACTTTGCAAAATGACTACACTTGACAATATATACAATAGTCAATGAAATAGTATATGCTGATATACTCCCCTTATCATTATTCTGTATATAACTTAGATTTTGCATGCTTGGTTCTGTTTTGTGCTTTGTTTGCTCTGTATGCTCTGTATATTCTGCTTGGTATACTACTCGCCTTGTATACAATACTCAAAACGGTATTACCAAAATTGTAACACTCCTTGCATATAGTATTACTCTCCCTTTGTCTGGTATTACTCCCCCTTTTTGACAAACATCAAAAAATTAATTTCCATCCGGGGGCGATAACTGATCAAAAATAGATTTATACTTGTTCCGGGTGTCAGTGAGGGGGACTGAGAGTGCATCCTTTACACTTTCCATTAATGAATTTTGTGCTTGAATATCAGCTAATAGTGATATTAAGCCATCAAGAGTGCTTTCCTCTTGTGTAGTTGATAGGCGTGTAGCTCTATTGATCTGTTCCTGTACTGATGAGAGATGAGGAAGGAATAATGTCTGAAGGGTCATTATATCCATCCCAATCTTATGCTCTTCATTTCTGAGTTCTAACTGTTGAGCCATGAGCTGTTGAAGCTTGGTATAGAAATTCTAAACTGAATTCGGCTTGGTGATCAACTTAGTTGAGAGATCGGTGATCTCTTTCTCAATTGCATCAGTTTTATTCTTGATATCTTTAATGAATAAGGAAAATGTACTAAGTTTCTAAAATAAATAAAGAATATGCTTGAGTTGAGGGGACAACTCAGCAATGAATTTGACAAGCTTTACTTTTCCTATAGTGAGAGCTTTTTGTACCTCTTCAATCATCTTTGCAGTAAGCTCTTTATCTTTTAGCTTGCTCAAGTATTCAGATGCATCAACTTCAGATGTTTCTATTTGAGTAAGGAGTTCATCCAGTTGAATGTGGATGGCTGCATCGGTGGACACTGTTGCTGAAGGTAGCATATCTGTTAGTAGTGTCTTTACCTTCTATGATACTTTATTCTTCTTTTGAATAGCCAATTGTTTTTCTTGTTCGACCTTTGCTTTGCATAGTTCACTGCAATCAATAAGTGCTTGCCCTTTTAATTTTGAGATATCCACATTGGGCAACACTATCAGTTTAGTTAAATCAACTTCGAAACTATGCTTTCTCACCTTCTTCTCTTTACCTTTGGTCGATTATACTAAGACAAGTTCTTGCGAGGCTTGTTGACCCTCGGTAGGTTGCTCGATAGATGAAACACTTTGGTTGGTTCCTGTAGTGATTGTAGTGTCCTTGGGTGTCTCAGTACTAGGGGTCTCAGCTGTAACATTGCCAGTGCTTGACGGTGCTTGAGACGTCTGATCTTTAGTTGTATCTTCTGCTACTTCAGACTTGTGAGCTTTAGTGCCTTGTTCTATATCCTTAGGAGCTTCAGTAGAGATAGGTGGCTTGACCGGCAGATAAGGCTGAACTTGTTCTAAAACAGATTCACTAGATACAAGTTTTGCATAGGTAGTGCCTTCAATGATTTCCTACTCTGGTGCTTCTACATCCATGACATCTTCATCAATTTGAATAGTGTCAGCTGGGTCTTGCTTGGTAGGATCAGGACCTTACTTGGTGACATCAAGATCTTGTTTGGTGACATCAACAATTTCAACTTGAGATTGTTCACCGACATCCTTTAGTTTGAATATTTCCTACCACTTGGCTTTTGTCTCATTTTCTACATCAATATATAGCCCACTCATCAATTTAAGGCTCTTTGTTTGACAAGAAATTTAGAATTGTATGTTGTCAAAAGCTCCTTGATTTTTGCTATAGACATATCAGGGAATAAATGGACTAGACTTCTTTCTCTTATTTGTCCCTCTGAGTCCAATGCATATTCCCATCTGTTATCAATATGTAAGTATAATTCACTCGGAAGTGACTTTACTAGTTCTAATGGAGCTAGCCAAAACTTTAGAAGTGTGCAGATGACATCTTCTTCAATTTGTCACTTCTCATCATTATTCCTAGTCTCATACTTAACATATCTAAATCCTAAAAATGCACCATATTCTTTAAGATTGGCAAAAAAATTTTCAACACTATGAATATTTACCTTCTTGCTTTTTACAATCTAAAATTTGTTTGCATCATCAGATTCTATATCACTAGACTCTTTTGCCAAAATGAGTCTCCGAGTAGATTTCTTGTAGGTTTTGGTTACCTTGGGAACAATAACATTCTTTTGTTACTTACTTGATGATGCAGTTGATGCTCTAGTGTTAGGTCTCTTTGTTGGTGGAGTCGGTAGGGTCTTTGAAATGTCCTGTTTCTTTCTTTTCAAAAGTTTACCCTTAGGCAACTTAGTACTTAATGTTATTGCTGCCTCTTGAGCTTTTGATTCCCCTTCAGTAATGGCAAGAGTGCCTTTTATAGGTGTAGAGGAGGATTCTTCTCCGAATTTCTCAGATAAAACCTTTATCATCTTTGTAGCCTTTCTTGTAGCTTTGGGTACTACAATGCTCATTTTTACTTTTTCTTTCACCTCTTCATAAGTTCCATATCTTAGTTTGGTAGCATGCCTTGGCAATGATAGATAGGCATCAATCTGCTATTGTGTGATATCATAGTCAATCTCATAACTCATTGGTGGCAAAGATTGAGTCCTTGGTTCAACAACATTCATATAACAGTAATCAGTGTCTACCTCAAAACATATATCATCCTTATATTTCTCTACCAGCTGTGGTGGAATCCAGTACCTGTTGTGCATCTTCTCTTGAAATTTGCTGAAAGAGTTATCCATGATATCATTAAAGTTATCTCCCAATTTCTTGATAAAATCATTGATTTGATGGGTGATAGGTTGGTGTAGCTCCCAAACTACTTTATCAACTGAGGGAAAGAACTCCTCAAAGTAGAAAAACATGCATACAAGAAGTAAACCAAACTTCAGTGTATTTGCCGAGTTGTTCTTCTTCGGCTTCCTTATTGTGTTCAGGTTCTCAAACAAGTTCTTCAGTAGCACTTCACATAAATCTACTTTCATTCCCTTTTTCACTATTTTGTAGGCTAAGTCAACCGCTGCACATGGTACATTGTTTTCCCTTGCAGATTGGAAGAAATAGTAACCAATTACTCTAATTGCAAAATTAAGTTTTTGCATCAGTGACATTGTTCAATTTCAGTCCTCGGTAATTTGATTCTACTCCAGTTAGATTGATTAGCTCCTTCTATGATATCATTTTCTATGCTTGTGCATGATCATAGATAGGATACTCGGTGATCACATGAATGATTTCCTTAGTGATTTTGAATGGTTTCTCCTCTAGCCACATAAAATCATCATGTACTCTACTTAAAACAAACTTAACCCACTAGGGTTTGAACACATGGGGATAGGCTAGGGCTTTAGTTAATCCCTTGATTTTGATATGCTCGTACTTGCTATCCATTTTGCCATCAGTACAAAGTTCATCATATGTGTCACTAATCTCAACATGACCGAGTTCTTCAACATGGCATTTGGTGAAGAATCTAACATCTTCGACTAACAAGACTCAATCTAGGATGAGTGAAAATGCAGTTTTATCATCCAGTTCAGAGGAGACTTTAGGAGTCAAAGAGTATTTTAGTGAGGGATTCTCCACATTCTTGACAACTACGGGATCTTGGATCTTGGGTGCCATTATAGATTTCAAGTAAAAAATTAGCAAACTATCCTTAGGGTTTTATGGTTTACAAACGACTGACGCTTCACACTCGGTAGATAATAGCAATTTGACAAGATCAGAAACCAGCTTAATAGTGTGATGAGATTTGATGTGAATACCTTTAAATTTGCTCTGAATGAAGTTTGATCACCTTGATTTGCTCTGCTCTGCTCTCTTGAAAACTTGGTGAATGAAAATGACCATGAAAATACCTTTAAGTACACAAAATACCTTATTGGGCTCCATGTGAGTTAGGTCAAAACATTAAATGCACTCGGTTCATCTTTAATTGATTTATTCCTTTTTCTTTTTAACTGAGTAACCAAATTTCCTTCATTTACCGACTTGACAGGCTTCCTGTATACACCGACTTGACAGGTTTCCTGTAAAGTACTTTTGATAGAGTTTCAAACTTACTAATGCATCTTTAACTATGCAGATTTTGATTTTTGTACATAATAGAATAGGAACTGTTATTATTTAACCTTTAGAGAATGCAGTCCCTTTATACCTTTTCTGATTAATTTGGAATAGGTGCATCTAACTCGGTAGGTAAGGTGCTTTCTTCATCTGACATGATTTCTTTTTTTTTCCAAATCATCTTAAATTTTTCTTTTATCTCTTTAGTGTCTCTTCTAGGTTGATCTCTGCAATCTTCAACTAAATGTCCAACTTTGTGACAATGAAAACATGCCATACCAGGATTTCTCCATGATCTTCGGTTTTTCATTCCAAACCTTATAAAATAGTTGGCACTAATATGTCCATATCTTCCACAACATTCGTACCATATCCTTGTATTGTAATCCCATGGTACTGCAGCATATTGTCGGTAAGGATCTCTGTGAGTTCGGTAACCTCTAGTGTTTGCTCGGTGTGGACACTGCATGTAGTTCTTTTGCTTATGCCAACACTTCTCGGTACTATGTCCATATCTATTGCAGTTTCTACAAAACCCTTTGAATTTTGCCTTCTGATAGTTGTTAACAGACTTTGTCCTACATTGATTAGATGTGTGACCATATTTATTGCAATTGTAATAATATCCATTGTACTTAGTGATATTCGGTTGCTTACCTTTTCTGATCTGACATATGTTGGCAATATGACCTTGATTTCCACAGTAGTAGCAAATAGGCTTTTTCCTTTTGATGTTATTCCTTTTTCCAGCTTGCTTTGTTGATTCTCCTCTCTCGGTAGTATGAATTCCTTTCTCGGTTGATTCTTTTCCTTTGTAACCGAGTCCTGCATCTTTGTTGGGTCTTCTTGTATTCAGTTGCTCATCCAACATCTTTGATCCTTCATAACTCTTCTTCAATGTTTCTTTGGATTTCTTCTCTGTTTCAAGTTCATTGGTCAACCTTGATACTTCAAGTTTCAATGCTTGATTTTCATCATTCTTCAGAATTGCTTCATGATGTGCATAACCTAGTTGATCTATCATATTTTGTTTAATCCCAGTTAACCTTATGACTTCATCATTCTTATCAGATACTAAGACTTCAAGTTGTTGTTTCTCTCTTTGTAGATCTCTTGCTTTATCCTCTGCTGTCCTCAATGCATCTAGATTTTCAGTCATCTGTGTACTGAAATGTTCATGTTCTCTTTTTATTGCTTTTAGTTGATCAATCAATGCTTTGTTCTTTTCTTTCAATACTCCAATCATTTCTTCAGTTTCTTTAGATATACTATTCTTAGATGATATCTCAATTTGTTCCACTAACTCTTGATAATCCTGCAAGTCATCAAATAATCTTCCTCTTACTTTCAGAGATTTTTGCATTTGCCTTTGCATGTTTGCAATTACTTGATTTGCATAATCCATCTCTTCTTCCAGATACACAATCCTTTGAGACTGTTTGTAGCCTTCCATTGATAAGATCTTTCTCTTTAGGTAGTTAAACCCTTTTCCAAGATTCAAGCTCTGATACCAATTGTTAGGCTCAATATGGAAAGCTAATGTATTGAGAAGGGAGGGGTGAATCAGTACTTCAAAAACTTTCTTGAATAATAACCTTACTGTTATGCATAAACAGAATAGTGTAGTAAAATAAAATAAAGTTAAAACAAATAGATAACAATCATACATGATTCACTACATAACACATATATTTTGGTCATGCAGAAACTATTGGTTAGAGAGAAAAACTACAGTGGGGATGGCACCCACAACTTCACTACTGCAATAATAAACAATGCTCAATTAGAGCTACATTTAGTTACTTCTGATAGCTTACCTTGCTAGGAGTAACAAGGTCTATAAGATCTACCTTGCTAAAGGATTTTACAACATTAATCTGAATGTTGCACTTGGTTTGAGGCTTTACAATTTATAGACTTGGTTAGAGTCTTTTACCCTATTAAATATTTCTCTTTCAACTTCACAATATTGCAATAAAATCATTACAAATATCTGCAACTTTACATCTAAAATGTTATAGCAGATTCTATGTGCTCAGAATAAGATTACCTTGCTTATAGCATACCTCAGTAACCCATATAGTAACTCGGTAAACCCTTCTGTTTACTCTGTTCTTCGACTATTCTCTGAAAACCTTCTTGGTGACCTTTGTGTCTCTGTAATAGTCTTCCTTCATACATACATGCACACACCTTATTCTTTGCTCATGCTATTTAAATAGATCTCTTAAAATGGTGATCTAATTCATTACTTCGATCTTACAAACAAGATTCCTCGAATGAATAACTAAGCAAAATATTTCATTGGTTAGATTGACCTCATAATCATACACAATCTTCTAGTGCAATTTCCAATGTAATAACGATTAGATGTGCCTCGATCTTGTAACACATTTTCATATGCATGTCCAAGTTCAATGTATTTGGTAACATGTTTCACTCAATGTGTTAACTTTATTGCTCGGTAGACAGCTCGGTGAATACTATGTTCTGTGACTGCTTTCTTCTATAACCGACTAGACTGTGCATACCGACTACATGATTCGGTAGTGCTAACCGACTAGAATAGTATGACTTTGAATATAAAAACTAATGGCAATTTGATAAGTAGTAACAATGGTGATTGTTCTTTTATGGGTGAATGCTTTATTTTCTATTTGGCTTATTTATGTTTTAACCACTTTATTGTTTAAACTACTACACCAGTCTGCTAGAAAATTGTTTAAGAGTTTCGTTAAGTTCTTAGGAATACTAATTCACCCCCCCCCCCCTCTTAGTATTCATTAGTCTAGAGACATTGCACCTAGGAAATTATGTTTCTGTGGCCAACATAAGATTTGTATGTCTATTTAAATACATCTTACTGAATCATTTTACAAAAAGAGTATTGATATAGAAGAGTATTTTTTTTATGTGAATACTGATATGCATAAAGAGTGAAATATTTTGTGGAAGAGCGATAAGTGTTTAGATGAAGAGAAGTGTTGAATGTACTTAGAATGATCTAATAAAGTCATGTGCTACTCTAAACAGATCAAATCTTTCTTGTTGTTTTCTAATCATTACAACAAAATCAAATTCCCTAACTGAGTAAGCTCTACCAAGCTTCATTATACAAATCCTCTAACAAGGTGATCCATTATTTTGGATTCTAAAATATTCTAGCAAGGCTACTCTTAATAGGGTAGTACTCTTAAAAGGGTATAAGCTTCTAATCAATTTTGGGATCTCTAACAAGATTCGCTCCTAGAAGAGAACTTTGTAAGACCTTAACCGGTCAGTTTTCTATTACTGGAGACAGTTAACTTGTGAGTTCCATCTCATCGTGGTTTTTACCTATTTGGGTTTTCCATGTATAAACACTTGTGTTATGGTGGATGTTCTACTTTATGTGGATGTTGTTATTTCATTTTGGATAGCATGTATTTTGTTCAAATTCTTAGTCAAGTTCATCTACCGGTTAGTGTTTAAATTTGTGCTTGTTTTGGTGTCACTGATTCACCCCCCCGTCTCAGTGCTTTTCAAGACCATCAATTGGTATCAAAGCCTAACTTATTTGAATCCTAACTGCTTAGAAGGGAATATTGAAACTACCATGGGGGACAAAATCTACTTCATGATGGTTAGAGAGCTAGAAGCTAGCAGAAATGAGATTGAATCCCTTAGGGGAAAACTAAAAGTCTCTCAAGACAAAAGGAGAGAGTTATCTAAAAAATTGCTAGAAATATCTGATAACAGTTCTTCAGATGAAGCCAATATTGAAGCTTTAGTTGATGGAGTTGAAAAAGTGAACAATGAAAAACTGAATGTAAGAAGAGAACCATAAGGTCTCACTATCTGCATGAGTCAGCAACTGGAAGCCAGAAGAGCTACTAAAGATCTTATCAAAGTAAGAGATCGGGAGATCATAAAGATCAAACGAGAAAAAGATACTATACATGAGGACTTGATTGTTGAAACAAAAGAAAAGGAAAACCTAAAGCTAGATCTTGAGTTGGCATCGTCTCTGAAAGAGAACTTTGCTAAGCATAATGAAGATCTTGTCAAAAATATTACTGAAGCCAATGAGAAATTGGAGAAGTTTGTCAAAAGTTCTACCATGGTGGAAGAACAAATTCAATCATAGAGAATGAAGGGTGATATCTCTGGACTTGGTTTTCATACAACTAAAAATGGTGAATCCTCTAGTACAAAGAACAAAACTGCTTCTAAAGT
This sequence comes from Cryptomeria japonica, assembly GCF_030272615.1. NCBI lineage: Eukaryota > Viridiplantae > Streptophyta > Pinopsida > Cupressales > Cupressaceae > Cryptomeria > Cryptomeria japonica. The sequence continues at coordinate 142,918,153 of NC_081415.1, forward strand.
CAATAAGACTACCAGTAAGAAGGTTTTTAAACCTGTCTACTTTGTTTGTCACAACCCTAGTCATACTGAAAATGTTTGTAAGAACAAACCTAACAAAAATGCAAATTACAATACTAATGCTAGGTATGTGTCTAGAAAGTTTGAAGGTCATTGCTACACATGTGGAATATATGGGCATAGGTTTATTGAGTGCAGATATGGATCAAACAATCCTGTACCACACATGCACCCTAGACCAAATGGTGACTGGATAAGGAATTTTGATAGCCGGGTAAACCAGAAATGGCAAAGATCTTGCAGCAACCAGTTTAGTCCATTCGAAATGGAAAAGGCAAGAAATGTTGTTTGCCCCTTTTGTAATAACTTTGGTCATGTGGCTATGAACTGCAAAAAAAGAACAAGAAGAGGAAATATAGGACCCTGGAGATCATCTAGTATGGTTTGTTACCACTGCAACAAATCGGGGCACTTGGCAAAGTTTTGCAGATCAAGGAATAGTAAATCGGTGAACTCTTTCAAGGATCAGAAAGGTAAGCAGAAAATTGATGTTGAGGAAACTAGAGAAGATATGAACTAGACTTGGAAGAAGAAAAGCAAAGATTTTCCTATAGACGAAACCATTCCCTCACCCAGTGTAGAGAATCCAGCACCGGTGACTTAAGCCTATCTAACACGACTAAGGGGAGTGTAACAGTAAAACATTTCCAGACCCCTTTGAGAAATAAGCAGGAAAGATTTGTTTGAATTTTGAATTTTGGTGATTTTTGCTGACATGTTATCAGCCAGTATTTCACTTAAGCGGTAAATAAAAATTAGGTTTTGTAACCTAAAGGTGTGAGCATTTATTGCGGTTGGTAAAGTGCATAAAAACAAGTTTTACTTTATCATTTTTACCCTAACTCTTTCGAAAAAGAAATTTGAAGTGATTGCAGAGTAGAACAAGATTGTCTTGGTGTTAATTGGTGAATTTCTTTGTGATTAGAGAGATCAAGCCAAATCGAAAGTTGCAAAGAGGCGAACGGGTGTGCATTTGAACATTTCAACTAGAAAATGGAGCAACGTGCAAGATATAAGGTATTTCTTTGTATACCACTTTGAAATCTATTTATCTAGAATGGCATCTACTTCTAAGTCTATAGAGAGGTTGATGATCACTGCTGAGCCTGAGGAAGCTCTAAAGGTAGATGAAATTACATTTTATAATGCATTATCGCATGTCCCGAGTGGTGTTGTGGTTAAAGGTGACTTGTCTAGCTATATAGATTGCAAAATAGAAGATTTAGGAACTCTACACATCTATACTCAGCTGAAATCACTTTGTGATAAGAATGGAAAAATTGAAGCAAAATATGCTAGGGTTTTTGAAAAAGGGTTTCATAATGCCACATATTTTCTTCAAGACTTTGAGGATGATCGTAAGTCAAGTCCACGGAGAGAATATGTATTTGGAAAGAACCCATACAATAACTAAGGAGGCTATTAGGGCTGTAACGGGTTATTGCTCAACCGGTGAAATTCTTGTGCTGAGAAGAATTTCAAAGGACATTGTCTTCAAGCTAACCAGTTCTACATCTAATAAGTGTGCCTTCTCTATCAACACTATTAGAGACCCTGCGGTGAAACTTGCAACAATGGTGATAGGCTACTAGGTATTATACTCCAGTAGACTTAACAATGTTCCATCTGCAACAACTCACATAGCACATAGAATGATTGTTGATAATGCAGACTATGATATTTGTGAAGCTATCAGAGACCCATTATTTCAAAATTTGAAATTCATTAAGAAGGACAATACACAAAACTTCAAATATGGTTAGCTATTAGCTGGGTTATTTTTCTACTTTCAGAACTTTCTACCAGGTATTGGTGATATTGAATGGTCCAAGGAACAACTGATCAATGCACAGATCAAGAAAAACATTAAGGCTATGAAGAATAGTTTTTTTGCTACCACGAACAAGTATTTTAATTAATGAATTCCAGAAAAATATGAGCATGAGAGTGCAGTTACTTGAAGATGTGGTAAAACACTTTGCAAAAGACATAATCTTCATGGTTACCACTGACTTCTACTTGATGCAAGCAATTGAACCTATAGAAGAAGAGATGGAAGATATGAGCTATGAGGTCAATCATGATTTACTGGTTGGCTACACTAATACCCTATTAGCATCACCTAAAGATAAAAAAAGGCAAAATTGGACATCTTGGTAGTCCAAGCTGCACCAACTAAAACCACGACTGCACCTATAGCTAAAGTGAAAGGAAAGAAAAACAAATTTGATGACAAATCTCCTATGAAAAAGACCACAAGGGTGACTCAGAGTTTCCTAACCAAGAAGGAACCAGCACCCAAAGTATATGAAAAGAAGGAGAGCACACCAAAGAAGAGAAATAGGAAACTGATTTTGCAACTAGAGTCTGAGGGTACAGATTTTTTAGAAGAACCAAAGAAGGAAAAAGCAACTGGCATAACACCTAAGAAGGTAAAGGTAGTGCCAAAGGCAACTACACCTATAGATATTGCTACCTAGAAACCTAACACAATCTTTGAGAGGACAATGAAGTCATTAGGAAGAAACAGATTTGACAATGTCAAAGAACATTATGATTGTTTTACTAAAGATGAGTAGAATAAAGTAATCCAACAAGTAATAACTTATTTGGGTCATTACAATTGATTTCCACATGATTTGGAGAAAGATATTTCAATCTCTTTGTATAATACTTTGTTAGATAAATGGGAAAAAGCCATTCAATTAGAAAAGAAGATTATTGATGAAATATTTGTACAGTATTTTCCCAATCTATCATCGGATGGCATTAGTGCTTTAACTAAGGAATACAAAGCATGTTTTGATTTTTAAATAAGGAGATTGAAGCTCCTTAATGGAAAAAGGGCAGTTATTGAATCTAAGACTCATCAGCTAGCTTGTATAATCAAACAAAGGGAAGAAGTCATCCACTCTAGCAAAAAGGGTGATACTATTGATGATGTTCCTCAACCAAAAATGGATGAAGAGGAAATTATTCAAGTTGACGTAGTCTATCCAACAAAGAAGAAGGATGATTCCATTTTTCTTGTTGATGAAGATGGTCAGGACATAGTAGACCTATCTAGAGATATCACTAGACCAGATATGGATCCTCCTACAATCACAGAAGTACAGGTTACATCAATTGATCAACTGAGTACTCAACTAAAAGTAGTCAGTGAACCGACAACTGAAGAACTAGAGAAACCCCAATCTCCACCGATTATTGAGACTACTCAAAAGGAGTCTATTGAGAAAGCTATTACTCAGCAAAATGAAGATACAACAGAGAAAAACATAGAAAGAGCCATCATTGAGAGTATATCCCCTGAACCAGCAAAGCAAGAACTACTTGATGATGATGATGAAGATTCTTTAATTATCTCAAGACCTATTGACATGAACACCTTGAGTGCATCATAAATGATGAAGATTGCTAGTGTTATGGAATCTCGAGCACACAAGAAGCGAATCAAAGAGAAGAGGATTGAAGTAGTCACAATCCAAACTCCAGTAGAAATTTTGTCTAGTTTACTAACGGAAATAGTTGTCACACATCTTCCCACCCCTATTAGCAACCTTGGTAAGTTAGTTGCAGATGCATCTGATCAAATCAAATCGCTTGAAGATGCTGCTCAAATATCTGTTGAGAAGAGCCACAAGAAGGCATATGGAGATAAACTGGCTAAGAACATTGAAAATGACAAAATGGCTTTATCTCATAATGGAAGTTTGTTAAAGAAAGCTATTGAATCTGGAGGGAAGTATCTCGCCTCTACCTCCAATGTTACTTTCTTTTATTTTGATATTTCTAAGAATCAAGTTGAAACCAAGTAGGAAATAGAAAGGTTATGCAAGGCATATGTCCCACTCCAGGACTCCATTCATGCCTTTAACTAGTCTATAGATGATTTGCATGATAGAATGAATAGGAATGATAATGAGAGAGCTAAGAGATTCCAATCTCTAAGAGAGCTCAAGAGTCAGCTCACCTCATAGGTCGACATTCTTTGAAGAGCCTACTCTAGCACAGAAGCTATTCTTGCTACTCCTAAAACCTGCACGCTAAACTCAATAGAAAAATTCTATTCCCAATTGTTGTCTACCTCTGAGTATACAGATAAAATATGGGAATCATGGGAGAATTCTTTATCCTAGATGAAGCATAATTTCAATAATATTTTTATGAGAATAGCCAATGCATGAACTTCTTTACAATTGTAATACATGATGAACCCTTTAATACAAATTTTCTATATATATGTATGCATTTTACTTTATCATTTTGGCATTGTTGTCAAAGGGGGAGTAATAATATGTATGTGTGTTTTTGAAAGTTTTGTATTTATGCGTGCATTAAGGGGGAGTATTACATTAAAGGGGAATATGAGTATATATATATATATATATGTTGTGTATGCACACTTAGTGGTATTGTATTACTCAAAAAAAAAATTCTTAGTGTTGCCATCAATGCCAAAGGGGGAGATTGTTGGCTTGATGATGATTATCATATATTCATCACTTCTTGTCATTGATGAAACACTCTCACACACATATATGATTACATTGACTACTGGTGTAACTTCATTGATTTATATTGTTAACCAGAATGTTTAAGGTCTATCTCTAACTGGTACTCTGTGTCAACCGGTATGTGCCTAAGAGATAACCTGTGGTTATATTAAGTCAGCATCAAAATGAAGATAAAGTTGAAGATGAAGATCAACTGAAAGATTCTAGGACAACGGTTCACATATTTGTTCCAACCAGTATTGACTATTTTAACTGGTATCCATTTTTGTGATGAGTTACCAGCAATGTTTGTTTGGCGGTCATTTTTGTGATGAGTTATTTTTAAATGTCTAGATACACTGCGCCTAGGAAATTGTGTTCCTATGGCCAACATAAGATTTGTAAGTATTTAAAGACATCTTAGTGAATCATTTAAAAAAAGAGAATTGATATAGAAGAGGATTTTTTTTAATGCAAATACTGATATGCATAAAGAGTGAAATCTTTTGTGGAAGAGTGATAAGTGTTTAGATGAAGAGCAGTGTTGAATGTACTTAGAATGATCCGATCAAGCAAGTCTTGTGCTACTCAGAACAAATCAAATCTTTCTTCATGTTTTCTAATCATTACAATAGAATCAAATCCCCTAACTGGGTAAGCTCTAACAAGCTTCATTGTACAAATCCTCTAACAAGGTGGTCCATTAGTTTGGATTCTAAAATCCTCCAACAAGGTTACTCTTAATAGGGTATAAGCTTCTAATCAAGCTTGGGATCTCTAACAAGATTCGCTCCTAGCAAAGCGCTTTGTAAGACCTTAACCAGTCACTTTTTATTACTGCAGATAGTTAACTTGAGTTCCATCTCACTGTGGTTTGTACCTATTTGGGTTTTCCACATTTAAACACTTGTGGTATGGTGGATGTTCTACTTTATGTGGATGTTATTTTATTTTGGATAGACTATATTTTGTTTAAATTCTTAGTCAAGTTCATCTACTGGTTAGTGTTTAAAGTTGTGCTTGTTTTGGTGTCACTGATTCACCCCCACCCCCCACCCTGTCAGTGCTTTTCAAGAGCATCAATTTTCAGCCATTTATTCATCAAAGTTTAGAGAAAGAGGAGCAACTTATGATTTGGAGAGTTTGGTTGAACATTTTGCTTAGGAGAAAAGGGAATCATGTCAACTATCAAAGTATAAGGAGATTGAATATTTTGAGGGATAACTTCACGAGCTCGAACACGGTGTCTTCATTGATGTTCTCTCGCACAATGATTCCATTAGTCTTATTGGAAGGTTGAGAAGGAAGAGGAACACTTGAAAAACTAGGAATATTTCTCTCATTGATAGTGGAAATTTTAGGTTGAGGTCTTTTTGGTTGAACAAGAGGAGAAGCAGGCCTCTTCTCTTGATAAGAAGGAGAAGGTGGAACTGCACCATATAAAGGAGCAATATTAGGTGTAGGAAGGACACTAGGTCCAGCATGAGGAGGAGGTATAGGTCTAACCTTAGGAACAATATTGTTGTTTTGCTTAATAGAAGGTAAAGTGACATCCATAGGAATAGCGAGATGATTTTCCTTAGGAGGGAGATTAGTTCTATTCGTGAGGGAAAGAACTTCATCTTGAAGAATAATAGGAATGTCATGTATTGGAGATCTAGGTTGACTTAAGGATAAAATTATATCATTCTTCCATTTTTGATAGGATTGAAAAAGAGCATAGCTCCTTGATGGAAGAGATTGAAATTGTTTAGGCCAAAGGAAATCAATAGGAACATCGGGGCTTCTTTCAAATGGACAAAATAAGCTAAGGTTCATGGTTGTGATTTCTCCATTGTGAGGAAATTTCAGATACTTGTATATTGGAGAAGCAGTAGCCTTCATGGAATATAGCCAAGGATAGCCCAACTTCACACAGAATTGCTAAGAAGAGGGTATGATAACAAAGTCAACATCCATGGCTTTGGTATGAACTTCAATAGGAAGAGTGATAGAGCCAATGGCAGGACAAGAAAAGACATCAAATAACTTCACAACCACATTAGGGTCAGTGCAAGAAGATGAGTCCACTTTTTGGCCAAAAAGTGGAAGTGTTTTCCCTGATTTTCAGATTTTGTCTCATTTGAGCTTAAATTTTGAAACACTTAGAGATTGAATCTTGGAAAAAGTCAGTAATATAAAAGATAGCCCTCTGAATGTACTTTCCAAATATATATATTTATTTTAATACCCACATAATAAAAAATAACTTTTTAAATGGAGTTCTGAAAACTATGTTTTAAAAATGCCTGTTTCAGGACCATACCATGCATGTGTACGACCCACACTTTTTGACACAATTAAAATTATTCTCTCAAACCATTTTGGGAAATGGTTTGTAACACACTAAAGATTGATGAGCATATTTTTCTGTATTTTTTTTTCTAATATTTTTTTTTAATTAATTTTTTAATGGCCGTAATTATCTTTTTAAAAATTTGATGTGTACGACCCACATAATTTGATGTAAACTTAACATTTTTTGATTTTTAAATACAAAAGAATTTTGTGTAGATTGATGATATATAATTTTTTTTCCAAAATTCTTTAAAATAAAAAAGTTATAAAATTAACAAAATTAGTTAATATTTCAAATTTATGGACCCGATTTAGTATAAATTAAATGAAAAATAGTTAAAATAATCAATTTTTAAATAAATTTACATATTTAGAATCTAGACAGTATAATCTGAAATGGGTTTTAATTTTGTATAAAAATTCTCTGATTAGAAGCGCGTAAACTATTTCTGAAGTTCATATTTGTACTTTCATTCATGGAGATTTGAATTTGCAGGTCCATGTCTTAGGTGTGGCCATCCTAGGGCTATCCCGGGCCCCCGTTTTCAAACAAGGGCGACTTGTGGAAAAAAAGGAAAAATGCCATTTAGAAACGGGGGCCCACTTTTAAACAAAACGGGGGCCCATTTTTAGAAACGGGCCCCCGTTTTTAGAAATGGGCCCCCGTTTTTAGAAACGGGCCCCCGTTTTTAAAAACGGGCCCTCGTTTTGTTTAAAAGAGGGCCCCCGTTTTAGAACAAAACGGGTGCCCATTTTTTTTTGCTTCGAACCTGCGTTGCCTTTCGGCTCAGGAGCTCGAAGCACAAATGGGCCCCCGTTTATAAGAGCGCATTTTCCAACACACGGACTTATGCGAATTTGTGACTCATTACCTTGCACTTGCCCATTAGAAACCTCATATATTGGTTTATGCAATTGTAAAGTGAAAAGATACTCTTCGGTTATGACATTAACCATGCAAAAGGGATCAATCAGGGAACCACAGAAAGGGATATCCTTAACCTTCGTAACTATGTATAAAGGACCATCGAGTACTCTAATGGTCTCGCTAGGGTGAAATGTAATACAATTATCCTTAGGAAAATATTGTGTTTCTACCATATTAACCAAGTTTGGAGTCATAGAGGTGAATTCTTCAAAAGAGAGAGAATTAGGGACAATCTCAATAACATTAGAGGTATGAAATGGCAAGGGATTAGTGAAAATCTTACGATTTTGATAAGGAGGAGCTACTAATTTCTTCCCTTTATCATTCACACCTGGCACATATATAATATTATTATCAATCAAGTCTTGAATCTTATTCTTCAATGGAAAATATTTTTCAGTATCATGACTAGGTTGATGATGAAATTGGCAAAAAGAATTGTTATCAAAATAAGGGGATGCAAGTTTAGAATGCTCAATTTGTTTTATAGGAGGAAGTTTGATAACATTTCTATGGAACATTTGAGACATAATACTATGTAAAGGTTCATTCAAAGGAGTGAAGTCTCTTTCTCTTTGGAATTTTTTTGAAATAGAAGGCACACCTATTGTTCTTGTTGACTGGATCATTCAACTTGATGAACCTTTTTGTTGGTTTGAACTTGGCAAATGGTGTTGAACACTCTCCCCCTTATCACTCGGAGCCATAGGAGTGGATTTCTTTATTTGACTCACAGTCAGTTGATAATTGTTGATTGTTGCACACACCTACGGAAAGGAAGTAAACTCAGACAAAAGAATCTTTTCCCTGATATCTTTTTGTAAGTTAGAAATGAAAATTATTTTTATAACATTATCAGGTACATGAAAAGAAATTTGAGCACACAAATTCTTCTATCTACCAATGAAATCAGTCACTTTTTCTTTAACACCTTGTTTACAATGCATTAAATTAGTCAACATGATTTTAGGGCCAATGTTGTTTTGAAATTATTGGATGAAAGCATTTGCCAATTGTTGAAAGGAAGTGATAGAATTAGAAGGCAAAGATAAATGCCATTGTAAAGCCTTATTTCTTAGTGTTCTTGTAAATAATTTTGCAAGCAATCTTTGATCATAAGCAAAATCAGTTCACAAGGTTTGAAATGTTTTGACATGTGTAAGAGGATCACCTTTTCCATTATAGAGTTCCAATTGAGGGATCTCAACATGTTTAGGTGGCATGATTTTAACAATATCAAGAGAAAGTGGGCTCGCAACATCAAAGGTGGGCACACTAAACTTGGATTGACTCATAAAAGCAATTTGTTGTTGTAAGGAAGACACTGTTTGAGAAATATTGTTAAGTGTTGCTTAGATAGAAGAATTGATGTTAGACATGGGTGATTGGGAAGGTGGTGTGATATTATTGAAAGAAGGCATGTACTGAAAATAAGGTCTTGGCACATTATGGTAAGTAGGCATGGGTGATGATTGGGTTCGAAAAGGGACACTTAAAGGAGGAATAAAGTTGTTGAAGGAATTTCCCCCTTGTGTCACACTGATTGGTTGAGGAATAATAGAAATATTCATGGAAGATGTAGGTAACGATGGAGGATTAAATGAAGAAGAGGGATTGCCCCCATGACCCATGGTTGTAGGAATGATATTTTGAGTTGAAGTAGCCATGATATTGGATGTGAAAGTAGGAATACTAGTCATAGGAGTAGTCAAAGGAATTGAAGGATTGACTTGTATTGAAGGTTGTGAATAACCTATGGTGTCAGCACAACTCTTGATAGGTATGATATTAGAATCAAGAATATGTGCAATGCCACACAATATATGAATTCCATTCTTATCACTTTGAATCATGTTCTTAAGGCCTTCAATTAATGGAAGAGATTCACTATTAGGGTATTCTTGGGAAATCCATTGTTGAAAGTTATCAAATTGATTGTCTAATGTAGAAAGTTGATCTAAAGAAACCCTAGTTAAAGCTTCTTCTTCATCATAGGATTCATCAATGTGGTGAATAGGCACATGATTAGGATGGGAAGAATTAACATGATCCTCATTAAAGAAGTCACCCAAATTAGGCTCCATCTCCTTGGTAATTAAACCTTAGGAAGCCTTAATTCTAATGCTTCATCTAACATGGATAGGATAGGTAGGAGTAATAGTGGTAAAACTCATGCACTAGAGGGAAAATTTGAATTTTGAATTGTGGAACTAGGCTTAGAAAATTGAGTAATGCAAAATTAAAGAAAATAATAATTAAACAATTTGAACTTTGTTGGAAGAAGGTAATGACACAATTTCCAAAAATGAAAGGAAATTGAAATTTTAAAATTAGGGCGAAGGGAATGCCACCTAATTTTAAAATCAGGGCAGACTATAATTAACCTCTTAATTATAAATTTTTTCTTGAAAGTTGAAATATTAAATTTTGAAGGTATTTCTGATTCTAGAGGGATCAAAAATAGATAAAATCTGCCAATCTTCTGGATTTAGGCTATTAAATACAGTCATAACAGTCTCCCAAAATTTTGGGAAAAACACCAAGGACCATGGTGGGAATGCACATGGTCCGACCAACTTTTTTCAAAATTTTCAGGGATGGATATTATGATGATTTTAAAGTTAACCCCCCAAAATTGGTGAATTTTACGATCTCTAGATGGGGGAAATGAAGGCGTAAATATAAAGATAAGACTCTATTAGGGTTTTGAAGAAAAAGAGGAATTGAATTGCAATTTTGAAAAAGGTCAAACCTACTAGATAGGGACACCTTGGAAAATGTTTAGAAATCTGAATTGAAATGAAATTGATTTGAAATGTGCACAAAATCCAATTAAATTTTAAAATTAGGTTTTTATGACCTAACTACTTAATTTTAAAATTTGAATTGTACGAATGAAGACAAATCTGAGAACAATCAGAAAAATGAAAATTAAATGGAAATCCAATATTTGCACAAGTTCAATATGATTTTTGAAAATTAGGGTTTTAACAAGTAACCTCTTAATTTTGTAAATTTTATTTTTAAATTGAACAAGACAAGGAGGAAATTGAATTTGACAAACAAAACAATTTTTAGATCTAAGATAACCACAAGCAATTTTTACAAATTGCAAGTTCAAATTTTAATTGAAAAATAGGGCTTTTAATGATTTAACCAGTAAGTTCGCAGAAATTTGAAACTTGTGAATGAAAAATATGCAATTTTGTTCAAAGGAATGCATGCAACATATCGGGTTCACCAAAATGTAATGGTGGAAAAATGGTGAATGATAGATCAAGAGGAAAACTACCCTTTCCCTCAAAAAGAGATGAGAGTCTCACTATTGATTACCCTTCAAACACTTTTCACCATGTTACATTTGGAAGAGGAGAGGAGAATTCACTAGATTCAACTTTCAAAGATGAAGATTGAATTCTGAATGAGATGGGAATGATAAGTTGATCCCCTCTTCCTTGTTTGAAATGGAAAGGAATTGATTGAATTATGTCATGCAAAAGTGACAAAGAACTGATTATAGCTTGAGATTAGAATATGGAATGAAGTTGTGCACCTGGATTTGGTAGTAATATGTCGAGACAAATTCATCCTGTGAATTTGAGGAAAAGTTGCCTAGACCGTGGTGAGAATATACACGGTCCTCTGAAAAATCAACGAAACAAAAAGGGTTTTTCCGCCTTTGCAAATAGAACCCAAATCCGAAAGTACAGCTACACACTTACAACCTACACACACAAAAAAAGAGGAAAATGGGTTGAGATTGGGGGTTTTCCTTTAGGTCAAACCCTAGTTTTGGAATTAACCAAGTAATGAGAGAAAGTACTTGCGAGTAGATGTAAATGAAAGACTGAATTTTAAATCACCTCAAGGGAGGTTGTGATAGTAATGTTGATAGAAGTGCTTGTGTGGAATTGAATGTTGAAATCAATCTCCTCTTCAATGGTTGAATCCTTGACTTGAATGTAACACCTAGCCTTGAAGGGAGACTTGAGAATGCTCAATGCTGGAAAAGAATGCTTGAATTCTCTTGAATGCTTGATCGCTTATGCAACTTGACACACTTCAATTTTATTTAACTTCAACTTATTGAACTTATGCAAATGAGAGGATGAATACCCCTTAAATACATGTTAGTGGATTTTATTTTCATCATAGGTCGACATCGAGGGTGTTTCCCACCCAATGCACAACCAACAGTGCAACCCGAGGAAGGGTCCTACCCCAAAATAGGGCAGGGACAGGGGCTCCATGCCACGCCCCTGTCCTACCCCTTTCTCAAGGGTAGAGTGTGGACGGGGTGATGCAGAGGCCAAGGAAGAAGCTGTTTTTGAGGGCTGAGTGATCTCCGATCTCCGATCAGGCTAGAGGATTTGAACTCGCGTGCATGAGGACCCTAATGCAGTCAAAAATTGCTAGGGTCACAATATTATGACACTACACTTTCATACTTGGAAATTGGAGATGTGGATACACTTGATTGAAAAAGATCATTGGGATGTTATTTAGAGCTCAGTCTCTCTGACTAATGCAAATGAACTTGCCAAATTTACTATAAAAAATGAAAAAGCATTGGGGAATATCTAGCTTCGCTTATCAAAATCATACTTGCACTGTGTAGATATTACAACGTCTACAAAGAAAATTTTGAAGCTATGAAACAAGCTCTTTAGATCTGAACTAGAAAGTGCCAAGACAACATTGAAGCAAAGATTGTATAGATTGAAGATGGATAAAGGTACAACAATGACGAATCATATAAGTAAGTTTCACTCTATCCTAAATCAGGTAGCTGAGATTAATGAGAAGGTAAATGCATATGATGCGAAATCAATACTTTCGAATAGTTTTGCTAACAATATGTCTGGAATGTTATTTACACTAAGATAAGCATTAGTCTTGAAGGAGTAATATCTAATATACTTGACCATAATGAAGACTCGTAATCTAAAGAGGTCTTATGTGTACATAAGAAAGCAAGAAAAGGAAAGAACAAATCCAAGTATATTCCTTCAAATGGAAATCTCAAATACTTATATTCTAATGAAACAGGGCATGCAATTTTATAATTTGTGTTCAAATCCTTATAAAAAAATCAGTGTAAAATTTAGTTTCAAAAATATATTATGTAGAATTAACAAATTATAGATTTTTTTGTTCAAATTTTATAAGTTTTTTGCAATGATTGATGTAATTAATTAGACGAAATAAAAAAGCAAGGGACAACAGTAGAATATGAATTAACTTATCAAAAACATCAGAATAAGTTAGTCTGTCTTAGTCAGAAGAGATATAACTTGCCCGATTTACAGTGTTTGATTTTAAATCTTTTCTCAACTTTAAAAATCAGACACCAAAAACTAATTCAATAAAACACTTATTTAAAATAGCTTTGACCAAAGTTAGTACAAGGACCAAACATACTTTCTTGTCATTAGAATCGATTTACCTGCTATAAATTGCAATTTCTGGTTTTAGAATTCCGCACCATGGCTCCCAAAATGGGTTTCCATATGCTGTTATTTGCATTTGTACTGCTGCTTTTCTTTTCCTCTGACGGCGTTCATGGCCGATATCTCTCAGAACATCAGAATAACCCTGCTTTCTCACACGCCTATCAAAGTTTAGGTAAATTGTATGCATTCCTATTTATATGTCTAGTGGATTGTACACAACTAAAATTCAATTGGTTTATGTTGAGGCTGCTTATGTTTACGGCTGCTCATGATATTCACATCTAAACAGCCAATATGCTGATTATGAAGTGCTTAAATTTTCTTATTGTTGAATCTGAAATATTTGTTTTAGCTGCAGCTTCAGAAGGGCATAGATCTGTAAAACGAATTGTCCAATCGGCTCTACCTGTATGTAATCATTCGAAGTTTCCTTGTATTCTGCATTTTGCTATCGTTTTGGAGTTTAAATGTGAATTTCATGATCTGTGCAGAAAAATGTCGTAGTTAGAAATCTCGAATCTCGTAAACAGTTGGAAATTCCCCTAAATTGCGGGGGGAATATCGCATGCAATCACTGTATGACCTGTAGCAAGCCTGGTGGGCTCTGTTGTCCATAGTTAGTTCATCATACATATTGGGTTATGAAAATAAATTGTAGAGTCTTCAGCTTCCCTTTTTATCTACTAAAGTTGAATCATATAACAAAGGTTCATGTTTAGCCTTGAGGTGTAAATTGGGACGTCTCTAAATTTGTCCTTCTATTCTCTTGACGTGTTTTTCTCTGTAACGGTCAAGAGCCTTTTGAATCTCTACTTATCTAATAAAAAACATAAGATAATATTATTTGTGCAACAATGATTACTTTTATTTGAAGAATTTTTTAATTGAAAGCGGTTATGTACATGTATTTTGAAATCAAATAGAGAAAACTAATGATATATTAACCTACACTACTCAAAAGGCAAGAAACACTCACTATGCATAGTGGCTGGTAAAAATTGATAAAAGCATGTAAAGACTTTAAAAAATCAACCCTTGTTGTACCATGGAATGGTGCTTGTTTTGATGGAGGGTGGGATTTCAGTGCTCTTACTAGTAGAGTAAAATTGTGTTCAAGTAGTTATTTAATGACAATGACTTGGTGTAACACTAGTCTATAGAGTCTTCAACCAATGAATGGGTGACTATGATGAAAAGATGAGATCAATGCCTCATATTGGTTGAGAGACATTGGAAACAAAGAGGAGGACAAGTTTCCTCATGTATTGAAGGAGATAGAGGGAGATGGATAAAGGGGATAATCAAGGATGAGGATTCTCATTAGTGGAAGTGAAGGGATATGATGGAAAAGTGTGTACTTGGAGTATCTTAAGGAAATTTAAAAAATATATGAAAAATGGGCATGGAATGGATCCATGAGACATTACACTAAGGACATGTCATATATAAAATGACCCATTCCTTTTATAGAAAACACCCTATCTTTTTACACATTGGATGATGTGACATCTTTGACCAATGTTTAGGGATGATCAACTAGTGCATCAAGGGGCTAAGTAGTCTTAGCCAAGTTGAAAAATTGAATACTAGTTGATAGTGGATTAGATGTTAGTGATGTTAGAATTATATTTATCAAAATAATAAAAGCATTAGGAAGGATGCATCTCAATGTCAATGATGGGATTTGGATGAAGGCTAGGATGAAGACCAAGAATGCAATTGGATGGTTTGTACTAGATTGCATGGATTGGAAAATTTACTTGTTATTTTGAATTGCAATGAGCATTTGGATTACATGGGAGTCATGAATATCTACTTGATAGATGGTGTATATTTGTATTAGGGGCAAGCTATATCGATATATGAATGATAATGAATTATGGGATGATAGGATGTGGTAGTAGGATGGGTCAATGAAAGGGGAATAGGGAGATAAAAATATTATTATATGGGGGGTATAAAGATCAATATTGGGAGATGTAAGGATTATAGAATGAATGAGTAAACATTTGGAGGGATCCATACAAGGAAGATAGGGAGATAAGTAGCTAGAGATGGAAGAATTATAGAATTAAGGGATTGAAAGGTAATGATTGGGAGATATATGAATTATGAGATGAAGAGAACAAAATTTTGAAACATATATGGACAAAAGGAATTTTGTCAAATCTAGACAATGTTTGACTAGAATCTTCAAAGATTACTTTTTAGATGAATAAGATACCCCACTCTAGATATATAATGTACAATGATGTACTAGGCTACTCATGATAAGATCAATAATAGGATAATGAGAGGATAGGGGTGTGAGAATGCATGAAAGGAGTAGATTGATGGAAATCGTGGTGGATTAAGCTAATATATATGAATTGTTTGAGAGAAAGGATTGAAGGATGAAAATAATAAGGGCTGAAAGCTGTGATGGGGAATATATACCAATAATTTCTAGAGAATGTACATATTTCTTCCCTATCTTTATCAAGATCGAAAGGGGCCAAAAATTGGAATGAATAGTATATGATGAGTAACTTGAAGAAACTTATTCTGAGTTGTGGAGAACAAATCGATGGGGGATTTACAAATGATGGGTATGTGTTATGTTTTCATGATGGTATTTTCTCAATATTCCTATGTGTTAGGTTTTTAAAATTGGACATATTGTTTCTCTTTAGTATTATTTTTTATTTTATAATTTATTGATATTATTATTATTTATTTCTTTGAATATCATGGATGGATATGGATGAGGATAAGGATGCATATAACGATAATTTATATTTCCATAACAATATAGTAGGATCCCATCCCGAGTGATCATTGTATCCTAGTAAAGCCTTACTACGACATTTGGATTCTACAAACACATATACTACAGTGAATTAATAGGGATATTGGTTAATTAATGAGGTGTGGAAAGTGTGTGGATTGAGTAATGGGATACAATTTTAATTGGCAAATATTTTTATGAACAACTTTGGCACACATGAAATTGTGGGTGTTGAAGAATTTAATAAGTGGGTTTAGGATTGGAAGATGGTGGAATAAATATGATAGTGTTCTTTTAGACATATGGATCCAAAATAGAATGAGGAGATGGTGGAATGGATTATTTATGAATAATTAAACATTGTCAACACCAAGGAGAGATCTTTTATAGGATACATACACTTCTAATCAAGTAAGAGGTCCTAATCAAGGATACCCACCTCCAAGCAAGGATAAAATATTCACGAATGACACAAAATTATATGCAAGAAAATATTCCTATTGAAAATTTGCTATTCAACAAAGGAAAAGTGAATCCTTAGAAAAAAATAGAAAATGATTGAAAACTATTAATGTCCCTAAAGTAAAACAATAAGAACTAGGCTATTATGATCCTAGCCAATTATGATTGCACATGTAATTGAATTACCATGAATGAAACCCTCCCCCCCCCCGCCCCATTCCCCCCCCACCAAAAAAAAGCTACTACTAGTCTCACATAGTGAGGAGTAACATAATAGGGCCAAAGGACTTGTAATGCACTACTTTTAGACTTGGACTTAGAAAAAGATCAACATTAGTTGTAATATGAATATGAGCTCTATCATATAAATCCTCTACAAGTTATTTAAAATATTTATGTTGAAATCGCCAACAGAATGAGAGAAGATATGAGGAAAGAGACAAAACATAATAGGCCATCAATTTTCTTGGAGTTATTTGTGAATTTTATGAAAGGAAAAGTAATCTCTATATCATATTTAGGCTTCCAAAAGATTCACTTTACTAGGTCAAAATGAGCATCAACATAGATAGGATGTGTCTCTTGTGGGTAGGAGGATTAGGTTTTGGTAAGGGAACTGATAAAGAAGAGGAACAAAATCCTACACCTCCCCTAGTGTATTTTGAAGGAAGTTATACAAGGACTTTGATTCCTTGTTCCATCTTTCCAACACATTGTCCACTATATTCTTGTTTAGTTTTTATTTCATACCCAAACTCATAATTTGTTTTCAATCATTAGGGTGGAGGAATTTCATTATAAAGCTCACTGAATTTTTTTTGCGTAAGTATACTTTGAAGGACCAAAAGGATGAATACATGAAAGGGAATGGATCTTTTGAGGGAGATTCTAATCTCTATCATCATTACTCTTATCAACTTTATTAGTTTTGCATGAAGTTTTCTCATCTGCTAAAGCTTAATCTTAATGTTATATTAGATCATATCATTAAGGAAATGAATAACAACATCTTGTCTCAAAAAATGTTCATGGCTACGATAATCTCTTGGAGAATGAGGAGGATCTAAGGTGATATAAGTGTTTGGATATTCATTATTAATTTGTTTAGATTGTTCCTCTTGTACCTAAGTATCCTTGTGAAAAGAGTATTCATATTTAATCCCCAATTTTACATTTTCATTGGAGACATCATTGATAAAGTATTAACTATATACTCATGAATAAGAGATACTCTAGGAGAAGTGCAAGTATGCTTCATTTCAATATCATATCTATTTAGAGTATCAAAGGTACCACTTGTAACATCCACTAAAGCTTTAGTGACATCCAAATATTCAATAAACGTATTTAAAAATATCACCATATAACAACATGAAACATCTATTAAGGTTTTTAGAAATGAAGTGAATGTAGAAAACACATTTTAAATTCTTTTGATGAAATAAATTAGTGTTATGGATGACTGGAAGTAATATGAAGTGAAACAAGCCATCATAAAACACCCAATTTTGATCAATATATCTAGTAAACATTGTAATCACATGCAAAATTACAAACCAATTAGATTTTGTAAATTCTATAGAAAAATATTAGATCTGAAAGAACCGAATTAGAAATATAGAAAATTTAAGAAGCATTGGATCCACCAAAATGTAGATGTGGTTAAATTGTAGTCACTAGCCTTTTATGTAAACTAGGAATCAAACTCATTCATCACATTAATACATTGAAGAATAATCAATAAGCCCAACTTAAGACATATTGTAAGAGTTGGGGTTGGGAAAGTATATCCTTGATTATTCTTTTGAATTGATAAGAAAAAGTGTGAGAACTAGGGTTAATGATATAAAATTAATAATGATAAAATTAAATAGATAATTTCAAGTCAAATATATAAACTCTAAGGACATATTTGGCAATGGGACTCAAAGAAGAACCTATGTATGAAATTGGGCCCAAAAGTGCTAGATTATGGGGCTAGGTGACTTAGTTCTAAATATGTCAAATTGAGATATTGACAAAAGATTGAGGATCAAGATGTCGCAAAAAAATCCTCTGAAAACTTTTTTGAAAAGGTGTTGGACACTATTCAATGATTTTCATTGTCTAGGGTTTTTTGCTTCTTCAAAATCTAGTTCCCTTTGTCTCGATCTATACTTCCTAGATCTATATTCCTCGAGTGATAAATCTAAAATTGGCATGTAGACGAGACAAAAAATGGTTTTTTATTGATAGAGGTTTTCCTTACTCAAACCCTAAGTTTGGAATTAACCTTTAAATAAAATAGATAGAAGGGAAAACGTTGAAGTAAAATACGAGATCCAGAATATGTGATGAACCCTTCCTAAATTCACCCTTGATTTTGAGGAGGACATTTCGAAGCTTTGGTCTTCATTATATTGATTACTAATATTTAAAAATAATAATAATACAAGGAGCTCTCCCCTAGGTATGTAATATTGGTTTACTTATTTTGTTTGGGAACATGACATAAAATCATACATCAAGCTTGACCTTGTTGGTGATGCAATGCTCTTTGTGTAGGACACATATACATTAACACAATAAAATGAGATTAAAAGGCATAAAATATTCAATCATGAGATGACAAGGCATAAAATATTCAATCATGAAAACACACTTGCATGAAAATTGCTAGAACTTGCTAGTCCATAATGCTCGGATTTGAAGAAAGTCATTCCTAATACTTGCTCTAGAAAGTGATATTAATAATGCTCAAAATTGTAGAACTAAAACAACCAAGGAAAGATTATCTTATATACATTTCCCAAGGTATTTCATAAATTAGGATGACCTCCAATGGTCATAGTAAAATTTTGGGATTGGGAATCAACTAGTGGGAATTGGTACATTGATATATTTAAAAATTGGCTCAAAATGGGGAAGGGGACTATGGTGCCTAGTGTCATAGTCCACTAAGACAAGGATTCCTAGCACCTTAGTCCAACAAAAAAGGACTAAAATAAAGGTAGTCTTCATGTACACAAATTTAGTACAAATAGCCATTTCACGTTATCATCATAATACATCAGTTTTGTAGTGCAAGGCCAAAAATATGCTTGGAAAAGATCTAGGAGGAGACACTATAAGGAAAGGGCACAAAAAGGAGTGTGAAACTATAAGGGGTTACAATTTATGACAATACAACCCTGAAATTTCTAAAATTCAAATATACCTACCAGCAATTGCACAAGAAAAACATTTGTTGTTGCTATTGTACATTAGTGGTGAGTAGGAGGGATCAAGATCACAAAGAAATATATAGGTTGCTCCAAACAAGTAGGTAACTCGAGAGAGGCTTGCGAGCAATAAATTTTTAAACACGGATAAAATTAAAATTATTGAATTTGTATTAATTCTTCAATTAGAAAATTTATGAATATCTTATAGTTTAAAATTTATAATATATATTTTAATTGAATGTTCTTCTATTAAGAATTATTTTTTATAAAAGAAGGAAAAAGTATTTAATATTTTTTAAGATATTAATTATGCAAAAAATCAAACATTAACTAGTCTATGCAAGTAAAAAAAACCAATTATATTTTACTTAGTCGATTTTTGTTTTAATATTATTATACTACTTATGTGATTGATCATTTCATAGATTTTATATTTTTTATGTACAAAACACATTTTTGAAATTCAAGAACGGAAGGAACATTTAACATCTATATCCATATTAACCATCCAACTGAAATATTTATTAGTTTAGAGAAATCATAGAAAAAGTAAATATATATTATTTATTTAAATTTGATATTTAATTCTATTATAATTGTATTTTTTTTTGGTACCAAGCACATGTTTTAAATAAAAATTAAAAGAAAATTTGATGTATTTTTTAATTAATTATCAAAATAAATCACACTTATACTAGTTTAGATAAGTCACAAATAATATAAATATATTTTACAAACTTGACTTTGATATTTCATTACAATTATATTTGTTCAAAGTCATTAGTCATCTTTGCTTACAAATATAATATTGTTCAAAACATAAAATATAGTTTTTAATTTCTTGCTCTACCAAAAATATATTTTCTATAAAACTTATCTTTCCACAATAAGCATCCAATGAATTCAAACATTGGTTAGTTTAGATAACTCACAATTAAAATTTGCTATAAAAAAGGAAGGAACAATTGACATGTTTTTGTATAATAATTGCTCAAAGAATTCAAACATTTATTAGTTTAGTTTACATATCTGAAATAATATTTTCTTATTATTAAATCTATTTTAGATCATTATTCATTGCTTATAAACTTTATATTGTCCAATACAACTATCTTTTAATTTTTAACATACAATACATTTTTTGACTGCATGTGCTTCTTCCAAGAGCACATTCACTCTATGGAAAAAGGAAAACTAATAACTATTCACATTATTTAAATATTGCCTAGTTTAGAAAAATTACAAATAAAATAAATATATTTTATATATTTTAACTTTTTAATACTAATATATGAGTTTAGATCATTGTTCATAACTTATAAAACTTTGATTTTCTTTATGAACAATTATAGTTTGAATATTTCAAATATAGACTAATTTGAGTAACTAACAAGAAATAAATTAAAATATTTTACATATTTTGACTTTTTATTACCATTTTGACTTATAATTTAAAACATACATTTTTGAAATTCAAGAACATGTTTCTTATAGAGAATGGAAGGAACATTTAACATGTATATCTATATTAACCATCCAACTAGAATATTTATTAGTTTAGAGAAATCATAGAAAAAGTAAATATATATTATTTATTTGAATTTGATATTTAATTCTATTATAGTTATGTTTTACATCATTATTCATTTGCAATGAATTCTATATTGTCTTCTTACAAATATCATATAATTTAAAACATAAACTATATTTTTCAGTTTCAATTTTTTGTGTCAAGCTCACACTCATACTAGTTTAGATAAGTTACAAATAATATAAATATATTTTACAAACTTGACTTTGATGTTTCATTACAATTATATTTGTTCAAAGTCATTAGTCATCTTTGCTTACAAATATAATATTGTTCAAAACATAAAATATAGTTTTTAATTTCTTGCTCTACTAAAAACATATTTTCTATTAAAAATTAAAGGAACACCTAACTTGTCTTTCCACAATAAGCATCCAATGAATTCAGACATTGGTTAGCTTAGATAACTCACAATTAAAATAAATATATTTTATTGACTTGACACAATTGTTTATTATCATTAATTATGTTTAATTTCATTAGTCATTGCTTACAAATATTATATTTTCCAATTGCAAATAATTTATAATTTTAAACGTAAAATGTATTTTTTAATTAGTTATTGTTCAACCAAGAACACATTTGCTATAAAAAAAAAGGAAGGAACAATTGACATGTTTTTCTATAATAATTGTTCAAAGAATTCAAACATTGATTAGTTTAGATATCTCACAAATAAAATAAACATAGTTTACATACCTAATTTAATATTTTCTTACTATTAAATCTGTTTTAGATCATTATTCATTGCTTATAAATTTTATATTGTCCAATACAAATATCAACAAATAAAATAAAATTTGTGATGCGCAATTCAAAACTAAAAGTCTTCTTCTATTAAGAAACCCGTTGAACACACCCAAATGCTCTGAGTAGGGGATGAATTAGTAAAAATCAATTTTTAACCATTCATTAACTTTTTTAACCTTTAAAGCATATCTACAAAAGTAAAGAATAGTACATAAATGCATAACACAATGAGGAAAAATCCAAGGACTAAAAAACTACAATGAGGATCAACTTGCAATATATGAAACAAGTTATTACAATGTTTGTTTTTGGCCTTCTGTCAAGCAAGCTCAATGATCTCTAAATGGACTTGTAGGCTAAGGCACACTACTCTAGGGAAAGATACAATACTTGTAGTCTAAGGATTGCTTCTCCAAAGCAAGGAAGAATGAGATTACAATAGCATACATAATGTTAATTGCACTATAGAAGAAGCATATGAAAAATGGTAGTAGTGGAGTCCTCTTTGTAGCCCAAATACTCTATCATATAGATTTTTGTACACTTCATAATAATATGGTGTATCACTAATTTCTTTCACACATCACATCAACATTGTATCAACTCATAAAATTCTTTTTTTTTCTTCCTTATCTATTATCTACACCATCTAGAAACATGAATTAGGTTGTCTATAATAAGACCTAACAACTGAAACATGTGACCTAGAATAGGTTGGCTCCAAGAATATGCATCTACAAAAGTAAAGAATAGTACACACTCAATCCCCCGAATTTCAACACCAGTGTCAAGGTCACTCATTGTTAACCTTTTTATCATTAGGAAATGACTCAATACATCATGCAGACCAAGATCAAGCTACTAAAGGTTATATATAACTTCCTTACGATATCTCCAAAATAGATTATTCATCTAGTTCTGGTGCAGAAGAACATCATTACAAAAATGGTAAACATGTTCAAGCTAGACTGACATGAACATGATAAAAATAGTATGCACCAAAGCACCAGCATCCTTGAAATTCCTATCACTTGTTCAATACACTATCCTTAAAATATTCCCAAAACTACTTTGGTAGAATGTAAAGCTTTCTAGTGAGCCAACTTTAACAATTTGTTTTTATAGATAGTGATCTAGAGTTCAAAATTGTATTATTTTTTTTGTACAAACAATTAAGTCCTATGAATCGGTAAATGATGAATGAAACATTTCATAACTTAATTCCATAAGTAAACAACCAATTCATGCAGGTTGGAAGAATGTAAAGCAAAAAACCAACACAATTTCATATATAAATAGACTGTACTATATTTAGATAAATTTTCTCAAGCAACCAAACATAAAACTAAACTCAAACACTATACTATTGACTTCCTAAACATGTGAAGTTAAACCAAGATGATTCAACATACAACTAGGTTAAGAATAATATAAATTGATACATACCATCTTCTCTAGGCTAGTGTATTATCATTAGATGATTTACTATACTGCCTTCTATATCTCTGACCAATGGTACAATTGCTCTCAAATATATTCATCACATACACATTGTAAAATGCATCAATGACCTCAACACGTACACCAATCATCTCCTTAGTGACAATAAATACTTTTAAACATCAAGTTGACATCAATGACAACACATAATGTCAACAATATCCCCATTCTTCATTGGTAGAAACACCATATCTACAATATCTCCCCTTTGACTAGTATCTCTCTCATGGCATAATCTATACAATGTCTCGTAATTTGATATCAATGATGAAGAGAATAGTATCTACCTAACTAAAAATGATACATATATACTTTCGACTATTAGTGTGCTTCAACTATTAATTCCCCCTTTACATGGAGATGCATCATCAAAACTAATATTAGACGCAAAAATCCCCAACTATACATCTACAATGGTAAAACTATACAACCAAGTCTTATCTTATTTGTCTCTTCTTGAGAGTTAGGATTCTCTTATATTTTACCTTAAGTTTGACCAGAGAAATATTCCATGTTGTCTATGCTGAGGAGAGAATCTAGATTTGACATTCAAATTGCATGTATAGATCCCCAATAGTATCCACATTATCTAGAGTCTAAATTTTTTGATTTACTTCCTCTTCTTCTCAAAAAATGTTTTCTTAAGAATCCAACCTCAGCTCCATTTCTTCCCTTAGCTAGAAATTTTTCTTTTTGATTTGATTTCTTTTCTTATGTGAAAAAAGTAGTTGTACATGAATTTGATCTATTTGTGCTCTCATGGAGCCATCATTACCCTTTCCTAAACCATATGTGTTGGCAAAATGAAATTTTTTTCACTCAATAGAGTTAATATATTCCTTAATTTTTTAATGTGGTTTGGCCACCTAAGACAAAATTGGTACTCTACGACTACTTCATCAATATTGTTTTTAAATTTCTTAATACTTTTTAATAGTAAAATATGTGCATTAGCTCACATTTCTCAAAAAAATTAGTTTTCCCTTATTATTATACCTTCTTAGGTCTTCATTTTTCTCTCTCTTCCATATGATATGTATGATATTTGAAGGAATCCATAATATTTTCCTTAAACACCCTTTCTGCAGTGTCCAAAGCCATTTTAGGATTGCTCTCTTTCTTTTCCTATCCATCACTAAAACTTATAATATTAACCTTTTTTTTAACTTGTCTTTCTTCAATATTACCTATATCCTTAGCATTTTGTATTTCCTTTTTATTATCCATAGTTTTCCCTATATTAATAGTGTTCTCTAGACCAATTTTTTTTTGCACTTTTCTTAGTATCACCTAGAGGAGGTAAACACTCCTTATCTCTTTTCTCTACACTTTTTTAGTCAATATTGAAATTCTCTACAGGAGGAGTCTCTTTGGTTGGTTCAACAGTCATTTCATATCCTCAAATATCTACTAAGGGAGCATCAAATATTGTCATATCAATGTCTTGGTTGGATGTACTAGGAATATCTTTATCTATTAGTTTGAGCTTCTTCATCTCTTCAGGAATTAAGCTATCTTTTATTTTGTTTCTTTCTCCATTCTTTCAATGTCATATTTGTCCCTTCCCCTGAAGAGTCTTTACCGTTTTACTTGTTTGAAACATTTTTCCTTGCATATGTGAAAGTATATCCCTTTCCTCAATTTCCTAAGAGAAGCTCCTACATTATTCATCACCTATTCCCTCATTTTTACTTATCTATCTTAGAATAGCCTTTTGCCTCTCAGTGCCAAAAAACTTTGCAAGTCTTTCTTGAAGTTTTTCAAGTATTTGATTTAGATTCATATTGAAGGTGGTTAAATACACCACTATAGCCTTCTCAATTATTGCCTCAAGGCACATTATCAGATAATTCAACTATTTGATATAAATCTCATTTATACTCAATGTGAACACTAGCTCCAAAGGCACATGTTCCTGTACATTTTTATTGGTCTTATTTTCTCTTTTTTTCAATATGGAGGCCTCTTTTTCTTTCTTCCATTCTTCCTCATCATTATATTCATCATTTCCAAGTAAAGGATTATCTTTCTCTTCCTATTTTTTCTTGTACTTTGTAGGAGCCTTAGGTTTCTATGTATAATAATAGCACACCTTTTTTTTCTATGAGGTGTTGTTGTTGTTGTTCCTATAGAAGGCATAGGAGTAGTATTCATTTCAATTATCTATAGCAAAAGTGATGAAGTGTAAGATTTGTAACCATTTTAGATACCTCACCAGAGCTGTTATTATGTTCCTTCACCTTTATCTTCTAAGACTTTTGGTTAGTAATAATTTATTCATAAGATCCAAACCTCTTTGCATCAAGATCTATTGGTTCTTTAAGAAACACTTCAGAATGAGCAATCCAATCATCTACAAAAAGCTCATATGGAAATTTAAGAGTCTAGGAAGTTCTAGGCTCAATAACCTCCATATAGAAGTTGTCTTTGCTAACCAAAAATAGGATTAATTATTTTTATCTTTCTACATATTCTACAAGTATTATATATCTCATTTGCATGTCACCTTGGATTTTTTTGAAGAAGCTCCAAAATTCACTATCACTAGCTTTTCCATATGGAAATCTATGCACATGATCTCTTATTTGTGAAGCAATAGACACGTCTATTCTCAAAACCACATTTCTTTTATCATGCAATTCTATCATAAAATAAATAATTAGGAAAAAAATTGGTAAAGTCAATAAGTTAAGTCCACTTAGTGTGGAAATTTTACATTTAGAAAAAATGGGAAATCACGCAAAGCACATGGAAAATGAAATAGGATCCTGTTTCAAAAACTAAATGGGATCTCATTTCTTTCTTTCTTTTTTTTTGTTATTGTTTTTTTTAATTAAAAACACGCTATATTTACATGAAATACTAGCATGATGTTTGAGAGTGGTTTTAGATCCGTAGGAGTTATAATACAAATTATAGATTTTAAAAGTTCCTATAAATTTTTAGGCTTAGTCAGATTTCAGTAACCAAAACTTGAAAGAACATTTTAACATCTAACTATACATGTATAACATTTATACATAACATTTAAACATATCAAAAAGAAATTTAAACATTGAAAAATTGAACTAGGTAGGTACGAAGAGAGAGATAAAGAGGCATATGTAGATAAATAGAGGAAGGGAGGGAATGAGGAGAGGTGAATAGAGAGAGTAGAGAGTTAAGGATGCGAGAGGAGGTAGACAGATAGATCTATATTTTGGGAGAGAGAGGAGAGAGATAGGGAGAGGTAGAGACGGGATAGAGGAAGAGTAATGTGGAGAGAGATAGGTCTAGAGACTGAGAGATAAAGACAGTGATATATATAGAGCAAGAAAACATTGATAAGAGCCTGCAGATTGCTAGAATTTAAGTCTGCAAATTTATAAGGTCTTCTAAAATCTAGAAGTTGCATTACAACTCCTAGAGATCTAAAACCACTCTCAAACATCTTGCCAATATATACATGAAATATAACTTAAATATTACATTTCATGTATATATAGCTTGTTTTTAATGTGGTTTGGCCACCTAAGAAAAAATTGGTACTCTACGACTGCTTCATCAATATTGTTTTTAAATTTCTTAATACTTTTTTATAGTAAAATATGTGCATTAGCTCACATTTATCAAAAAAATTAGTTTTCCCTTATTATTATACCTTCTTAGGTCTTCATTTTTTCTCTCTCTTCCATATGATATGTATGATCTTTGAAGGAATCCATAATATTTTCATTAAACACCCTTTCTGCAGTGTCCAAAGCTATTTTAGGATTTCTCTCTTTCTTTTCCTATCCATCACTAAAACTTGGCATTTTCTTCTAAATTATGCTTGTTGTACATGAGGATTTTTTAAAATAATGATTATGCCCAATACAAAATTAACAAGAAGAAAATGCCAAATAGAATTACACAAAAATATCGTCATTGAAGGTTAGTGACTTATAGAAATTTGTCCAAAAGGATTCAGAAAAATACTTTCATTTAGGTCAAACTATGCTTGCCATACACGGGCATTGTATGGTCCTGAAAGGTGACTTTTAAACTATAGGTTGTAGTAATGCCTATTCAAAATTAATTTTTAAAAATTGGGTATTAAATAAATTACTTATTTGGAAAGTAGACTTAGCACTACATTTTCTTTAAATGAATATTTTCAAGATTCATTCTTTAATTTCTTCAAATTTTTAGGTAAAACATGAAGAAATCTAAAAAACATGGAAAACACTTCCACTTTTGGCCAAAAAGTGGACTCAACTTCTTGTTTTCACCCCATTTAAAGATCTATAAATGAAACAATAATTAATTTCTTTGGTTTTCTAAAAATCCTACATTAATTTTTGTCTTAATAGCTCACATAGATCAATATATTTTCATTCTTTGACCATTGGATAACCAGTATGTATGGTAGTAGTAGAGGAAAACCTTGCATGGTTAGTGAAACAAATTTTATAGGCAACTTTGGGATAGAGGCCTATTGAAAACCCAAATCAACAATTTTATTTATTGTCATTGCCATATTAGTGTTTTCTCTGGTTAACCTAATAAGAAACATCATTCTTTACTAACTTCAATGTGGGAACATCTATAGTACAATACAATCTTTATATAACCCTCATAGCTTCTTTTGTTATCTTGTAGAGTCCTTATAGCCATGCATGTGGTTCAATGCAATTCTAACCATCTCCTATTCTTAGAACATGGGAAAATAGTTCCAAACATCCAACTTATTTTCTTCTTGACTAGTGTATTATAGCTTCAATGTAATGCGCCGCTAGGAACCCTAAAGGATAGCAACACAACAAGGCAACTAAAAGGGTGCAATAATTTTTTTTTTTTAAAGATTAAAGGAAATAATCATAACTTGCTCAATAATAAACATAAGCGGAAGACTAACATTACATCCTAAAGGGTTACCAACGAAGATTACTTCAAATTAAAACCACATCACAATATTAATCCAATCATCCATTTAAATAAAGGAAGGTCAATAACGATTAAATAACTCATATTCATAAATTGATCTCCAAAAGATAGGCTTAAAGAATTACAACATACATGCTTCCAAAAATTCATTTATACATAGTAGGAAAGATAATTGAAACAATATACATCCCATGAACTTAAATTACAATATTCCATAAATTACATGGCTTCCATAGAACAATAAATTACAAAGGTTACAAGATGTTGATACAATGACCACACGGGCCTCAAGGTACAAAATCAAGAATATAAGTGCTACACGAAGCAAGAACCAAGATGCACCGGCGAAGCCAATCCTCGCGTGAAGGTAGGAACAAGATATCCGATGGGAAGTGGCACTACCACCCGACCATGTGATCCCATAATGGAACCACCCCACCATGCTAGGAGATAGCAGGCGACCTTCAAGCAAGCAAGAAAAGTACAACAGTACACATGACTCCGCAGTACACAAGTGACTCGACTCACAAAACACTAGCGACCCTAGAGAGAGAGTGTCATCACATGGCTTAACATGGTTACCCTAGGTAGGTCTCCATAGGTCCCGGCCCCCATCATGGGTTATCCTAGTAACCTCTCCCGAACCCCCGGCTCCATCTAAGAATCATGCGGACCCTACCATCCTTTCGTGAGGACAAGGTGGTAGGTTTGCCATTCCAGGCCTTCCCAAACACCTTGAGCCTATACAAGCACTCAACCGTGTACGGGGTGCATTATCTTAATTAAATTAATAACTACCCACCCCCTAAACAAATTATTAGGTTATCACTTAATAGCTGACTTTCGAGGGGTTATCCTGCCATCCACTTTGGGTGTGGCCCCCGCCCGAAAGCCACTCTCTCTACTAGGTCACTAACTGGATAAGACTATCTATGAGAACTCTATGGTGGACTAACAACCATAAATTATCCAGACATAACCCAGGTGGAGGACTCACAGTCACAAATCCAGAGTTGGCCATTAAGGACATAACACATAATAGCTCACTTTCTCAAGGTTTGAACATCGACACCTGACCAAGGGTAAACATCGACAACATAATGACAGTTTTAAACATAATGCGACGACATTAAAACAACTAGACTGCAATTATAAAAACACCACAAGCAATCTTTCTTTGAGCAGTCAACATTTAAATCAAATTAAACAAATGTATACAAGCTATTATAAAATAATTTCCAAAATAACATCTATTCGACGAATACGATCATCATATGATTATTTTATAATACTTGGATAACAAACACTAATATTAAATTTAATCCAACTTTCCTTTATTCCAAACATTAATACTAACGTCTAAATCATTTTATTTATTTTCACGATACCAAGCAATAATCCTCATCACTAAAATTGAAAAATTATTAATTAATCTCAACATCATTACAAACTACAATTAACACATTATTACTATTTAATATTAAATAATAACATATTGTTATTATTGTTAAAATAACAATATATTATTACTTAATATTAAACACGAAATAACACTTATTGAATTTATTCAAACCACTAACATATATAATATTATTTTCATTTGTTTTATAAAACTAAAAAAATATATTAAAAAAAACAATATTTAAACACAATGTGGGGCCCCCATGCACCCACTGCAGCATGCGCTGCT
Organism: Cryptomeria japonica; assembly: GCF_030272615.1. NCBI lineage: Eukaryota > Viridiplantae > Streptophyta > Pinopsida > Cupressales > Cupressaceae > Cryptomeria > Cryptomeria japonica. Next base: position 142,948,292 of record NC_081415.1, read on the forward strand.
TTTCCCAAACTGGGGAATGCAGCGAGCTGCATCCTCAGCTTGGGGAAAGCAGCGCTGCTGCTACCCCACGCTGGATGTTTGCAGCGAGCAGGAAGGGAAGGGGGGTGCGTGGCTGGGTCGAGCCCAGCTCCCCGCCACCGCCCCCAATGCATTTGATTTCAAATTTAATCAAATTTTTTTTTGGTTTAATAAACAATTTAAACTCGTTTTTAAATTAAAACATCAGAGACTTAAAAAAACAAAAACTAAAGACACAGACAGAGGTGAAAACCTCTGTTAAACAAAATTAAAAATTAATTTTCCAGCCACCATATTTGACAAACATTCAACCAAAAAAAAACAAATTAAAAGGAGTCACTGGTAATGCCAATTTTACCAGCAATAACAAATCTTCTGAGACAAAACAGGGGCATTAAAATTTCATTCAAATCAGCCCAGTTTGTTCTAAAAATTTAATTAAATGGGAATAAACTTAGTCCCCAAACCCCAATTGAATTTATTTGCTCCCAACAAGCATGAACAAGGAAATTTAACTCATGGCCATCATTTTTAAACTGGAAATTATCAGAGGGAGGTATTTTATGAATGCTTGGCAAAATTTTGCCACATAACACTACTAAAACCCAACAAATTTCCAAATACAAACAGCAAAATAAACTAAGCTATTTCTTGCCCAAGCAAAGATGAAACAATACAAATTTAGTTAAGAAACTACATGGAGAGAAATTAAGTTTGAATTTGATAACAAATTGGTAGAATTCTTCTTCCACAACCCATGACAAACAAACACCCAACACCCAAAATTCACAATTCAAGATTTTAAACAAATAACAGAAAATGGGAAGAAAGTAAGGATTTTTTTGTTGCAATAAGCAAGGATTCAACCAACCTCTATGATTTCCAAGCAGGAATGGTATGCTTCAGCAGGAATCCCAGCTAGTTCACACCCAAATCCACCCTTCAAGCAATTTTTCCAAAATTTCTTTCTCCTCCTCCAAAATAAGCATAACCCCCAAAATCTCCTCCAAGATAATTTTGTAAGACAATCTTTTAACCTAATTTTCTAGGTTGCAATATTTCTATTTAAAAAACATTAAAATCCCCCATTTGACTTTCTTTTCTTTTTCTTTTTCATATTCCTCAAAACAAATAAATGAAAATTCCCTCTTTTTGAAAATTACATTTTTTCATATATAGCAATTTAAATCAACTTTTCTACTAAATAGGAAAACAATGAGTTAAATTTATTTGCATATATTAAAAACAATTAACTAATCTATTCTACTTCTTCCGTTGGATCTAAACACGATTACTTTTCCAATTAAGCAACTAACAGTTAAAATCTAATAAACTAATCAATTAAGCTTGATTCAAGACATAAGGCATAATAAGAAATAAATCGCTCAAGCCGACAAATAATGACAACTTATACTTTAAATAAATAACTGAACCACTATGGCACACAAATCGAGGAAAGCAACAAGACTCGAAATTCGAACAAAAAGGGATGAACGACCGACTGACGGCACTCACAGAATAAAGACTGGGGTAAGGACTAGGGTCAAAAGCTATCTCCTCCACTCCCATCGGACATATAAGGCACGCTCAGACCTGTGAAGCCAGGTGGAGACGATACCCCGTACCTACCCGGTACTTG